>NW_018744502.1:600000-1157500 GCF_001683475.1 Chenopodium quinoa | reverse complement strand
CTGTGAGGTTTTTGGACTGCAACTCTCGTATCCCTTTGGGTGGAGTGGAGTGTGAATGTGTGATGTTAGTAATGTTATTTGGACATTTTATAAGTCGGTTGGTTTTATGTTAATACGTATATTTGGCATGTATATATATCTTTAAGGAGTTTTAGGCAAGTTGAGTTTCCTTTGTATTGTACTATATATATCGTCGTGAATATCAATACAAGGCTTAAGCCATTTTCTCCAATTGTTCTTGAGTTTATCATTGTATCAGAGCTAGCATGACACAAAGGACACGGGTTCGAATCTCATCAAACCCTCATTTCAAAGTGGAATATTTCGCGCCGGGTATGCCGAGGGCCCATGTTGCATCCACATTTCAAGCCTAAAGGCTCTCATGTGAGGGGCATGATAGAGTATAAAACATATTCATGGGCCTCAACCATCAACTTAACCTTTTGGTTAAGATGGTCGTCTAACATGGTATAACAGCCTGTCTAATTTTTTATCAATCCTGGTTTGTTCTGCGCTTAATTTTTTAATTCCGCAAAATTTGTGAGATTAGAGCTTCAAATTTCTTTGATTATTTTTCTCATCTTTGGTAGAATTAGGGTTTTTTCTTCCCTAATTTCTGTTTGGTTTTGGTAAAATTTAGGGCTCTTATTTACCCTATTTTCTACTTTTGTTTAGTTTAAATCGAGTGCGTGTTACATTTGTCTTGTTTGGTTTGCTTTGATTTGAGTTTTGTGCGCTGCCTAGTTGTGGTTTGCTGTTGTATCATTGTTGTAGATGTGTGGTGTTGCTTGGTGTTGAGGTGTTGCGTGTGTAGTGTGCAAGTACAGTGTAGTGCTTGCTTGTGTTGCTGCGCGCAGTGTGTGCATTGTGTGTGCAGTATCCATGTGTGGTGTAGTGCGTTATGACGTGTTGCGTGTAGTTGGGTGCTAATGTGTGTGGTTTATGTTGTTGCTGAGGTGTGCGTTGGTCGTGTGTGGCAGCGTGTTGTTAGTTGTTACATACTTTTAGTTCTTGTGGTGTGTGTGAGGTAGGTAGTGTGGTGGTGCATTGCCTCTTGCGTGCTGCTGCATTACTTTGTCATATGCTGCTTCTGCGTGGTGCCCGTTGTTGACAGATTATTGTGCGCTGCTTGTGTGTGGCAGTGTGTTGTTGCTATTCTTGTGCCTTTGGTGTTCGTGGTGTGTTAGGGTGTGTTGTGTTGCTTCTTGTGTGTGCTACGGTGTTGATTTGTGGTGCGCTACTTATGTGGTGCGTGGTGTGTTGGTGTTGTGTGGCGCTGCTAGTTGCGATGCAGTGCGTGTGTGTGTCGTTTCTTGCTGCGGTGTACTGTTAGTTGGTGTATGACGCTGCTAATTGTTGTGTGGAGTTGGGTTGTAGTGGTGTTGGAGTGTGAGTTGTGGTATGTGTCTCAGTGTATGTGGAGTGTGTAGCGCATATTGTCGAGTGCTAGCTTTGTGTTTTGTGTGTCCATCTCAATGGGGGTTTGGTCTAATGGTACATTTGGTTACCTTAGTGAAGCTGATCGTGGGAGTGTCCCTACGATCACAGATGCGCAGTGGAACAAACTTCTAGCTGTCGTAAAGAGCTCAAAGCCGAGTTCTTCCTCTAGTGGTACTCCTAGTCCCTATAATTCCTCTGAATGGCCCATTGACACTGGTGCTTTAAATCACATGTTCGGTAATATTGACCTATTCACTAATTTGTATGACATTTCTTCGCCGGTTGGTTTGCCTAATGGAAAGAACACGTTGGCTATGAAAGAAGGAAATGTTGTTTTGTCTGTTGGTTTATCTCTTGATCATGTTTTATATGTTCCTGCTCTTAAATGCAACTTGTTATCTATGTCTTGATAAGTGTCATTTATGACACATTTTAGGGTGGTTTTTTCCCTTAGTTTAAGGTTTATTTTGGTGTTTTCTTTGTTATTTCTAGTACGTTTAGTCTTGTTTTAGTTATCTTTGTCTTAGTTTATAGTTTTAGGTCATAGTTATGAATAATATGCTTTTTGCTCGGTTTCTAGCTTGATTTGCGTGTTTTCCTATATGTTCTTTTTACTCTTTTCTCTCTTGGTCTATTTGTGTAGGTTCTTGGTGCTTTCTTCGATGTTTATGACCCAAGAGAAGGACAAAAATTTCACTAGAAAATCTTGAAGCTAAGAAAGAAGCTAAGAAGTTGAACAATTGTAGCACTTAAGGCTAGTACCCTCTGAGCACCCCGAGCATCACCTCAAGCAGCTGAAACTGGCAGCCAAGCAGCAGCACCGAAGCAGCGAAGAGTTGTACAGCCAGCAGCTCAGAAGCCCAGGCCACCATGGGCGCGGCTGATGCTGCCGCGGGCGCGGCTCTCTGCTTTTCCCAACCTTTGAAACATCCTGGAGATGCCTCGGAGAAGCTGTTGCCGCGGGCGCGGCTTTGGCCACCGTGGGCGCGGGTTTCTGGGTGTTTTTTCGATCTTAATTTTCGGATTTCCATCTTTCTCTTCTTGTAATATAATTAGTACGATTTCTTAGACTTCCTTAAGCAAGTTTTTACATTTGCTCTCTCCTCTAATTAGGATTAGGCTTAGATTAGAAGTTTCACTCTCTAGTGTAGGAGTAGTTTTAGAAAGAGAAAGCTTAAGATTTCAATGGAGATTTGAGAGCTTGAAGAAGCAATTTTGTGGATTCTTTTCTCATCTATTAAATGAGCTTTTCTAACTTTCTCTCACCTTTATTGCTTTGTTTAGTTCTTATTTTTGCTTAATTCTTTGTTGATTAGAGTAGATAATTAGTTTACTTGTTTGATTTTGGTTTTAAATCTTGTTTAACCTTCTTTTCCATGTTTTTTGTTATTATGTTTGCTTAGATTTTGTGTTAGGGAAATGGATGAAGGTTATGTTCATGAATTGAGTGATTGATTGTGATTAGTATGCAATTGATTCTTGATTATTGTGCTTGGATGATGCTTACATTGATTAGAATCTTTTTAGCTAATTGATTCTAGGTTTTTAATTGTGCTTTGAATCAATTGTGCGGAAGTGAGTTGATTGAGATTCTAGATTCTTCCATAACTTTGCTAGGCTAGTTGCACGGGAGTGAATTAGCTTAGTAGGATGATTAACATACTTAATTGCGCGGGAGTGAGTTGAGTGTGTTGATTGTTCCTAATTGAGATCATGATCCTTTAATTGCAATTTGTTATTGAATTCATTAATGTAATTGGATTCCACTTTCCCTAGTTTATGTTAATTGCTTTAAGTTGTGTTTTAGTTCTTTCTCTCTCTATTTCACAACCTTCCTACTAGTTTAATTAGCTCAAATTAATACACTTAGTCCTTGTGGTTCAACCATAGCTTGCCACTATCTAGTGTGAACTTGATAAAGAAAGGTTAGGATTATAAATTGTTGATTTGATTTAGGATAGTAGACACAACCAATTATCCGGCGATCATGTCTCAATTGTTGTAAAAACAATGCTTTTTTTATTATGTTCACTGATAAGCTATGCATTATTCAGGACCGCAGTTTGAGGAACCTGAATGAAGGCGGGGGAGCGGTGTAATGGTGTCTATATTTTTCGTCCGGTTTATGCTCGGAATCCGCAAGCAAACAAAGTGGTGGTTTCGGATGCACGTTTGTTATGGCACAAGCGACTCGGGCATCCGTCAATGCAAATGGTTAGTTCTCTTCCGAGAGTTTCTCTTAGTGGTCATGGTCATAGTAGTAATATTGGTTATTCGTTTGATTGTGACAATTATTTTAAGGGGAAGAAACCCCGTAATTCTTTTCCATTGAGTATGATAGAGTATCTGGTATATAGGATTTGATTCAATGTGATATTTGGGGTCCATATAAAGTTTTGTCTAGTTGTGATGCTTGTTATTTCCTAACTATTGCTGATGATTTTTCACGTGCTACTTGGGTGTTTTTGATGGTTGGTAAATATCAAGGTTCACAGTTGATCCATAACTTTTGTGCTATGGCTAAGACTCAATTTGGCTGGAAAATGAAGATGGTTCGTAGTGATAATGATTAAGATTTTCTTAGGTTTGGGTCGTTCTTTGCAAAGAAGGGCATCTTGCATCAAACTTCGTGTGTTGACACAGCTAAACAGAATGGTAGGGTTGAACGAAAACATTGTCACATTTTAAATGTGGCTCGTGCTCTTCGGTTTCGAGCACAATTGCCTAAGTATTTTTGGGGTAAATGTGTTATGACAGCTTTTTATCTGATTAACAGGACTCCGACTCCGGTTCTTAATGGTAAGATCCCTCATTAGTGTTTGTTTGGTCAAGTGCCGTCTTATGATAGTATTTGGGTCTTTGGTTGTCATTGTCATACTGCTAATTGTCCTCGAATTAAAGACAAGTTTGACTTTTGTTCTCGAAGATGTATATTTGTTGGTTATCCTCATGGTAAGAAAGGTTGGCGTCTTTATGAATTGACTACCAATGGGTTCTTTGTTAATCATGATGTTCAATTTTTTGAGGATAAATTTTCGTAGCTTGAATCGCTTTTGGATGAGCGATGAATTTTGTGGGAACGGTACTTTCCTAACCCCTCAGTTTGGGATGATGATGAAGGGGCTGTTTTGTTATCTGCAAATGTGCAAACAAGGGGAGCAGTGGCTGAAACAGAGTCTTCCGCAGCCCAGCCGCAGCCAGGCGTGGAGCAGCCTGCCCCCTTTGCTGTTTCGCGCGCTGGTTCTCCATCGCTCACTGGCAGCGAGGCTAGGATCCCACACCAGCCTGTTGTCCAGCCCGATGGGAATCCAGCGCATGATGGCAGGCGAGCCAGCTCCCAACTCGCGCTAACAGACCAACTAGGGAAGCAATACTACCAGCTTCCTCCTGCTGGCCAACCAAGGCAACAACACATTGCTAAGCAGTCCGCATGCTAGTCAGCGGTTGCTCGGCAGTTTGAAGAGCATGTTGACGGAGGTTCGCGCAATGATCGAGGTGGTGCGCGGCCTATGAGTGTTCGGGAGCAAGAAATCGTTGATGAGTCGATAATTGTTACGCCTTTGAATTTGAGGGGGAGTTCTTCATCGTTGTCAGAAGAACTTGGTCGTAGTCATCGTAAGAAACGTCCTCCTTCATGACATCTTCATTATGTCACTAACATTGTCATCACTAAAAATATAGACCCCACTCCATCGACTGTCGTCCCTCCTCAATCTCGTTCTTCAAGTGAACCTTTTCCTAAAGGTTGCCATGTTGAATATAATCGTTTTTATATGTGACATAAGTATTTTTTTTGGCAACGATCACTAAGGAAAAGGAATCGTCTTTGTTCAAAGAGGCAGTTAAAGACGTCGGTTGGCGTAAGGTGATGCAAGATGAGATTGACGCTCTAGAGCATAATGACACATGGATCGTTGAGGATCTTCCTCTCGAAAAACGGGCATTTAGTAGTGGGTGGGTGTATAAATCAAGTACCCAGACAAGTCAAAAGCGGAAAGTCACAAAGCTCGTTTAGTTGTTCATGGAAATCAACAGGTTGCCAATGTTGATTATAATGAGACGTTTGCACCTGTTGCAAAGATGGGTACGCTACGTCTGATCTTTTTCTAGCTGTTGCTGTGTCCTTGAATTAGGAGTTACATCAGATGGATATTCATAATGCGTTTCTTCATGGTGATTTAGATGAGGAAGTATATATGCAGTTTCCTCTAGGGTATGGTACTCCGACACTTGGCAAAGTTTGCAGGTTGCAGAAATCTTTATATGGCTTGAAACAAGCCCCGAGACAGTGGTTTTCCAGGCTGTCTAGTGCTCTGCGAGAATTTGGATTTAAGACTCATATGCTGATTACTCTCTATATAGTTATGTACAGGGCTGTGTATCCTTGCATGTTCTTGTTTATGTTGATGATTTGATTATTGCAAGGTCCTCTCATGATGCCATTGTTCGGTTTAAAGCTTATTTGTGCAAATGCTTCTATACAAAGGATTTGGATGTGCTTAAGTATTTCTTGGGCATTGAGGTTGCTCGTAGTCCTGAGGATATCTTTCTTTCTCAACGAAAGTATGCTTTGGATATTTTGACTAAGGCAGGTATGTTGGGTTGCAAACCCATTGACACTCCGATGGAGCGGAATCATCATCTTACACATGCTTCCGGTGGGCCGTTTGCTCATCCAGATCAGTATCATCGGTTGGTTGGACAATTGGTGTATTTATCAGTCACTCACCTAGAGTTGAGTTATTCGGTGCATGTTTTGGCCTAGTTTTAGAGTGATCCGTAGGTTTCTCATTAAGATGCTTCTATTCGTGTCTTGCGCTAACCTTAAGGGTAGTCCATGACAAGACATCTTGTTGCGACCTATAAAGGATTTACGATTGACGGCATTTTGTGATAGTGATTGGGCGGCGTGCCTTTGACTCAGCGTTCTTTGACAAGTTATCTTGTGTTTCTAGGTCACTCGCTTATTTCTTGGAAGACTAAAAAACAGCCTACCATATCTCGTTCCTTGGCCGAAACCGAATTGTTTGATGGAAGTTGCTACTTGTGAGTTGAAATGGTTGAAGGCATTATTGTTCTCTCTTAGAGTTGGACATTCGAAGTCTATGCAGTTGTTTTGTGACAGTTAGTTGGCATTGCATATTGCTAAGAATCCGGTGTTTCATGATCGTATGAATCATATTGAGGTAGATTGTCATTTTGTTCGTTATGAGTTGTTGAAAGGTAATATTTCTACTTCATATGTTTCGACGAACCGTCAATTGGCTGATATCCTTACGAAGCCTCTTGGACGACAATAGTTTGAATTTTTGTTACGCAAGTTGGGTATTTGTAATTTGCATGCTCCAACTTGAGGGGGATTATTATAAGTCGGTTGGTTTTATGTTTTTTTTTGAAAAAATAAAAAGAATATTATTAACACCAATAGCACCAAAAACAGTTCTGCAACACAAGAAACCGAACACAAAACAGCCCAGCCCAAAACAGCCCAAGCAACACCACGACCCTAACTACACATTACATTCCTAAACCAATTACAATGGTTTCTACTAGACTTTACAGGCATTACAAAACTGATTCTTTGGAATATATCAAACTTCAGATCTCTAATTACATCTTCTGGTCTTCTCAGGCATTTCTCCCACACCACTTTATTTCTATGCTGCCAAATGCAGTAAATAAGGCCAGCAAAACAACTCTTAATTACCTTCCTCCTAAACCTTCCTGTAATCTGCACCATTTTAGCATTACAGTCTTCAATATTAGCCGGATTGAGATGAATCTTAATTGCATTCTGAAGGTGAGCACAACACCTTCTACTGTACTAGCAGTCAAAGAAAATTTGATCCACAGTTTCAGGCATCAAAAATTGCAAAGTGGACACAGATCATCATTGGTTATTCTAAGCTTTGCTAACTCCTCTTTAACCTTGATTCTTCTCCACATAACCATCCAGCATATGAATCTATGCTTGGGAATATTGAACCTATTCCAAACCCAGTCACTCCAAACAACATCATTTGAGTCCTGAGTCAACCATTTATACCCACTAGCCAAAGAATAGCCTTTAGGATCAGCAGCCCAACTGTTATTTCTGTAACCAACTTTCAACTTATCCTTTACCCACCAAATCTACTTCTAGTTCCAGCTACAAGTAGGAGGGCACTTGTATCTTATCCATTTCTTATTCTCCAAATACAAACTATTCACCCATCTTAACCACAAAGTATCCTTTTTTTAGCTATGTTCCAAATGAGCTTGCCCACTTTAGCAATATTCAAGGCATGAATATTATGAAAACCTAGCCCCCCCTGCTTCTTGCTTTTACAAACATAATCCCAAGCAATGGGAGGAGCCCTGGAATAAACAGGTTTACCATCCCATAGATAGTTTCTACAAATAGCCACCACACCATTTAACACAGTTTTAGGGAGAATGAAAATAGAAGCCCAAAAAACATCCATGGACATAAGAGCAGAGTTGACAAGGACAGCTCTTCCAGCATAAGACAATTTCTTGCAGCCCCAAGTCTTAATCCTTCCTGTAATTTTATCAATAAGACTCTGGCAATCATTCTTCCCTAGCTTTTTAGTACTTACATTTACACCCAAATATCTGAACGGGAAAGAACCTTCCACAAAACCAGAATTTCTGATTTATCCTCCTTATCTTCCTAACTGACATTGCAGAAGTAAATATTTGATTTTCCTTCATTAGATACCAAACCAGAAGCTGCTGCAAAAGTTGCTAGACTTCTAGCTCAAAATCAAATTCACTGAATCCTTATCACCTTTGCTAAAAATGATAAGATCATCAGCAAATTCTAAATGGTTCAGCTTCTACCTTTTGCACTTAGGATGAAATTTGAATTGAGGAAGAGACCCAACATGAAAGAGGATCCTAGAAAGGTATTCCATGCAAAGCACAAATAAGAGAGGAGACATTGGGTCTCCTTGTCTCAAACCTCTCTTTCCCTGAAAATAACCAGTCAAACTCCCATTAATACAGATGGAAAAAGACGGAGAAGAGACACAAGCCATAACCATCTTGATAAATTTGCTAGAGAAATTCAAAGCAGTTAACATTTCTGACAAAAACTCCCATTTAACAGAGTCATAGGCCTTCCTGATATCCACCTTCAGCAAACAACCACTTGGGCTATTCTTTCTCCCATGCTTAGCCACCAGGTCTTAAACAATATTGATATTTTGCACTATCTGTCTGCCTTCAACAAAACTAGATTGGTTTTGAGAAACCAGATGAGGAAGGACCTTTTTTAATCTTGAACAAAGAAGCTTAGTAATGCATTTACAAATGACAGTACAACAAGGTATACGTCTGAATTCAGTGACTGAAGATGGGTGTTCTACTTTAGGAATCAAGGTCAAAGTAGTAATATTAACCTCCTTGAGTAGCTGTCCATTTTCCATGAATTGCAATACTGCATCAGTAATGTCATCCCCAATCACACTCCAAGTCTTCTTATAAAAGGTGCTATTGTAACCATCTGGGCCAGGAGCTTTCTCTCCTAGGATAGAGAACATAGCCTTCCTAACTTCTTGCCTAGTAAAAGGAGCATTCAACACTAGATTCTGCTCCTCACTAAGCTCATTACCCTACTGAACAATCTCCTCCCTAATTGGAATCCTAGCCCCGTGGTCAGAACCAAGCAGCTCTTTATAATACTCCACAAAAGCAGCAGAGATATGATCAGGAGAATTACACCAATCTCCATTCTTATTCTTAATAGCTATGATAGACTTTCTATATCTTCTCATCTTCAAAGATCTGTGGAAATAAGAAGAGTTCTCATCTCCAATCTGAAGCCATTTAATCTTAGCTTTCTGTCTAAGGAAAGAGTAGTATCTATCCTTAACCTTCTGAAACTCTTTTAAGGTCTGCAGCTCCAATTCCTTCAACTTTGCATCCTGATAACCTCCCTGATGCACCTTTTGCTGAGTCACATCTAACTCTTTCTTCATCTTAACTAACTGAACTTCAATGTCAGCAAAATCAGCTCTATGCAGAGATTTTAAAGCCTGCTTTAGAATTTTCAGCTTTTTAGTAATTTTATACATTTCCACACCATGCATATCAGTACTCCACACATCTTTAACCAGGTTCTCAAACTCAGGATGTGAAGCCCACATGTTAAAAAATTTGAAAGAGCCCCTTCCATTGTTCTGAACCCTATCCAGATGAATAACTGCAGGGCTGTGATCAAACTAAGATTCAAACAAGAAATGAACAAAAGAATCCGGGAAACACAATACCCACTCCTCATTCCCCATAGTTCTATCAATCTTAGAATATACCCTACTACTACCCTGCTGCTTATTGTTCCAAGTGAACTTGCACCTAGTATGAGCTATATCCTTCAAACCAAAGGAACTAGTAAAATTTCTGAATGGTTCTATCTCACTCCAGGAGATAACCCTTCCTTCCCTATCATCTAAATTTAGAGGGCAGTTAAAATCCCCAGAAATAAGCCAAGGCTCTTTTATTTCTTCACCTAACACACTTAAGCCATTCCAAAGGTACTCTCTCTCATCACTATCATTAACCCCATATACAAAAGTACAGTAAAACTCTATTCTCAAAGAGGAATTATTCACTTTCAAATGAATAAATTGCTCCCTGATATACATGACCTGAACTTGAAAAAATTCAACCAACCAAACAACTAGAATTCTGCCACCTGAGATCAACGAGAAATTTGAAGTGACACACCACCCTTGAAACATATTATTCTGAACAATTGGGAAATTATCCCTTTTTATTTTTGTTTCAACTAAACAACATAATCCTATTCTTTGTTCATAAAGGAAATTTCTGATTTCCTTCTATTTTGAGAAGCCATTAAGACCCCTCACATTCCAACAAAGAATATTATCCATTAGCACCTTTCTCCTGCCCCCCTCCAGAGTTCCCTCCACCTAAACCATCCCCAAGCTCCAAGTCCTTTATTTGATTCAATTCCTCAAAAGAATTCTGAACCCCTACTCCATTTTAAGGAATTCTCTTCTCTTTTTCACCACTCTTTTTCCTCTTGCTTCCAGCCATCTTCCATTCCTCCTCAGTGTCTCCACTAATAGGGACTACAGGTTTTTGATTCTGCTAAGCTTTAGGTCTCCATTCCTTCTTGTCCTTAAGACATGCACTCGCACTATGCCCCATCTTTTTACACCCTTTACATATTATAGGTTTCCATTCAAACACAACTTTCTGGTTGAACATAACCTCTTTCTCATTCAAGAACTAAATCATATCAAGGAAATCACCATTAATTGCAACTTCTACCAAGAATCTTGCATACTGCAACTTCTCTTTCAATTGAGTTGCAGAATTAGGCTTAATTGGTTTACCTATCAGAGCAACAATCTTTTCCAGACAATTCTTACCCCAGTATTTCAATGGTAAATCAGGTAATTGCACCCAAACTGGGAAACAGGACGATTATCAAACAACACATTTGAAGCATTAAGTGCTTTTTCTTTAGATTCAACATTCAGAAAACGAATTAGAAACACTCCTTTCTTCAATCCAATCACTTTATCAATGTTTTTCACCCCCCATAGTCGCTTACAAAAACCCGAGAAAGTCCCTAGAAATGGATTTGCTCCAATTACATAAGCAACAACACCCAACTTCCAATAAGCAATTTCATCCGACACATCATCAATTGAAAATTGTAATAATGGAGTCGTAGAAGTACTACTTGAATTCAACATGCTTACCTCATCCTCCATATCTCTGTTTTACGCAACCTCTATTTCTGGGTTTGTAGCAAGAACCTCTTTCGAATTCATCACATTCAACCATTTCGACAGTTTCGACTTCGTTCTAGACCCATGAATTTATTCTTGAATCGACTGCTCCGGGGTAAGAATCAGCTCATCTAGATTGTCTAGATTATCCAGAAGACCAAAATTGGGTTGCGGAATACTCGCATTTCCTTGAGAATTAGCCTTCGATTTCGCGCTATCTTCCTTCAGCCCATCATTAATTTGCATTCGAACATCACTTCCCTCCCCTCTAGTCAGTTCCTTTCTAGGTTTCTTCTTCGCCATTGCAGAAGAAGCAAAAATTAGAGAGAGAAATTCTCAGCTAGAGAGAGAAAGTTTTTTTGTCTGTTTAACTACACTATATCATATAGGTTGGTTTTATATTAATATGTATATTTGGCATGTATATCTATTAAGAGTTTTAGGCAAGTCGGGTTTCCTTTGTATTGCACTATATATATTGTCGTGAATATCAATATAAGGTTTAAGCCATTTTCTCCAATTGCTCTTGAGTTTAACAGGACACGCTAATCCCTCTAATATTAACGTATGATAATATTAGATAGTGAATTTGCTTAATATTTAAAGGGCCAGAAATTCCATAACTTTTCTTGTTCAAGATGGGCCACAAACGGTTGCTTGGAGTTAATTAGGCATATAACGAACTTACATTAATCTAATATAAAATGAGTTTCGATAAGTCAATTTCTACACGTGTCAACAAAAAAGAAGAGAAAACATGAATATTATGAATCCAAGATTTCAATACTCAATTTCTATGCCTTTCAATAAAAAATAAAATGTAAATAAATAAATAAAATTCTCCACTAGCTATCCTAAATTGCTCAAACAGATGTAACAAAATGTCAAAAGAATTTTAAATCTTTAAAAAAAACTAAAAAAAAGTTCAGAATTTTAATATAGAAAAATAACTAAAAATTGTAAAAACAGCATTTAATTTTAACAACAATAATTTCTGAAACAATGAACCTATACGCTTTAATTACACTTTGGCATTTCTTGAAGATATCCTCTTGTATAATCCGTGGCATGCCGACATACATAATACGTTTGGCATTGACACCTTGAAGGCCATATCACAATATCTTCTTGCTACTTGCAACAATCCCATCGCACCCAATTATTATTTCACACAATGAGAAATCCTCCCTTTATTTTATACTCACTTTTTTACTATATATCCACATCCCACTTTTTGATATGAAGAAGTTTACCTTAGCTAATAAACCTGTATACATGTTTACATCCTTCAATTTGTAGGTGAAACCTTTTGAAATATACACTATTCAAACAATTTATTACAATCTTCATTCCCCCCCTCCCCCCCCCCCCCCCCCCCCCCCACAAAAAAAAAAAAAAATAAAATAAAATAAATACTATCTTCATTTTACACAAAATTAAGTTATCTAAATAATAACACTTAATAATTATTCTGCCAACATATTAGATAATAAAACTTTATTATTGGTAAATATTTAAATAAAATGATATGATGAAAGATACAAAAATGAAAATAAACTTAATAATAGCATACTATCTATAAGAAGTTAAATCTTCAAAATTAAGTTATTTTTTATGATAAGTTGAACTTAAAATTTAATCTAATACTCCGTCACCAAAAGAAAAAAAATAAAAATAAAAAATAAACATTTCAAAATCAAATACAAATAAAGTATATTTCTTCAAAAAAAAAAAAAGTATCAAAAATTGAATATTTTGATTCAAATAAAAGCTTATTTAATTTGATATATTATCAACATATTAGTCATTATATGCAAGATCCTACAGCTTATTATTTTGAAACCTTAAGGTATAAGCTGATATACCTTACAGTCAATACGCTATATTAACGACACAATTGTTTAGAGAAAATTCAAGTTCATAAGGAATTTTGCGAAAGATCTCAACTTATTAATATAGGTAATTTACTTTTATAAGGGATAAGGTTATGAAAAATTTATCTTTTAAGTAATAAAAAAAATTTGTTAATAGTATATACATTACAATCAATAAATTAAACAAGATAAATTAAATTTGTTAATTTTACTATACTTAACATATATCAATAATAAATAAAGCTAGATTTCGTAGCCAGACAACGACACTTGACTTTAAAATTTTTCGCCAAGTGTCAGGCCACGTAAGCAACAAATAGGTATTACTCTATAACTCAGTTCTTTTTTCATCATAAAATTTGTAGTAAATTTTTTTTTTAATAAGATCCATTTATAATATATTAAATTTAGTTAGAAAAATAGAGAATCGATAAAAATAAGTTTTAATCAATAAAAATAATTTTAGTTTTGTAAAAATACTTTCATAATTTAATTTAAATAAAAAAAAAGTTTCAAGTCAATAATAACATAGATAATCATTTAAAAAAACTATTATATAAATATAAAGTAAAGTATTATATAAATACAAGCGATACAATATCGTATGTTTAATATCGTGCATTATCAAAAGGGATTATATAACCGTATTAACATTCCAGCCAAATAGTTCATAGTAAAATTTATTATTCATCTGGGCATCGGTCGGGCACTAAATAGTATATGTATAAAGCGAAGTTTTTTTTCTCAAAATTTTTTGAGTGCAAAGTAGGATTAAAATATTTAAAAATAATTTAGCACCACGTAAGATTATAATTAAACTTCTTAATGCCACGTAAGAAAGAGATTTTAGAGCGCCATGTAGGATTGTAATTAGATTTTAAAGCGCATTTAATTTATAATTATAATAAAATAAATATGAATATATATATAAAGAGAAACACAAATTCTTATATGTAGCTCGCCACACCATGTGACTTGCCATCATGGTGGCTACTTCGTTAGTGTTATAGAGGTTATTTGGTCAATTTGACAGAGATTATTGTGTCAATGTTACAGGAGTTACTCAATCAATATTAAAGGGATTACTCGGTCGGTGTTAAAGGGGTTACTTTGTTCTTTTACAAGCGATCACATAGTGAGGCTAGCCACACATAAGTCGGGCTGCGTTGATTAAAAAAAACTATTAAATTAAAAAAAATATACGTTCAATTTAAAATATGCTACTATTTTTTATTAGATAAAAAATTAATAAAATATGATAAGTGATTATAATAAACTAATTAAATTTAAGAATTAAATTAATTATAAAATAAAAATATCATCTTTTTATATTAGAGAGCGCCACGTAGGATTATAATTTTTTTTTGAATTAGAGCGCCATGTAAATCGCTCATAGTTGGGATTATTAAAGTGTATTTTTCCTTTATTTTATAATAATGAGCATCATATTGCATGAAAATGAACATTTAATTATTGAAAATACAAAATTGTAAAACATGTTTAATTAGAAAATGTTTATTTATGTTATAGTAAATCTTCATTTCTCAACGACGGGCCAACCTGAGTTGATTGGTTTTGAGTCCAGCTATTAGCTGCTAATTTTAATTATAAGTTTCAAACTCAAGCCCATTGCGGTCATTAGAAAAAAAACCTTTGTTATAGTAAAATCATTTTTTTTTGTACTTGTATATAACTGTGTCCTATTTTTTTATTTATAGAAATTTTACACGGGTTAAAAACAAATGACAATTACAAAGTCAAAGATAAAATTAGAAATTACACTCGATAAAAATAATAAAAGTGTTGAAGAAGTGAAGATGATTAGTAAAGTAAGGTAATTAGGGTTTTGGGACTAGACATGAAAAATAAAAGAACCGACCTATATAATTTATGAATTCTTGGGTCGGATCTGGGTAGAGTATGGGTCTAAGCTTAATAGATAAGTAGGTTAAATTTCGTTATGTAAATTTTTCGGGTAACGAACCAATTCATCATTGAAAAAATCCACATTATTATTCACATTGCACAAGAAACTAATTAATTGCAATTAATACAGATAATCTGTCAGCAAGCACGATATTATTTCATCCAATACTTTAATACTACAAGCCAAATATAACAATTTAACAATTAAATGTTACACAACCACTATTGGCCCTATTCCCTCATAATTTTTGTTATAAATACATGTGATACTCTTTGCCTTTTCTCATCCAACCAAAGATAAGCAGACTAATAAACCCTCAAATAAGTTTGAAGTTTCTTATTTTATGAAAATGGCCTACTCAAAGGCTTTATTTCTTGCCCTCTTTGCTATAACTCTTCTTATTTCTACTGAAGTGTTAGCTCGTGAGCTAGCTGAGTCCGAAACTGACCAGACTCGTGAGTTTCTTACTCTTTCCAATAATATCGACAGAATTGTAGCTTTAGTTACATACTAGTGTCTAATTAATTTATTGCAACTTTTTATTTATCATTTTATTGCGTGATGCATGAGTTTTATTCTACCTTTGTTCTAAAATACACTAATTAACATCATTTGAGTTTTTGCACTATCCATGTATACAGACATTGACTATATTATCTGTCTAATATATGAAACAAAAATGTGCGATACTAGTATTTGGTAAAGCATTGTTAAATTGACGATATAATTTGACTAAAGTATTTTGTAAAGTAATTAGTAGAGTTTGTAAATAATGTCAAGATTAAAAATGTGTCAACCATAAAAGAATGGAAAAATATTTATTTCATGTACTACAATCCATTTTGTGCATTGATATGTGTTCAAGATTAGACTTCTCTTAAGCCTAATCAAATGGGTTATAAGAGTGTGGTGCATTGATTCAAAAATAGATGACGAATAATTATGTACGCGTATTCATGTAATAAGCCTAAGTTAGTAATAATGTATTGGTTATTATATATTTCTAAATACAAAGATAGTACGAAATGAATAAATCAAAGCTGCTTAAATTTTCTCATACAATTATACTCCCTTCGTTCCCGAAAATTCGACACACTTTGTATTTGCGCGGTCTCCAATGAACATATTTGACCATGAATATTTTCAGCTATGTAAAAGTGAAAATTATAAAAAGTTGATATTTGAAAAATTAATAATATGGGAGATCTAATAAGATCCATCATGCTAAGTTATTTTTATTGCATAAATCATAACATGTGGTCAAAGTTATTTTATTTTATTTTGACTACATGAATAGTAAGTGAGTCGAACTTTCAGGAACGGAGGTAGGTAGTATAAAGGAAGTAGAATTTTCCAAAGTTCTCATCATTCTATTTCTTAATATTATACTAGTAGTCACTCATCATCATGATTTGTGTTATATAATTATATGAATATAAGGTAAATTATGCATTTTATATGATGTTAAATTTGTTTCGAGGTAGTTTTAAACTATCAAAATTTTCCTTATTATTATTACTAACACATTTTATATTATTACTAACCCGTTATAAAAGAGACTAATCCAATAAATTTGTTTCGACGTATATTTTAAAATAAATTATGTTCTTCATTGAAAAATCTATTTATATTATATATGGAGTGCAGGAATATAATGTATATGATTACGCTTTGCAGATTCTGTTGAGGAGTCTAAGTATGGTCGTAGTAGAGGATATGGGGGACATGGTGGCTCCTACGGAGGTGGCTCTTATGGACACGGCGGTGGTAGCTATGGACATGGTGGCGGTAGTTACGGACACGGCGGTGGTGGCTATGGAGGCGGAGGATATGGTCATGGTGGACACGGAGGTCGTTATCCACCTAAAGTAGAGGAGAACAAGGAGAACAAGGATCAAAAGAACGAAGCCGTAGAGCCTCAAGGCTATGGAGGAGGTGGCTACGGCCACGATGGTGGATATGGTGGTGGTAGTAGGTATGGCCAAGGTGGTGGAAACTATGGACACGGTGGAGGCAACTATGGCCAAGGTGGTGGAAACTATGGACACGGTGGCGGCAACTATGGACACGGTGGTGGTAGCTACGGACATGGTGGTGGCGGCTATGGGCACGGCGGGGGTGGCTATGGACGTGGTGGATACGGCCACGGTGGTCATGGTGGTCACTACCCCCCACAGACGACTAAGACTGTCGAGAAACAAATTAAAGTGTAAGTGATCGAGTTGTAGCTCAAAAATAAAATATGTGTGTGTACATGACTTTTATGACGCTTGTGTCTAGGGAAAAAAGAGAATATATATGAATGTTGGGAAAAATGCATTGTATTGTATAAGTTGGTGTTAATCCAGCATGTAATGATTCTCACAACCTTTGTAATATGATTCAAATTATGCAATGTAACGACTCTCTTTTCTTTTTATTTATTTATTTATTTATTTATTTATTTATTTATTTTGACAAGAGCTGAGAACTAACAAATAAACAACAAATTAAAAATGGAAACAAAGAAGTTGACGATGACGAGCTAACCCAGCCAGGCAATGGGCAAAGCCACTGTGGCTCTTGAGACCTTCTGAATGCTGCAAATAGAGAACCAAGAAACAAGATACCGAATTTCTCCCAGAATCCAAACCACAGAAATACCGTCCACATGGTTTCCCCAAATTAACTTTGGAACAGAATCGCAGTCCCTAAGCACTTGAACATTACAGAAACCTCTATCCCTTGCATGGCTTAAACACAGCAGACAAGCACGCAACTCAAAATGAAGGGTTGAATTACAGAAATCTGCCTCAGCCCCACCACCTAAATACTGGGGGAAGTACCATGTGAGAAAAAACCAGCCTACAGCCGAACGTCGATCCACAGGATCCCAAGCCCCATCAACCACAATGCACACATCATACACCGTCCCTGGGAACCTCCTACAAAAGTAGAAAGTGCAAAAGTAGAAAAACCCGGAGGAACCGAAGACGACCAAATAGAAGATAGGTGTTGAGTCCCTTAGGTTTTGATTGATAGTTTTGAATGATGACAAACAGCTAAGGGAAACAGGTCCTTGAAAGTGTTCGATACAGTTGGGGGAACCAGCTAACATAGAACACTGTTTCCCCAGACAAGTTATTACTTACATGAGTTTTCTTATTGAACTAACTTGTCTTTATACAGGGAACAGTTATATGATAAAAGTGTTATGTACTGGTAGGGAACCAGTATGTACTGTTTCCATGGTTGCTACGTGGTAAAGCAGTCACATACTCTTTATTGTGCATTAACCATGTTACATGTGCAGTAGTTGAGTTGATTCCAAGACTTGGAGCATAGAAGCCTTTCGAAGATATTTCGAAGAAAGATTGTTTGCTCATAATAGAAGTATTCAAGGAAGATTCAAGTCTTGAAGATTACATGAAGAAAAGACGATTTATGCTTTAATATGTTATCTAGGTTTTCATGTAATATGCTCCGTAGTATGCTTGCATGTTTGGGTTATATAAGTGCTTAAAAGTATATTGAAGTATGATATGAAATCTGGTACAAAGTTGGAACAGGTTTCATAACATGTTTCAATTCAGGGAACCAGGTCGGGGAACCAGGTTCACTGTATTCGAGCTGCCGTTTTGGAAAAAGATTTTACAAAAAGATTTTTTCGAAAAGATTATCTTGAAAATATTTTGTGCAGCTGGAAATAAGATGAAATATTCTTGGTTACCTAAAATCTAGGAGTATTTATCTTAATTGATTCTATCTTTGTGATTAAATCAAATAAGATAAAAACTTTCCTAAAATTACATTATATCTTATTCTCTAAGATTGTGTGATTTAAGGAAACTAGGTTTTAGGAATCTAAGCTTATATAAACTCATCTTATTTCACATATTTCGTGTGCCTCTCCAGAAATTAAAAGAGCAATTATTTGAGAGCATATACTTAAGCACTAATCCCATTCATCAAGTCATATACAAGAGCATTCTAGTACTTAAACTTTTTCTCTTAATTAGCTTCGTAGAAGTGAGATCAAAGGAGAGTTTTTGATTCTTGTATTGAGTCTTTCACAAAGGGGTTAAAGGCTGGGTGAGTGTTTGTGAGTTCAAACACATTGGGCTTACGAGTGTAAGTCGAGAGCACACTCGGAGTAGAGTGTGGGGTTTGCTGGTTCCCGGAGTAGGGAACAGCAGAGTGTTCTTTGTCTTTGTTTTTCGGAGTAGATTAATAAAGAACTTAGGATAGGAGGACGTAGGCCTGAGTTGGCTGAACCTCGTTAAATTTGTTGTGTTCTTTATTGCTTTGTTTTATTTCGTTAAATTTGTTGTCTTCTTTATTGCTTATTTATATTCCGCTGCGTACGGGAACCAGCACAACTGGTTCCTCACACATAATCCGAAAAGAAGCAAAATTAGCCAACGATTACTTAACACTCAATTCACCCCCCCCCCCTCTTGAGTGCCCATTGAACCTTCAATTGGTATCAGAGCCTAAGCTTCTCGAAAGAGTAACATCTAGAGGAGTTAAGAATGAGTACTCAAGAATTAAGTGCAATCGGTTATGACAACAAGTCACCCAAGTTTAATGGAAATAATTATGCTTGGTGGAAGAACAGGATCCAGAATGTTATCATGGGTATTGATTATGAATGCTGGCTCGTAGTTAAAAATGGTCCTAATATCATTCTCAAGACAGATGTTGAGGGGAACCAGGTTCCCAAGAAGGATAGCGAATTGGTCATTGCTGATTACAAGTTGCTGGAAAAGAATGCTAAGGCAATGTCAATACTACAACAAGCAATAGGTGAGACCGAAACAAATCGTATCTCTGGCTGTAGTAGTGCTAAGGAGATATGGGACACCCTTGAACTTGCGTTTGAGGGAACCAGCGAGGTAAAACGGTCTAAAATTGATTTAATCATGTCTAAATATGAATTGTTTGCCATGAATAAAAATGAAAAAATCAATGATTGCTTTCGTAGGTTTATGACTATTGTAAATGATCTTAGATCTCTTGGTAAAAATTTATCTGACGAGGATCTTGTGAGAAAATTATTGCGTAGTTTAACAGATGCATGGACAGCCAAGGTAACAGCAGTATATGAAGCAAAGGATCTGTCTACCTTGTCTCTGGAACAGCTGATTGGTTCCCTTATGACTCATGAGATGCTGATTGACTCTAAGTCTGAGAAGGAACCAGCAAGAGGCATGGCGCTTAAGGGAACAGTAGAAGATGATGAAGATGAAATTAGCATGATTGCAAAAAGATTTGAGAGATCTCTTCGAGATCAAAGAAAGAATTTCAAAGGTAAGCATTTTAAAAACTATAAAAAATCTAACTCTAATTCTTCTTCTACAGGATGTTTCAAGTGTGGAGAAAAAGGACATCTTATTCGAGATTGTCCTAAGTGGAATGACAAACAGTCTAAATCCGGAGATAAACAAGCATACAAGAATGCCATGATAGCTTCCATGTGGGGAGACTCTGACTCAGGGTCAGATGAAGAAGAAGGATCATCCAACTCAGATGTTTGCCTAACTGCCTTTACAAACATCAAGGAAAACAGCACTGGTCCAGGAACCAGAGGGGGAACCAGTACATTCAACAAATGCTTTATGGCAAAGAAGGATGTATTACATGAACGCAAGGTAAGCTTAGAGCAAATTAGAGAAGATATGCATGAATATGATAGAGAAAATATGCTTGCTTGTATTGATTCCTTACTAGATGAATGCTATAAACTAAGTGAAACATACATAACTTGCAAAAGAGAATTAAAAGAAAAACGTGGTGAATGTAATATTGCTATTGCTAGTTGTGATCATCTAGAAGGAGTCTGTTATGAACTAAAAAATCAAGTAGCAGAACTAGAGGTTGAATTGGACAAGTGTAAAGTGGAACTAGAAAAGGAAAGATCGTTTGAACCAATTGATGGAGAAGAGGATCTGACCTCCTGGTTCCCTAGAGACTTATCAACCACTAGTGATACTCTTGATTTTTCAGTAGCTATAAGTAAAGCAAATTCGTGTACTAGAACTTCCTTGTTGAAGGCCTTTGAAACATTGGCTTACAACCTGGAAAACTCTCACAAGGAAATTGCTTCACTTAAAGCTGCACAGTTCACTGTTTCCCCTACAGGTACCAGTGTAGATGTCAGTAATACGATTGATAAGTATGAAAGTAATATTTGTGATTTGCATGCGGAAATCAATCAACTGAAAAAGGACAAGCAACCAGTGATTGTTGACATGTCTATTGACTCTATGGTTTCAAAACTTAATCTACAATTCGAAGCTTTAAAAAGTAACTTTGATTTTCTTAAAGAGAAAAACGAATTGTTAACTAAAACACTTGAAACCAGAGAAAAAGAACTTAATGATAGTCATAGACATGTGGACAAATTATTGAATGCTCAAGAATCCTTAAATTACCTGGCTTCATCAAGAGGAAACAGAGGAAAAGTTGGTCTTGGTTATACTAGACAGAGAACCAGGACTAACTGGTCTCCCAGAGAAACCACCTGGATCAAAGAATATCAACGAGGCAAGTATGTCATGACTAAAGAAATGCATGTGTGTTTTCATTGTGGTAAAAATGGACATAAGATACATGAATGTCCAGCTAAGAATATTAGTGCTAATAAGAACAGCAAGGGTGTAAAATATGTGTGGAGAAGAAAGGATCAACAAGATGTTAATGTTGTTGAAAAGGGACCCAAGTATGTTTGGGTTCCTAAAACTAATGTTTGATTTGCTCTTGCAAGCTAGAGTGAAGGGAGACACCTATTGGTATTTGGACAGTGGTTGCTCAAGACACATGTCCGGGGATAAAGATCAATTCCTTTCACTAGTGGCCTTTGATGGAGGAAGTGTCACCTTTGGGGATAACAACAAGGGAACCATCACTGGTTTAGGTAAGGTTGGTAAGACACTTTCTAACGCAATAGATGATGTTTATTATGTTGAAGGCTTGCAACATAATCTCTTGAGTATTTCTCAATTATGTGACAAAGGTAATATAGTTGAGTTTCAAGCCAACCTATGTCACATAGTTAACTCACAAACAGGAGAACTTGTATGTGAGGGAACCAGGAAGCATGATGTTTACATTACCTCTTAGATAAAATCCCTCAAGACAAGTCCATCTGTTTGAGAGCTGTTTCTGACAATAATCAATGGATTTGGCATAAGAGGTTTGGACATGCTAGCCTAACACTTCTAAACAAACTTAAAACACGTGACTTAGTTGTAGGCCTTCCTAACATTAAGTATGAAGCTGATAAAGTTTGTTCTGAATGTGTAAGGGGGAAACAGGTCAAAAATTCTTTTAAGTCTAAAACTGTTTTGAGTACCAGCAGACCCTTCGAACTTGTACACATTGATTTGTGTGGTCCCATGAGAGTACAAAGTCGAAGAGGTCATAGATATGTCTGTGTTATGGTTGATGATTATTCCAGGTACACTTGGGTAATGATGTTACACACAAAGGATGAAACGTTTGAAGAATGGGTAACATTGGTGAAACAAGTGGAGAACCAGCTCACCCACAAGCTGGTCTCGGTAAGATCAGACCATGGTACTGAATTTGAAAATGCTAACTTTATTGATTATTGTAGGGAACATGGAGTTAATCACAACTTCTCAGCCCCTAGAACACCTCAACAGAATGGTGTTGTAGAAAGGAAGAATAGAACTCTTGAGGAGATGGCGAGGACGATGCTCATTGAGAGTGGTCTCCCAAAGAGTTTTTGGGGAGAAGCTGTTGACACTGCTTGCTATATATTGAATAGAGGTCTCATTAGACCATAGTTAAATAAGACTCCCTATGAACTGCTTAAAGGTCGAAAGCCCAACATTACATATTTTCGCATTTTTGGATGTAAATGTTATGTGCATAATAATGGGAAGGACCAGCTTGATAAATTTGATCCTAGAAGTGATGAGGGAATCTTCCTTGGATACTCTTCTCACAGCAAAGCATATAGAGTCTTTAATAAAAGGACTCTTCGTGTTGAGGAGAGTGTCCATGTCATTTTTGATGAATTTAACATGTCTTCTGAGATTGCGCAGGTACAACCTGATGAAGTGATTGGATTGATGGATTTCACGGGGAACCAGTATACTGGTCCCACGGATGAAGTGCAAGCAGATCTAGGCCTACCAAATACTCCACCAGATGATAATGATGAAGTGCCTAGAGAAGAAAATGAAGATAATGAGGACTCTGAAGGGGAACCAAGTCCTGATGGTTCCTCAAATAATAGACAGGTAATGAGTTCAGGGGAAACAGAAGAAGGTACCACTCCTGAACCTGAGGTAAGTAATGATAGAGGAAACAGCATGAATGTGAATCCTCCTGGCTCCTCAGAAGAAGGAGAGATCCATGAACATGCTGGTTCCCAACTTAATGAGAAAGCACAAAACAGTCTTAATTTTAAAAGTTATAGATATCAATCTTCTCATCCCACTGATCAAATAATTAGTGATATAAATAAGGGGATTCAAACGAGAACAAATGTTTTTCAAAACTTTTGTGCTTTCTATTCTTTCCTGTCTAATGTAGAGCCTACTGACTATAAAATGGCATTGACTGATCCTGATTGGGTACTAGCTATGCAAGATGAGTTAA
Source organism: Chenopodium quinoa (assembly GCF_001683475.1). Classification (NCBI taxonomy): domain Eukaryota; kingdom Viridiplantae; phylum Streptophyta; class Magnoliopsida; order Caryophyllales; family Amaranthaceae; genus Chenopodium; species Chenopodium quinoa. Next base: position 1,133,882 of record NW_018744502.1, on the reverse strand, counting down.
ATCAGTTTCAGAGGAACCAGGTTTGGCACCTGGTTCCCCGTCCCAAGGAAAGATCAGTCATTGGCACTAGATGGGTCTTTAGAAACAAGTTAGATGACCTTGGTACTATAGTCAGAAACAAAGCAAGGCTAGTGGTGCAAGGGTACAATCAACAAGAAGGAATTGATTATGATGAGACGTTTGCACCAGTAGCTAGGCTAGAGGCTATTAGGATTTTAATTGCTTATGCTGCTCACATGAATTTTAAGCTGTTTCAGATGGATGTTAAGACTGCCTTCCTCAATGGATATTTAAAGGAAGAAGTATATGTGGAGCAGCCACCTGGTTTTGAAGATGCACTGTTCCCCCAACATGTGTACAAGTTGGACAAAGCATTATATGGGTTGAAACAAGCTCCGAGGGCTTGGTATGAAAGATTGTCCAATTTCTTGATGGCAAATGATTACAAGAGGGGAACAGTAGACAAGACCTTGTTCATAAGAACCAGGGGGAAACACTTGATTGTAGTACAAATTTATGTTGATGATATTTTATTTGGTGCTACTAATCAGGTTTTATGTGATGAATTTGCTAATCTTATGCAGAGTGAATTTGAAATGAGCATGATGGGAGAACTAGGATTCTTCCTAGGGCTGCAGATTAAGCAAATGGATGATGGAATAATGATCCATCAACAAAAGTACTTAAAAGAGTTGCTGAAAAAATTCGGCATGGAGAACAGCAAAGCTTATGATACACCTGTTCCCCCATCTACAAAATTAGATGCTGATCTTAAGGGAAAAGATGTTGAAGCTTCTCTTTATAGAGGAATGATAGGTTCTCTACTTTACCTAACAGCTAGTAGACCTGACATTGTGTTTTCTGTTGGTTTGTGTGCTAGGTTTCAAAGCAATCCAAAGGAATCTCACTTGAAGGCTGTTAGAAGGATACTTAGGTATCTTGTAGGAACAGCAAATCTGGGATTGTGGTACCCCAAAGGCAGTACCATTGATCTTATTGGATACACAGATGCAGATTATGCTGGTTTCTTAGTTGATAGAAAGAGCACATCAGGTATGGCACACTTTCTTGGCTCTTGTCTAATTTCATGGGGTTCTAAAAAGCAAAATTCAGTGGCCCTATCCACAGCAGAGTCTGAATATATAGCTGCAGCTTCATGCTGTTCCCAGCTACTGTGGATAAGGAACCAGCTGAAAGATTTTGGTGTTATTTATAAAAGTGTTCCTATTTTCTGTGATAACACTAGTGCAATCAATATTTCAAAGAATCCTGTGCAACACTCCAAGACAAAACACATTGAAATAAGACACCATTTTTTAAGAGACAATGTGGAAAAAGGATTGGTGGAGATGTTGTTTTGTAAAAGTGAAGATCAAATTGCGGATATCTTCACAAAGCCTTTGTGTAGAGAGTCTTTTTGTAGGTTAAGAGTCCTTTTAGGTCTAGTTAGATTTTAGGTATTGGCTTCAATTACTTCCTTCAATGATTGGTTAGAATGGTATTCTCTTGTATAGTGTGTGTACATACTTATGTTGATATCTTTCAAGTGTTGTGTAGATGGTTCAAAATCTCAAAAGGATTGAGAATCATTGTTGTAAGAAACAGGTGAAATCAGGCTGAATTGCCAGAAACAGCGTGACATGGTTCTATACAGGTACCACCAAAGGAAAACAGCAGACCAGCTCTGATATGTCATCCGATAATATCTTTTATTTTCGGAAGATTACTATAAGATATATCCTTTTGGAAGGAATTTATCTTATTTCAGTTATTTAATCCCATATAAAAGGCAAACATATCATATGCCTTATTTATAGTTGGTTGAGATAATTATGGTAAAAGATAATTACCAAAATTTTTGATTTCAATTTAAAAATATCCTTTACAGTTGCTTTTTATTGGCTCAACTAACTCTTTTCTTTTCTTCTTCTCTCTTTGTGCTTCATTGTTAAAAATATACACTAACCCTTTGTGCAGATCATCAATCATCATCACTCGAAATTCTCTCTCTCTCTCTCGTATGCTTTAAATTCATCATTGTTCATTTGGTTACTGTTCACTCAAGGAACCAGCTCAGTCTCAGGGGGAACATCAGATGGAAGCATAAGTGTCCTTAAGCCCGAAGTTGGAGGAAATTCAGAAAATTCAGAGTGAAGAGGATGAAATAGAGATTGTTGGTTATTATGAGGAAACACCCATTGCTAAGACCATGGTACGAAGTAGAGTAACTCAATTAAAGAAGTTCACTGAGAAGGTGCAGAAGGAACAGTCCATTGACGCTGTTCCAGGAACCAAGAGAAAAAGGGTACCAGCAAGAACCTCCTTGCTTGATTGATGTGATGCTAGTTTTGCACTCGTTATGCAACAAGGAGAACATTCTGAATCAGTACATATCTCTCATGATTTATAAAAAAAAAAAAAAAAAAAAAAAAAAAAAAAAAAAAAAAGAGGAACCAGCAGGTCAGGAAGTGGTTTTGAAACAGATTGGGGAATCACAAGAATATGCTTAGTAATACAATGATTTTGGTTTAAGCAGAGCATGGTGACAAAGATGAAGAGGAATCAGATGATAATACAGAAGATGTTGCAAAGTTTGAGGAGGAGGAAGGGAACGAGAATGATGATGAGGAGTGATGCTGTTTCTGTTCTTGTTTCCTCACCCTCATGTTTATTCTAAAATAACTGATTTTGTTGGTCTGTCTACTTCTCTCCATTCCATGAACTTTCTTTTTGGATGGATTTGGGCTTCTTTGGTTGAACTTTGTTGGCTTGTATGAACTACTAACTCTGCTATGGTATGAACTGTTTGACTAATCTCTTTTTGCAGCATAATGCTTGAATGGTGGTTGATGCCATTGTATGGATAAGCACATTAACTTGTGCACATTGCTTTTACTTGTGGATACTTTTTAATGATGCCAAAAGGGGGAAGTAGTCTGAAGTTGAAGCCTAAGGTTTAGCTAGTTTAGATTGAGTCAGTTTGAGTCTTTTTATTTCGTATTTTCTATTTTATGTTTAGGGAACCAGTTGGCCTAACTGACTTGTTCCAAAGAGTCTTGAGTCCTTGTCTTGAGTCCTTGAAGTTTTTGACGGTTTTCCTTTTGAGCATGTTCACAGGTTCAGGAACTTCAAGAGTTTGTCATCATCAAAAAGGGGGAATTTGTTGAGTCCCTTAGGTTTTGATTGATAGTTTTGAATGATGACAAACAGCTAAGGGAAACAGGTCCTTGAAAGTGTTCGATACAGTTGGGGGAACCAGCTAACATAGAACACTGTTTCCCCAGACAAGTTATTACTTACATGAGTTTTCTTATTGAACTAACTTGTCTTTATACAGGGAACAGTTATATGATAAAAGTGTTATGTACTGGTAGGGAACCAGTATGTACTGTTTCCATGGTTGCTACGTGGTAAAGCAGTCACATACTCTTTATTGTGCATTAACCATGTTACATGTGCAGTAGTTGAGTTGATTCCAAGACTTGGAGCATAGAAGCCTTTCGAAGATATTTCGAAGAAAGATTGTTTGCTCATAATAGAAGTATTCAAGGAAGATTCAAGTCTTGAAGATTACATGAAGAAAAGACGATTTATGCTTTAATATGTTATCTAGGTTTTCATGTAATATGCTCCGTAGTATGCTTGCATGTTTGGGTTATATAAGTGCTTAAAAGTATATTGAAGTATGATATGAAATCTGGTACAAAGTTGGAACAGGTTTCATAACATGTTTCAATTCAGGGAACCAGGTCGGGGAACCAGGTTCACTGTATTCGAGCTGCCGTTTTGGAAAAAGATTTTACAAAAAGATTTTTTCGAAAAGATTATCTTGAAAATATTTTGTGCAGCTGGAAATAAGATGAAATATTCTTGGTTACCTAAAATCTAGGAGTATTTATCTTAATTGATTCTATCTTTGTGATTAAATCAAATAAGATAAAAACTTTCCTAAAATTACATTATATCTTATTCTCTAAGATTGTGTGATTTAAGGAAACTAGGTTTTAGGAATCTAAGCTTATATAAACTCATCTTATTTCACATATTTCGTGTGCCTCTCCAGAAATTAAAAGAGCAATTATTTGAGAGCATATACTTAAGCACTAATCCCATTCATCAAGTCATATACAAGAGCATTCTAGTACTTAAACTTTTTCTCTTAATTAGCTTCGTAGAAGTGAGATCAAAGGAGAGTTTTTGATTCTTGTATTGAGTCTTTAACAAAGGGGTTAAAGGCTGGGTGAGTGTTTGTGAGTTCAAACACATTGGGCTTACGAGTGTAAGTCGAGAGCACACTCGGAGTAGAGTGTGGGGTTTGCTGGTTCCCGGAGTAGGGAACAGCAGAGTGTTCTTTGTCTTTGTTTTTCGGAGTAGATTAATAAAGAACTTAGGATAGGAGGACGTAGGCCTGAGTTGGCTGAACCTCGTTAAATTTGTTGTGTTCTTTATTGCTTTGTTTTATTTCGTTAAATTTGTTGTCTTCTTTATTGCTTATTTATATTCCGCTGCGTACGGGAACCAGCACAACTGGTTCCTCACACATAATCCGAAAAGAAGCAAAATTAGCCAACGATTACTTAACACTCAATTCACCCCCCCCCCCTCTTGAGTGCCCATTGAACCTTCAATAGGGCACGAGCCTCAGAGCTCTGATCCCTCCAGCTAGTAGCTAAAACTAAAACAGAAGCCGGTGAATAAACCTCAGACCGGAAATGGAGATTGTTCCTAGTCAACCAAATAGCTAGCCCATAATAAACCAAAAAACCAATCCAAACCACCCTAATTTTTAAGGGTCCCTAGATTAGAAATCATCTCCGAAAACCAAACCTCGACCAGTTGAACCATATTCAGTGGTAGCCTGACTCTCTTTTAAGTTGTTACAACTTACATGTATGGAAGGAAGTTGTGTTAGTAGTACTACTGTAGACACCTTAAAATGTCTCCCCAAAACCAAACCCGATGATGAACAACATTTCACCGCCATTGTTGGTCGAATCGAGTATTTAATCTCGGGAGTGCTTAAAACCCATATTCAGTCAAACATATTCAGTCCACAAATCAGTCTAAACATTTATTCAAGCTCAGTCTAACCGCATTTCAGCCCAAACCCTTTTTAATTCATTTCGTGTTATTTATTAAGTAAGCCCGATTAATAAATAATAAAACCTAAGCCTGAAATAAGTCCGAAATAGCTGAAACGGCGCCTGATTATCACGTGCTTAATGCTTAAGAAAAAGATAAAATGAATTTAGACGGAATTCAGGAAAACACATTTGCTGTGTCATGGCAATTTCTGCCGCATCACGACAATTTTTGCCGCGTCGCGGCAATTTTGCTGTGATGCGGCAAATTTTAAGGTTTCTCCGCGGTGCTCTTTAATTTCTAGGGTTTTGTACCTCACCTCTCATATTTTTCTTTATAAACACGAGGCTGATTTCCTCAGTTTTGGGGGGACCAAATATTTCTCTCTTCCTCCCTTATGCACCAACACACATTCTCTTCTCTCTCTCTAATATTCTAAGCCTTAAACCTATTTTCCCAATTACATTATTCCTTCCTTAACCACTCCCCGAAGCCCATACAGCATCCAAACTTCTATACTTAAACCAAGGCCTGAAAGGTATAACCGACTGAGGGTTTTGACCAAATCAACTTTACTTTCTTTAAATTTTATTTCAATTTTAGTTATTATTCTTTGAAGTTACTAACAATTTATACATGATGTAGAAACTCAAGGAAACGCGGAACGTGAGTAATTAATTCACTTAATTATTCTTTCTATTGTTCTTGTTGCTAGTATCATGATTAGGGTTATTATGTTTTGATTTGACTAACGTTATTATGGCTAAATTGCTACCAATGTTGATGATGATTTTATTATATATGTTGATCACCATATTGCATGTGTAAAAGGAATATGTAATTGAATATAACGCCTAATGAGATAATTTGGACGACTGGTTTTGGTTCCTTTTTAATCTTGTTGTTAAATTAAGTAGTCACTAATATTAATATTCAACCAATTTAGCTTAATATTAGTTTGGAGCAAATTGAATCTTTGTTTGCATGCCTTTGAGATCGTAGGAAATACTTTTCACAATAAGAATTAAGTAGCGGCCAATACGGGCGAATGTGACTCCATGACTCACTTCGTACCATCATCCCCGATCCTCCTTTCGTGGTTTTGAACCATATGAAGTTAGTATTCTTATGGATTATGAATGAGGTGTAACCTTCACGGGTCAATCGTTGTCGCCTTTTGTTGTGCCTTATTCATGGTTGCCTTAAATGATCCGTGAACGGTTTACAAGTTCCTTAAAAACTTGTTGGTGGCTCCCTACTTTGCTTTGTTCCTAATCGTGTCCCTAATCATATGTCAATTCCTACTACCTATGAGTGCCAAGCATATTCACAACATGCTTAACGTAGGCGCGCTTTGAATGACGCCTACAACTACGTAATATGGAAATGCATCTAAATACTATGTACCTCCGTTTCATAATATTTGCAATGCAAATAATATGAAATGAAGGTAATATGAGATTATCGGATATGACTACATAGTCCATAATACGACTATCGCTAATGGATGGGCTCATTTCAGGGATCCATTTATACAACCCGAGTAGCATGGATGTATTTGACACAAACTGGTAATTAATACTCCCTCCATGGTTTTATAAATGAAACATATTTCTTTTGCGACCGTGTTTAAATAAATAAAATGTTTTCTTTTTTAGTAACTTCTCTCTATTTTTGTAAATAATATTCTCTCTACTTTTTAATAACTAATGGTCCCCACAAAACCCTTTTCTTTCTTCTCTCTCCTCAAACTTATAACCTACCACTTATTATTCTAATAATTTCAATTAATCTTCCTAAAACTCCGTAAAAATCAAAATGTTTCATTTATTTAAACACGGAGAGAGTAGTTCAACTGTTCAAGTATGATGTGCTTCATATGGATCCATTAACCAAGTCAAACCCAATCTATCACATCCGTCCAATCATCCATGCGTTAATATGTAATTGCAAAATTTAATTTTTATTTTTTTTCTTAATAATTTATAAGATTTTTTGACAATTACCACCTACAATTGTTGCTATTTTAGGAATTACCACCTACAATATTTTTTTATTTTTTTTATTTTTTTTTAATAAATTTACCACCTACATTTTTCCAAAACACTAAAACTTCCCACCACTTTGACCAACCCCTTAAAGATGACGTCATCCTTGCTATTTCCCTCCGTTTTCTTTCTTCTTTACTCGATACTCACTTCCCTCGTCTTCCACTTCCATCTAAATTGAGGCATAACTTGAAATCGAATTGCTGGAAACCCTAATTTTTGAAGATTCGAAGCAAGAACAGTGAATTTTGAAACCCTAATTTTTTATTTTAGCAATTTGATTTTAGTATTTGTACAAAATTAAAAAGGAGATGAAGAAGAAAGACTGAGTATCGAAAGAGGAAAAGGAGGGAAAATGAGGGGAAGGTCGTTTGTGAGCCCCACCATGACATCATCTTTCAAAATGGTGGGAAATTTTATCATTTTCATAAAATGTAGATAGTAAATTTCAATTAAAAAAAACTTTAGGTGGTAATTCCTAAAACAACAACAATTGTAAGTGGTAATTGTAAAAAAATCCTAATTTATATTATCTTATGAAACAAAGTGAAAAAAACGGAGTACATTATGAAATACAGATGCAATATACATTTTTTCGTATACCTTCTTAGATACCCTGTAAAATTTAAAGCACGCATTGCATGGGTAAACACTAAGATTGCTTATAATAAAGCATGCAATCTTTTTTAATTTGTTCAAGCATCAATCTTAGTATTGATATCATTGAACAGAGAAATAATAATTGCTATATTAATATCGAATTTATAGTAATAAAATTGAAGGAGTTTGTTTTTTTTTTTTATTTTTTATTTTTTTTTATTAAAAAAAATAAACTTCAATATCTATAATACTTTATTCCACATAGAAGCAAAATTACAAATTTTTGCCTACGCCCTTGTGTAGGTAGCATTACCTACACCCCCTTTCCTTTATAATAACGTCATTCTATATTTCTTAGGTTCTGAATAACATATAAAATGTTCATTTTTGTATATATATTTATGAAAGGAATGGTGTCTTTCAACCAAGTGTATTATTCCGATACAAGGTTAGGAATTATTAGAAAGCTAATTATTCAGTGAGGTCAAGTGATCGAAATGTCTAGGTGGAGGCCGCTTCCGATCAGTTATTAATATATAATTAATATTACAGCTTAATCTTAACTGAACCCTTCGGGTCACACCCCAATCGAGTAACCGATCTGAGGCAACGAATCAATCCGAAGGATTAGATGAGTCATTAGAGTTTACGAACAAAGACATCAGATATCGAGCTTAGAGCATCAAAACCGAGCGTCTAAGTCGAGTCGAATTAAGAATTTGACGAGACGAGAAATCAAGCAAATGACAAGTTTAAGCTAAGCCGTAACTTCGCATTGGCCTAGCCATGCGAAGGCTAGGTTAGTATAGGGCACCAACCGCATACATGATTGTGTCGTAAGCCAAGCATGCATGTGCGTGCTAGGCTTGCTGGCCGAGCATGCTTACGGGGCTGGAGCGCCTAATCACATGCCAGCTAGCACCAGCACGCATGACTGGGCTATCAAGGGCGTGGCAACAGGTGCCTTATGGGCAGCGATGACCTAGCAAGCATGCTAGGCCATGCGAGCAGCAATGCCGCACAACACAAGGCCCAGCACGCAAGCTGGCCTATGCGTGTGCTGGCTTTGCCGCACAGCAAGGCTGCCAGCCAGGCCTTGCCCAATTCCCTACCTCATCATGTGCATATAGCACATATGCGTGTAAAAGGCATGTGAGTGTGGGTTTTCTTGGGGAGCAAGGGGAGAATGGTCCCCCCCTTGTGGTCCTCACCTAACCCCTTGCTCTCCTCTTGACACTTGTCATTTGTTGATTCACTTGCATTTCAATTTGATTTTTGAATTAAAAATAAATTGGATAAAATGCATTTTACCAACTCTCCCACTGCACATTGATGGGAGATTGAAGTTGAAGAGCTCCCTTCCCTATAAATACCAATCATTTGGCTTTGGGAAGGGACACTTGAGTTGAACTCAATAAGGCATCTCCCTATAGGTGAGAAAACCTTTATTTTTGTAATACTCTAGTATTATCTTGGTCTAGCCCCGACTAACCTTTGGGGTAGGGACCGTTCGGGTCGGGTCTCGTGGGTGAGAGCCGTTGGAGGCTTACGCACTTGCGGAGCTAACGCTTTCAAGTCCGAGCTCTAAAGGAGCAAAGCACGCGTCGAGGGTATGTTCGTCTTTCTCTCTCTATCTTAGTTAATTAATTAAGTGATTGTTAATTAATATGTTTGTTTAGTTACATTAATTTGTGTGCAGATTTTAGGAGGGTTTCATTCCGCGTAGTGTCGGACACTATGAAACCCAACAGCGGTATCGGAGCCGCGCTCATTTAATTATTGTAACTAATAATTAATTAAGGTGATTTAAAGGAACTTAAATTTCTGGTTTTGCTTTCTAATTAGATTGGAAGCTCGTTTTAGTTAGTTTTAATCTCGTATTTATATTAATTTTGGCTCAAGAACCCAGATTTCGACCCAAAAATAGTGAATATTGGGTGGAATCAATGTTCTGAATTGTTTTTTGCCCTATTTGAGGGCTGTACAGAAGCCAAATTCCACCCAGAAAACATATTTTTCGAGGGATTTTTCGTTTTTGATGAAAATTTTTAAATCTTTAAACCTTGATTAATTATGGCATGTTAATGTTAGATTATGTGTATGATTACATCATTAATCTACTGCAATAATAACCCTTATTAAGCATGTTTAAGAAGTCATATTTGGTGCTTAATTTGATGAGTTCATTTTTCACATAAACTTGTAATTTCACGTTTTTGCAAAATAATTGTTTCAAGTGTGAATGTTTATGGTGAATTTGTAATTTTGAAGTCCCTAAAAGTGTTAAAGATCCAATCTTTAATTGTTTATTTGGTTGGAACTTAACTTTCTAAATTCCATGTTGAACTAATTTTGGATTTAATCATTTTTGAGTTGATTAAAGTCTTGAAAGTTCAAAACGTGTGATTGAAATTTAATTAATTTTCATATTGGAAGATGTAATTTTTCAAGATTACCCAAGTTAGTGTTGGAAATTTATCATTGGATTATTGTGTTCATTTTTCTGACCCCATTAATTTTGTCAAATCTCATTATTAATTTATGTTTGGTTAAATTAATTATGAGTATAGTCCTTCAATTTTGTAGCATCAAGATGAACAAAAAACAATATAAAGAATGGTTCTTGAATTGATTTTGGTTTTGCACTAAAATTGAATTTATTAAAGTTGGACTTGATTTATTTTAATTTTTCTCAAAATTGGTTCTAAAATAAATTTAGAATTAATCTTAATATCACACATAAATCGGGATTAAAATCCCGAGCTAAGAGTACACAAATCGAGGCAAAGACCGCCCAAGCACACCCTTCGGCTAGCTGGGCTACTAAGGTGCGTGTGTGGGTTGCTCATGCCTCGAAGGTGCGCTATTGTGTGGCATGCTTGAGCTATGTGCACACTTGGTGCTGCGACGTGATGCGTGTGTGCGAGCTTCGTGCACGCTTAGTGCAAGCTCGGTGCGCTGCGATGTGGGTGCGCGGACTGCTGCAGTGTGCGACATTGAGGAGCACAACCCAGCACATTCTAGGGCCTTTGAGGCCACGTCTTGCTTGCACGCAAGCACGCTGATGTGGCTAGCGTAACGCGCGAGCAATGCTGTTAGCCAGTCCCTCGTGCTTGGCGCAACAAGGGGTGTGCGAGGGGAGCAGCCACGAATGGCAGCCGCACTTTGGTGCCTAGCACACAGAGTCTCGGGGCTTGGTGCTAGGCACTTGGGCATCGTTGGGCTATGCTTTTTGTGATTTTTTGCCATTTTAATTATTTTATTCTTTTAACGAGGCTAGGCCTCGTTTTTTCCAGCACTTGCAAAATAATTTGGCAAATTTTGGGTTAACCAGCTTAATTAATTGGATTAATTAAGTTGGATGCAAAATTTAGTGGGAGCTTCGTTAATTACTTGAGCTAATTTTATTGCATTTAATCACATAATATTTTTTTAATAAGGCGCGTTAATCGGATTAACTACCTAAGTTAGTTACTAGTTTGTGCGTGTTATGCATTGTTACTTGTTTTACGTTGTAAAATGCATGGGCCAATTCACATATAGTGAATGGATGAATGGAATGTATATTCTATCACAGGTTTTATGAAAATGGCAACTAGTGGGGCCTGATTAGGATAGTAAATACGGACTACAATCTGTTATGTATTTTTGTAAATCTAAATACGGTTTGCATTCCGTCGCGTATTTTTGTACCTTAATATTTAGATTAGTCCTAGTAATAATAACTAATAGTTGCATATTTGGTGGAGATGTCTTGAAGACGGCGTTTCTAAGAAGACAAGCCAAGAGGATGCATCGAAGACCCTTGAAGACTCGAAGACTCAAGGGGTCATGCTAGTTGCCAAATGCATCTTTTACTTTTGTTTTTTATATATAATTATGTTTATATATGAATGAATGGTATGTTAGATGCATTTTTAGGATTTCAAATGTTGCGATGATTAATTAAGTTCACTAAAATAAACCAACATAGAAACCCTAGGTCCCTAGAATATTGAGCCAAATTTGTCATTCCAAGAACAACACTTACCAAACTAATGCGCATAGTGATGGGCTACGCCAAAGCGAGGCATAACTACTTCCCTAGGAACGTAAGGTATACTAGGTATACAAGTTGATCTTGGTTAAGCTCAACGATATCAGTAAGGAGTCCTTAGATGTCGTGGAAATGGAGATAAAACTTCAAGGAAGCATTAGATGTGACGTTTTATCGAACCAAGAGTAGCTTAGAGCTATTAGCAATTGGATTGCTTACCTTAAAATACTAAGTGTTAAGATAAGCCAAAGCATGCATAATCACTTTTTGATTTTTGCAATCTTGGAATCGTTTTATTCTTGCCTAAAAGGGACAAATATTAATGCGTAGATAAAACTCTTAATAAAAATTGAAAATTTCCATGTATGCTTTAAATTTCAAACATATTATGTTATTATCTTGATAAATGGTTATACTTTGCACTTATATTTATATAATTCAAAATAAAATTATATTGTTTTCAATGATTAGTAAAGGAAATCCTTGAGAATGGTTCTTGAGGAAAGGAAAAACATTTCTAAAATACAACTCTCATAAATGACTTTTATAACTAAAGTCCGAAAGGGCGGTTGGATATCATGTATTCAAAATACTAGGTAGTTTTGATGAACATTAATTATTGAGTTGAAAAACTCAAATTGTCAATAGTTGACAACCAACATATCTTTTCGCTTCATACACTAATGAGTAAGACTCATTGATGTAGTAATTCAAGTACGAATTAAAAAAAAGATGGAACTTTATTTCACGGTGCATTAGATGCTTAATTATGCCTAACAAAGTATAAAAGTCAAAGAACTTAAAGAAATGGTTCTTAAAGTTATGAGATTATGTATGATAAGAAATATAGGAAGCAAGAAACAAAGAAAAGGAATAAGATTCCTCTTCTTCTCATGAGTTCATGTTATTGTAGTTAACCTAGCAACTCGTTATCTTCACAAGTATCGGATATTGCTTGAATGTTCCACTTTGAAAGTGACCTCAAACCATTGAAGTTAAGCTAATTTATTGAAGCTAAGTATCGGATATTATATCGATCATATCAGTTGTAAGGTCATTTGTTTTGTGTAAAGACCTTTTTAAAGCTAAGGCTCGAACGAATAATGGTTATTGTGTTCTATAATCAGCAAACGATCCGTTTATACACGGAAAGACTCGCATTCAAAGTAAAACAACAATAGTTGTTGGTTTTATTTGAATGACATGGTTGTTTAAGCCATGAGTCAGGGATGCTTGACTATAAACAAACATTTCTCTAACATGAAAACTCACAAGGTTCAAGTCATGGAAATGATTTTTGTTCCAAAAATCTTTAGCAATGTCACATCGACAAGAATGTACTCAATGCTCTATTAGATAGACTCTTAATAGTTGATCGATTCGAAATCGTTCTAAGACAAGCAAGTCTTACTTTTTGAAATCGATAAAGAAAGGAACTATTGTGCTTGGTATAGACAATTGACTCCGAAAGCTAAATGGGATTCCATTACTTTAATGTCTCACAAGAATTTGAAAGAATATGGCTATATTCATCAAATGTGAACAAAATGGACCTTGAGTTGCTCACAAGTTTAGTGAAGTATAGAATCGACTTGGCAAGATATCAAAACGTCTAGATCGAGCGATGTTTGCTTGAGCCAAGAGTGATCATATAGAAGTTATGAAATTGGAATTTCATAATTAGCTCCACAAAGAATATAGTATGCCTTGACGGAGACCTCGATGCCATTTGGAAATGACTCGAACGATGATGGATCACATCCCTTCCTATAAAGTTCTTAAAGATTTGCACAAATGAGTAATGTTACACTAAATAAAATGTCGAAGCTAAGAAAGGACACCATATTTAGTTGTGGATAAAAATAGTTTCTAGCGTAATTTCAAGTACATGTCTAGGGCTCTTAGCTCAGTGGGAGTTCATTGGCTCAGTGGGAGCTAAGTGGCTCAATTAGGGCTAAGGTAGCTCGAGTGGGAGCTATCTGTTTGTTTCACAACGAACTTTTACCTAAAGACAATATACCTGTCTCTTTGTAAGCATTCAAGTGAGACTACGTGCATTACTTCCACAACTTAATTGAGAACATAATATTTGTTGCTCTAAGTGGTGTCTTTTTGGAAAGTAACACATTTCCAAAACGACAAGTGGGAGGAAAATGAACTCGATGACAATCGAGATTAGCAACAAAATTAAACTGAGAATCTCAGAAGACTTTAGAAAGGCTTCATGGGAATGATGGATCAAGAATACTCAAAGGACTTCATAAGTGCCTTAAATGAGATTTCAATCCTCATAAAACTATAGAAGTGTTGGAGTAAGATCAATATAATCAAAGGGCTTTAAAAGCACCTTAAAACTCAGTGTTTGATGCAATTACCCCGTATAGGTATAGAATTCACCAACGACTTGGATTGAATTCTATAAATTTCTATTAAGTTAGAAATAAACCTAAGACTTACAAGCATACTATTTACCATTGGATGGTACGGGAATAGTGTCTTGTAAATTAGCTACGACAAATCCAAATTCTGAATAATGGTTAGAGGCCATAAAATCCAAAATAGACTCCATGTTTGAAAATCATGTTTGAAACTTGATTAATTTGCATGAAGGGTGAAAGACCCATCAATCGCAAATATGTTTTTAAGGAGAAAACTAACAAATGTGGAAATGTACATAGCTAGATTGGTTGTAAAGGATACGATTAGTTAACGGCGTTGATATTAATAAAAACAAGAAAGACTCTAGGAGAGACTTTCAACCGTATCACATAGCAAACAGTTTAGCAAGACTCGGTGAAACTGAATGAGCTGAAAGGTCACATGAATGGAATAATATTGAGAATAATTATGCGATTGAAACCATCATGTATGCTATGATATGGAGTCGTCACTCAACATACATACTTAGAGCATGAGAAGTATAAAGTGCCAATCAATTTAAATCTAAGTGATGGATCGTTAGATTATGGTCAAGAACGTCCAAAGTACTTGGATAAGTAAAAGGGATGAGTTCTTGACGCATGGAAACAAATGTATTTTGAGAATTGATGTTGTAAGCACATCCTTAGCAAGGATCAGATCCTTAATAAGGATCAGATCCTTAACAAAGAAGTCGTTTATAACCACGAGCTAAAATGCGTCGTGGCTTGAGAATGGTAACATGGACGCGCATCCATGTGTAATGTGCGGAAATTTAAGGTAAATTTCCATGATCACAAGTGATAAGGGTATCCCAAATCATTGTGAGCCGTTTGGAATGAAATCCAAGCAAAGCACCATCAGGAAGTCCACTGAAATATATTTTGAGAATATTGTTGCCTTAAAGGCAATAATAAGAAAGTTGTTCAATGGAAAGTTCGTTGTCGAAAGTTGATGATTATAGGTTGTGAAGTTGAAGATCTCAAGTCATGAAAATGAATGGGAGCCATCACTTGGACAATAAATCCTAAATCACATATAATCCATAACATTCTCAAATTTTATCATCTTACGATGGAAGTGTTCGATAATGAAGATGCTAAGATTTGCAAAGTAATCATAACTAATCTCATGCAATAAGTGAACAACAACAGTCACAATTGCATGAAAGAAATAAAGCATATTAAATATGGGTGTGATTTCTATTAATGTTTTGTTAAGAGTATTACTCTTAAAACATTTGTGGAAAACAATTTATCATAAGATGAAACGTTGAAAAGTTTCACAGTGGAATAAAATTTTTACTAATAATTCCTCAAACTATTAAATTGTGGTTTAGAATTAAATAATGAGTCCATTCGATTTACGAGAATATTCAAAACAGGGTATCAAGACCATGTCTTGGATAAAGAAACACCTATTAAGTGAACATTATTGAATATTTCAATCGAAAATTATCCCTAATCAAGGTCATTTAAATGATGAACGATTAATGACCAATTGAGATTAGTGTGTAGTATGATTTATAGCACTGTTTCTTGTGCTACAAGGACATGATTGTCATAAATCATTTGCACAGGTATTGGTTTGGAACTATACCGGATCGACCTATGAGAATAATTTAAAAAATTTAAAATCTTCATAAGCATATTTCTCATTATAGCTATTGGAACCTTTTTCCTCGACCATAAGTATTGTAAGTTATCTTGCTTGAATACTAGTCCATTTTGATGTTGTCAAACGTCTGCCTTAAATGGGGATTATAACGGCAACACTCAAGCGGCAAGGTCCTCTTAGTTAGGGAAGCTAACAATACAATACTGGGAATGTCCCCCTATTATCAATAGGGAACATGTCTTTGTTGTTTACAAGGCCTCTCGAAGAGCGAGACTATGAAAATGCATGGTCGTGCTCAGATGGATTTTAGAAATCATCTGCTTATTGATAGTTGAACTCAGAAATTAAGAAACACTTTTGGACGTTATAAGAATCTTACCTTATAGTTCATGAAGAGACATTAAGTGACATAGGAAATGGGCTATACACTAACTACACACTTATCCGAAAGGACAAGTGGGAGATTGAAAGGAATGGTGTCCTTCCAACAAGTGTATTATTCCGATAGAGGGTTTGGAATTATTAGAAAGCAAATTATTTAGTGAGGTCAAGTGATCGGAATGTCTAGGTGGAGGCTGCTTCCGATCAATAATATTAATATATAATAATATTACAGCTTAATCTTGACTATACCCTTCAGGTCACACCCCAATTGAGTAACCGATTCGAGGCGACGAATCAATCCAAAGGATTACATGAGTCATTAGAGTATTACAAACAAAGACGTCGGATATCGAGCTTAAAGCGTCGAAACCGAGCGTCGTAACTTGAGTCGAATTTAGAATTCAACGAGACGAGAAATTAAGCAAATGACAAGTTTAAGCTAAGTCGTGGCTTTGTATTGGCCTAGCCATGCGAAGGCTAGGCTAGCATAAGGCACCAACTGCATACATGCTTGACTATTTATGATTTAAATTGTTGTAAAGATAAGTAACATTGAAAATAATGCTTGAATATTTATTGTAATCGAGTTTGACTATTAAAATTGGTCAAATGTTGTTGTCAGTCAAAATGGGATAGATTTGTTTTATTCAAAATGGATTGAGGATTAAATTAGGATAGAACTATTTTAGTCAAAATGGATTGAGGAATATTATGAAACCTTAATCCTATATTTATTTTGCTTTAAATTAGGTCAAACATGCGTGCACATAATTAAGACACTTTGACAATATAGTTTATATGCTTATTGTTAATGGAATTTTCTTGTGTATAAATACAGGTGCTTTTCAACCATAAAATATTTCACATACTTTGTTAGTTCTAAAGATGTATAGTAACTTGCCAAGTCATGTTGTTATGTTTGGAGATGAATGTAGACATGAGCTGGTAGGTTATTTGTTTGTTTATATATATTGTGTATTATTTGTAGCATGTTTTTTGTGTTTGTAAATAACTCTGTGAATATTGTAGGTGCTTCCAGAGGATTGGAGTTTATAGTTTTGTGGAGATTCTTCGAGGCCCTAATAGTCATATATGGCCTATGCAGCTGGTGAAGGTTACTGAAGATACAAGAAGTAATATATGTCTTGATATTGGTTGGGAAAGTTTTGTTAATGAAAATAACTTGGTTGATGGTGAAACAATGATTGTTTATTATGCTGGTAATAGAAAGTTTTATGTTAGAATTTTTTCTTCTGCTATGATTGAAAGGCGAGCTAGTATTAAACCTGTTCAAAACGATGACAATGTATAAATTTATGTAATTTTATATTTGAACTTTATAACATTATTACTTTCGCTTAAGTTGAAGTAATTTGAAGCTTAAATATATACTTTACACTGTTATCTGTCGTAAAAATAGATGTATGAAGATGTATATCTTTAAACATCTTTTTGAATTAAGATATTCAGAGAAAAATGTATGCAAGTTATTGTGTGAAGAATGCTTTCCTAGGTTGCAGAAGGTTAAATTTTCATGCACGTACCATGTATTTGTTTTGGAATTCATCGAACGACTACATGCTAGCAGTAACCTTCATTCGATTCTAAAATGTTGTAAGAAGTCAAATTTATGCTAGCTATTTTGTTTTTAAATAGGCACAAATTTTAAGTCCAATCTTCAAAATTTATGGGATATAATAGATAATAAATTGCATAATTAAAACGCATAACATATATTTGAAGTTGAAAACGAAATACGATAAACCGAGCATACATTTCCATATAAGAGTAAACCATGTTTTACCCTTTTAAGCATACTATGTACATAACTGCTTAGTTTCACATAATTTCTTTTTAACATAGTAGACGGTTACCTATTTACATACATGGCTTACTATGTACATAGCCATTATGATAGACCTGATATCCAAAAGCATTATATGTTTGAGTTACTTCCTAGCCAATAGCAAAAGATTTAGGCAATTAGCTAAGGCTAATACCTAAATAAGTGGTGTTAGTTAGGAACAAGTATATTAAACCAATGCTACAAATTACAAAATACGATTAATCTAACTTTAAGATTTTATAGATTTCTGATAGTTGTTGAAGCTGCTATTGACCTGATCTGCTGAGACTATAGTTCCATGATTCTAGAGATCGTTTTCATCATCATCTTGAAATTTGATTGACCGACGTTTGCTTTCCTTTTGCTGCTTAATTATGTGTGGCATAGTATTAACAATGGTCTGCTCCTCAAACGTGATAGCCTTGCCTTTAATTGCAACTAGAGCAGCCTGTTCAGTTTCTTTTGCATTGGCAATGGCTGTTTTGGTATATGTAACTTGGACTGACAGTTCCATCACATCTTTTGATGGTGTATTGACATTTGCTTTTGCTTCACTTTCAAATCTCTTGGCTGAAATCTCCAACGATATTTTGACTGTTCAGATTTGCTGCATTCAAACCTTCAGCAATAACACAGACATCTTCTTCCTTTTGGCTAAAGTATGTAAGATCAACCTTTTCTAGTGCTTCTTTTTTAATGGCCTTGCTTATATCTTCCTTTGACTGAGCTGGATTTTGATCACTTAGTTCAACATTAGCAGCTTCTGAGTTGGTGATTGTAGCTTCAAATTTGCTTGCAGATCCTAAATTAGCATTTGTTTAGCTACTCTGTCCATTGGTCGTTGTATTAGTGTCCTTCATTTCCATACCCTTAAGACCCCATTGCAAGACCTTGTTTTTTGCCAATGTAGTTAGTTGTAGGTCCAACTTTGATCAGAAAATGCGTTGTTGCTAACTGATAAGCTATCTTTTGGAATTTGTCAGTTTGTTCCTAATCACATACAAAGTAAGGTTAAAGTGGAGAACATATTTCTAAATTATACCGAATATAGACTTTAGTAGTTAGTTCATAATTCATGTAAATTATGTTGTATACCATCATCTTCACTTCATCAATGGCCTCAACTGGCATGTTAAGAGCTTGTCACAAACATCTGTAAAAGCAATTAGCTCTAACGCTCCAATTCTGTCAGATACGTTAAAAGTGATTGTTTCCCTATACATTGTAAGTAACAAAATTAGCTTTGTTTCATATCTGATAGTACATAAATTTGGGTGTTCAATGGTGTAAGTAATTTTATGGTACTTATAAGCAGCACATATCCCTTTTTTTGAGCATGCTATGCAATCGTAGACTGTTTTAAGAGTGAACTGTGTTCGTTTACCACAACAAGAGCATCCAATGTATGCTCTTAATCTTTCAAACTCCACATCATTAGTAACAACTTTCAACCAGAAAACTTCATCTGGAAGTGTGTCTGTTGACTGCATTGTATATATAACATGTAAGGTTATTACTGTGTTTGCGGTAAACATATTAATTTGATGTTATATTCTACAAATTTACCTTCTTTCCTTTAGGCGGCCTACAGTTGTTAGAGTTCTTTCTGCTATTGGATTGTAGGCAGCCTTGACTTTATTTTGTTGATCAATTAGCATAGAACGATGTTTCTTTGCCCTATTTATTATTAGGGAAAAGAAAATGTTAGAAGTTTACGGAATTATCAATAATTATGTATACAACGCTACACAATTAGTGAAAGCAATTCTGTGGAAATT
Organism: Chenopodium quinoa; assembly: GCF_001683475.1. Classification (NCBI taxonomy): domain Eukaryota; kingdom Viridiplantae; phylum Streptophyta; class Magnoliopsida; order Caryophyllales; family Amaranthaceae; genus Chenopodium; species Chenopodium quinoa. The sequence continues at coordinate 1,114,073 of NW_018744502.1, read as the reverse complement.
TACCATTCAGCTAGAGCTTCTGCCTTGTCACCTTCAGGGCCTTTCATTAAAAAAGTAGACATGGTTGATTCAAGCGAAAATCTTATAATTTGTAGGATGTCTATATTTGTGTTCTAATTTTGTTATTTTATACATGTGCTACATTCTGGAATTAAAAAATGAATAAACTTGATGTCTTACCTTGGCGGGTAATAAGACGCAAAGCTGTGACACCAATTACTTTAAAAGAATCACTATATGAAACAGTTGTTTCAGATTGTTCTCCAGCAAGATCATTCCAAGTACATACTTTCATCGACTGATCAGTACTAAAATTAGGACATTTACTATACTTATTAGTTTGTATTGATAATATGAAAAGTTATTAATGCAAAATACTTTCTAGATTGTAATTGCAATTACCTCTGAAGCTAATAAAATTCCAGTATGCTTGAATTTGGTCACCAAAAAGTGTCATCTTCTTTTGATTTCTCTATAAAAACAAGGATACATACACTTTGTTATATTATTGTTTAAGTTGTTCACCTTTAGAATTAACATTTTAAATATATGATGAATCGAGTTACTATACCTTGTCATCATGCAAGAACATATACTAATATCATATATTTTTTTCAGATGTTTGTGGACGACCTTTTTCTGAAACCCTAACTTTCACCTTATAGTTTTTGGTTTTTGTGTCGAGTTCATCTAGAAATTTCGTTGAGGCGCCATGGAAATGTCCTCTATGTGGCATATTTCAAACATGATTAGAAATGTAATGTATGCAGTCTGCATGTAAATGTGTTCAGTATAAATTAAACTAATTTTAATTACAAGAAAAACAATCATTATTTTAAGAATAGAAATCATATTTAATTTGCAAACAGATTAGAAACTTATATGGCAAGAGTGTAAAAAGTGTTTTGTAAACAATGATATTTATAGTAGAGGCCAATTGTAATATAGAATTTAAAATTTATATGGTAGTAGGGAAGACATTACATGCATGGTTTATAAGATCTGTAGATATTATTATTATACAAATAATAACTTTGGTTTTTAGCAGTTTCAATTTATATGTGTAATGAAGATAATAAATCAATCGTTTAAAGATGTAGATAACACTATGATTTGACCTGATCAAATTATCTCTAATTTTATAAAATCTCTATAATATATGAAGCATTTAATGGTATAAATATATAAGTTTAATATTGCATGTTCAAAATAGATGTTGATTAAGGTAAAATCAGAAACAATTATGCATGCAACATGTGTAAATTATGAAAGCTATTAGTATGTAATTCATATCCTGCAATATCTAAGTTCTATAATCTATCAAGCATTAGTATTGTACGACTTAAACAGATCTTAATTGAGCTTAAATCAGTACCAATTATGTACATATCATATGAAAATTATAAATGCTATCAAACTTTAGCTCATATCATGCAATATCTAACTGTCTTCAATAAATACAACATGTATCATTGGTTGGATAATAACAAGATATGCAAATTTTAAAGATTTAAATATAAATTAGCTTAACATAATTATATACTAATCATACTTGTGAAAGAGCAAAGGATTGAATTCTTAGAACATAATTTGATACAACTTACCCTATGCTTAATGTATATTCTATTTTTATTTATTTTTTTTTTATTTTTTTTTTTTTTTTTTTTGTGTTTGTTTCTCTTTGGTTTAAATTTGGATATTTGAGTTATGAAAATGAAACTGAACCTTAGCATTGCTTTTATAGTAAGGGTTAAGTAATGACTATGTAATGGTTTTCCTTTTTTGTTTTTTCCTCCAAAAAAAATAGGGATGCATGCAAAGCTACTATAGATTGTAATAGTGATTTCCTCTTCTTTTTTTCTAAGAAAATGCATGCAAGCATAGTTACTTTAGCATGTAATAATTAATTTTGTCTCCCCTTTTTTTTTAAAAAAAAAATCCACAAATGCTTGACAGATTTTTGCTGTTATTCAAAAAGAATTAAATTGTGTACTAAAATCTTTTTGTAGATAAGAAGATGTCTAAAACTAACTTTTACAATTATTTTACTGAAGAAAAGCAAAACAAGCTGACTATTTATAAGTACCATTTTGAAGGCCTAATTACTTTAACTAATCTGATGATAATAACCTTTACTTAATTTTCTCAATTGGAATGCTAAAAAACAATAACAACAAACTCTTTACATTCTTTTTTTTTCAACAAATAACCTTAAAATTGACTACTTATATATACTGATAAGATAAATTCCAAGCTGTTGCATCACTGCAAAAACATAATAGTACAAAGTAACATTTGTTAGAGTTTTTTGACAAAATAAACAATATCAACATAGAACAACACATTACTAAATCAGTAAAGACTTTTAGTTTAAATTAGTAGATAAATTATTGAAAAAAAGAATACTTACAAAATGATATCTTTTATGAACTTCCTTGTTCTGCATTTATGTTGCATGAAAAGTCAATGAAGATAATATTGAACATCCCAAAGTTGTTTATAAGAAGACATACATAATATCTTAACTGAAATGTAGCAAAAAGCTGATGATGAATTACCAATGCATACAATTAAATGATGCTTGCCATTCGAAGAATATCATAAGATATGATATTTTTTACGTGAGTCGAATTTTGTTGCCGAGTATTAGCCTCAGTTATGACGGTGACATTAGCTGACTCACAAGCTCGAGAAAGTGCAACATATAATTGACCATGTGAAAGACGCGATCGTGGAAAATATATCACAACCTTACTAAGTGTTTGCCCTTGAGCTTTATTGATTGTCATTGCAAAATTGAGTTTCAAAGGAAACTATTTTCTTTGAAACTGAAAGGATAACCCGAAGATTCTGATGGACGTAGGTTTTTTCTTGGAATTAATACATGTTGTCCTTTATTATGACCAACAACAATTACGCACTCAATGAGATTAGGAAGAAACCATTTGCATAAAAGTCTTATACCATTTCAAAGGCCAGATGATGGCAGAATGTTTCTCAACAAAATAACTGGACGGTTAACTTTCAACACGAGCTCATGAAGACTCATACCACCAGGGCTTAGCTTGTTTAGAAATTCATTAGGGTAAATGACACAATTATCATCAATCATTACATCATAGCTTTTATATACCATTGTTTCACCAAGGAATTTGTCTATCAAGCTTGAATTAATGGCATCAACATCATCATTCATCGGTGTCAATATAGCTCTTGTAGTAAAAGTATCTGAACTAAATGGAGCCATATCCATCTCTGGAAATGCTACAGCAGTATGATATGCATCGTCAGCTGTACAATTATCATAAGGCTTAACAATGTTAAATAGAAGCTTAACAAGTGCATCTTCACTATTTTGCAATTCACAGTTTCCCAATGCCAACAAAAAAGTTTCATATGAAGGATCATGTTTAGCTCTTAAGTTTTCAGTTACCAATAGATTTGGCCACAAAGCAGAATTAACTAAACTTGCAGCAACTGCTTCTCGCTGTGTCTTGCATGGAACAACAGGATAAAAAACAACTAATTTGCCTCTAAACAACATATCTGGATTGCAAATATCTCTGAGTAATAAATCAAGAGACTCAATATTTTCTTTTTTAGCCATTGAAGCTTCATCCCAAATGATTAAGGTTGTTTCCCTTAATAGTGAGGCAAGACTTCCCTGCTTAGAAACATTGCAAGTGAGAGAGGAAAAAGGATCTAAAGGTATTTTAAAGCGTGAATATGCAATTCTAGCTACGAGATGAAATATTGGCTGCAGCAATGCCTGAAGTTGTTGTTGGAAAAACAATCTTATTCATCAATCTTATTTCTGCATAAAGAGCATTGTATAAAAAACGTTTTCACTGTTCCACCAGGACCATCTATAAAAAAAGGCACCATGCTTTTGTGTTACAACATGATCCATTATGACATCAAATGCACTCCGTTGAGCATGATTCAATTTATCTACATTCCAAACATTCTGGTGGTATCGGTGTATTCAATGCATCTTCGATGTCTTTTGTTACATGCATAGCATCACCATTATCTTCTATTAAATTTTTTAATCCAAAAGCTTTCAGCGAACTTCCCATTGACTCAATATATTGCTCAATTGATTTGACAGTAAGTTGTTTGACTCTTCTTGCATCTGCAAGATATTTGTGTTGGAAATCTTCAGATAGAGAAACATAATATTTCAGCCATAGAGACAAAGGATTGCTAGGTTAACAAAAGATAAGCAATGAATCAAAATTTTTTTGAATTGCATAAGGCATTTGAATGGCACATCCTTTAGTTAAGCACAATTTAACTACATCATCTTCTTCCAATAATCGAAGCTTAAGTGTTTCCTGTTGGAAAGTGTCACACAAGTGACCATCAACTGTCCGTAGATCTTTGAAGGATTTAGGACTTCTGACATTATGAAGCAACAATTGTAAAAAAATATCTTTCACCCTCAAAAGGACTGACAAATACTAGCCTTCCAATCTGAATTTTTTTATTTCTCCTCTTATACCATTGCTTGTCTGATGCATCCCAGTGATAGTGTTATGAAAATTCATTGTATAACCAACCTATTCCCAAAGCTAATTTAGAGTTCATTCTAAAAAAACTCTGTTAGACAAGTTCTAGAATGCTTATTATCTGAAACAATTGTCGAAAGTTGTTCATGAGGTCTCATCTGTATAACCTGTGAGTTAGGCAAATGAAAGGAAGAAGTAAAACCGAGGGATGCATTTCATATAATTCAAAACCAAAAAGATGCCATGCAACCTCACAAGGTGAAACCCAGCAATCGACGAGATTGATATTGTTCAATTTCATCTTGCACAGGTATATCATCTCTTGTTTGAACAATATTGAAAGATATCCTATCATGTCCTTTATAAACATATTTATACAGATATTTAACCTCCTCAATAGTAGAAATAGACTTCAACATTTAGGGACAATTAAAATATGCAAAATGATATGAATTATATGGAATCACCCATCTATTATCCATTTTAACTCTTCGAACTATAACAGTGTCACCTATAGCTCTCCTTCGGTACAGAGGATATCCATCCTTGTTATTTCTTGTTTCATCACAGCTTTGTTTTGGATAACCATACTTACAATGCCTAAGATTCTCTTTATGTTTCATGCAGGGACATTCTGGATTTAAACAACCACATGGACCATGCATCATATGCTTGATCACAACTTTCCTTAAGTATTTCAGCAGACAGTAATTCAGCACAAACATATTTATCAAAATCATCAAGAGACTTGATTTTGAACTCTAACTTCAATATAATTAGAAAATGAGCATGAGGTAAACCTCTTTTCTTAAATAAAATAACATAAATCATTGCAGACATTTTTCTACGCACTTTTTTCTTTCGAATTAAATGTTTTAAAGCAAGTACCTTTGCTCTAAAAATTCTAGCAACAAATTTGGCCTATTTTATGCTTCTTCTCCAACAGCAAGTTCCTGTTTTATTTCTGGCCAATTAGGATTACATGTCATTGTTATAAATGAATCAGGCTTACCAAACCTCTAAACCAATGACATCGCATTAAGATATCTTTTCTTAAGATCAAGAGAACCTCCAATAAATTTTGCAGGTAAAATAACTCTTTCACCAACATTTGCTGCACAATCTTCTCCACAGTCAATAGTATCAGGAAGACCTTGATAAATATCACCCTTATTGTTTGTTGATTTTTAAGAAAGAAATCCAAGCGTGTATTCTCTACTAGATCTTAGTAATAAGTTACCCGATCGACATTGAATCTTATATGCATAGTATTCTCGAGCTTAAATATGTTTATCTGCCTTAGATGAGCTGTCATTTACACCTACAAGTCCATATTTGGGAAGAAAACAGCAAAGAATATTAAGTAATAAGACCATATATATATATATATATCATAAATAAAACCATATACTTAAAAACAAAAAGATATACATCCCATAAGCCTGGCCTCCTCATCTAATAAGTCCTTAGTAGTATGCACACTACAAGAAGAAACCGGATCAGGCTGAGACTGTAATTGCTGCCTTCCACCCACAGACATTTTCTTAAGACCTTGATTCTACCCACAGTCACCATATGGAAATAGTAATGGATATTGCAAAGGATCATAGCAACCATAATAATGCTTGATCTTATGAGAAGAATCATTTTGACCAGTGACCAGTATGTGCGTACTCTCATATTCACTGGAAGAAGTAGTCTCTGGCCAAATAACTACAACCTCATCCGACGTAGGAGCATTATAAACACACTAACCTGGAACTGTAGTCTTATTTAACATATTTTGTGTTGAATCACTAATCGAAACTCCCCTTAAAGATCAAAAGAATCTAGCATAGGGATTTATTCCAGTAACCTCCATCAGTATTGCCAAGACATCCTCCCTTAATTTAGGAAAACATCCTAGATGATAAGCCATTTCATGTTGTCCATCATAGAAATAGAGCTCCATATATTTTGGCCATGCATCTCCAGGAACTAAAATATGTAATACAAAAAAAAAAGGAGGACTATAATTACTCGGATCTTCAACACTAGTCCTTTTTTTTTTTTTTTTTTTTTTTGTTTTTTGTTTTTAGCTTTACCATCATATTGTACCTGTGACCTTTTAAATAATAATAGGAACACATATTTAGAAAAATTTTAACAGTGAAAAATAATTACGATAATATAGCACGGTTTTATATATTTTAGTTTGTTTCCAAAGTAATCAGCCCTAGGGCTGAGCAAAACTATCTGAAGATCCGAAAATCCGATGATCCGATCCGCATCCGATCCGAAAATTATGGATATCCGATCCGGATTTTTCGGATATCGGATATCCGAAAATATCACTTACTTTATAATATTAATTCTAATATGTTACAAAGTTTAAAAACCCTCCAAAAGCCCAAAACCCAAACCCTAATATCACTCCCCTCAAAACAGATCACATATTCCCACAAACCGCAATCCCACCGCCACTCTCTTCCCCCTCTCTCTTCTCTCTCCTCTCTCCTTTCTCCTCTCATATTCCTCCACCAGAGCTCCGAGGGCATGAATGTTTCATTTTTTGGTCAGAATCTCCTCTCTCTCTTAGATTCTCTAGTGGAAAACTAGAAATACAGGAAAGCTCCATTCAATTCTCGATGGAGTTTTGTGAATTCTCCCGGAACTAGAAGATCATTTTGAGATCTTCGAACATATTCGAGGGGTCAATGTTATTGTCACTTCAGCCAACACACAAGATGAGACTTTATGTGCTTGATTTCTAATTGTATTTTGATGTTTTTTTTTTTTTTGTTAAATTGTACATAATCCTTTAGATTTGGTTTAGATCTAGTTTTTCATTTGAGCTTTTAGGGATAGATCGATGGAATTAATTAGTAGTATCGTTTTTTTTTTAATTTTTTGTTTTTAATTTTTGTGATATTTAGTTTGTAAATTTGGTACTTCGTATGTTTTGATTTAGTTTTCATAAATGCTCAATTATCTTTTTTTTTTCCGATGGATTTTTTTAATGAGAAATTGGAAGCAATTATCATTCTTTGATTCAGACTCTAAAAATAAGAAATTTATAAATAAAATCAAAATTTTCTACAATTTTATTTAAAAATATTCGGATACTGGATATCCGAAGTATCCGATACGAAAATTTCGGATATCCGGATATCAAATCCTAATTTTCGGATACGGATATCCGATCCGTGCTCACCCCTAATCAGCCCTTAAATATCTCAGCATCTTAACGTTATATTCACCTTGCAAACCTCTAAGACGTTTAGTACTATTATTTCTTGATGACGAAGGTGCTTGTAATAATCGATCTAGATGATCAGTAATCAACGTCATATACTGAAACCATGAATATAAATTAATGGAAATCAGCATATTAATGCTGTTAAATTGCTAGAACTGAAAGAAATACATAATACAAAAAAAAGGGTACTGTAATTACTTATCACATTAAGTCTAGTCCTTGTTTTTTTATGAGGTACGTCTCCATCTTGTGTTTTGTTACATTCACCTTGCAAACCTCTAAGACGTTTAGTTTTGTAACTTTTTTATGAAGAAGGTGCTTGTAATAATCGATCTAGATGATCAGTAATCAACATCAAAATTAATAATACATAGTCCTCAAATCACTTTTGTGAGTCTAAATCTTTAAATGCACGATAAGACTCACCCATATCCTCTAACACATTTCAGCAAATTACTGGACACTTTTTCCTTGCAATTTTCGTTATTTTGGTTTATTGATCAAATTAATACACGTAACTCCTGATCTAAGACATTTGAATTCATATTACAAAACAGACAATAAGTTAAAATCTTTTTAAACCTTTGTCTAAATAAGAACAGGTTACAAACTGCAGATTTTAATAAAAACTTTAAAATTACAAAAGCTAATATAAATAATTATTTCTCCAAAATAAAATACCACATATTCGTTACCATAGGATATATCAAATCCATTACAACAATTACGTAGCCATACATTTACATTTGTACTCCTATCAGTTTTCAAAAAAGAGTTCAGTACACAAGCATCACAAAAACTAACAACTATAACATACATTCCTAAAACAATAACACATTTCTCTTGGAGCAGAAACTAACTTAGTTAAAGCAAAAGGAAAAAGAGTTAAGCAGTACTTAGACAATACTCCTACAAACCATTTTCAAACTAAAAACATCTAGTCTTTTGAAAGCCTTATACTCTTGAAACGACCATGTAAACCTTCTTAAAACACTTCGCTATCAGAATCAGCAATAGCAGATGATTCTACAACTTGAGACCTTAGATCAATCTTATTAAAAGTTATGATAGGTGGAATAGGCACTAGAACCTGAAAATCCTTCCCAACCTGAGCTATGCAATCTTGCTTAACAAGAACTAAAGAAGGTTCCAACTGTTCTTTATTTCCCAACACACGTTCCTTTACATTTAAATAACTCTCCCTCCCCAAAGCAGATAACACAGCATCAAACCTACAAGTCGTTGCCCTATAATTGGCATCCATTATCTCAAGGTTAAACACAACACTGAGATAATCAACAACCTTCCTAGCAAGGTTTTGCTTCGCTGCAACTGGACTCGAACAATAATCACTAAACAGACACTGAAAGCTTGAACTATTCCTATGATGAATGACAATAAACCAAGAAATATACTAATTAGGAAATTGCTCAATAACTTCAATTAGAGTGCACTTTATATCAATACACCTGAAAATGGCCCTCAACACAATAAGGAAATCTATGACAATCTTCCTACGATTGTTCCTAAATTCAATAAATACATCTTTATGCAAACAAACCATTGGCTTACCTTTTTAAATTCATTCAAGTTCCTCTTTCTTATAACCATAAAATCGACCACAACGTTCATACATCTATTTTTGTATGGCTGTTACGTCCTCAATAACTATCTCAAATTTCTTCATTAGATCATACACAGCTTTTCTAGCCACAATTTCACACGATTCATTTACACTAACACGACCAAGATAAATAGTGGGAACAACACCATTATCTATCCTAACAGCCACACAAGAAAAGCTCTTACGGACATCGACATATTGGTAATCAGGATCAGGGAAATTCAGATAACTGGTAATTTGCTTCAACAAAGGATGAAATGGTATCACTACTTGTGTGAGCGGTGCATCCATAACCTCTAATTCACGTATAATCAACCAATTTAGACTAAGGTCAACCCAAATTAAATGTAACTAAAGTTAGCAAGAAGCTAATACTTCACAGCCAAGCCACATCTCTAACAAAATAACAGATGGAACCTTAATTTTGATCCATAAACAATAACATGTATAAAACTTGACATGCATAACAAAGGAGAGTCAAAACTATCAGACCATTTCATTATATACCTGCATCCATTAGAATTTATATTCATGATATTTTTAAGCTAATAAGATCTTATATATGACAGCAATATAAACTGCATGCAACAATCAGTGAAATCTAAACCATTTCAAACCCTTATATGCATACCATACAACAATAGACTCAAATCAAAACTTCCAAACCCTCACGTGCATGGCATACCAACACAATCTCATAGCATACAACATTAATTACACAGCATACAAACAAATAAAATCAAACAATTAACAATAAACATTCAACAAAACTTAATTCGAAAACAATATCACCCTTAAGCTCCTTAATTAATGGTAATGTTCATTGTCATGGAAAGGTATCATGTTGATCCAGTCAATACAAGGAACTTCTTATACAAGTAGTTGTCATCTTGACAAATTAAATGAATGCAAATTACCTGAACTCTTTTAGATACATAATACTTTTTAAGCTCTAACAAAGAGAAACTGTGTTAAAATTAACTCACAATGAACAACTTTTATAGTCTACATTTTGGAAAAATTAATTATACTAAATAAATACTTAACCCATCGGAAAAACACATGCCTTAAAACAAGGAAAAAGAAAAGCTCCTCATGCAATTAAACAAAGAAAGCCACGAAGCCACCACCCACGCTATTAAACTAAGTAAACAATAAACCAGAATTGTCAAAGAAAGTCAACAAAAGCAATGGCATTTTTGCAATAAGCATGGAGTAAGGAAAAAGCCGTCCAGCTAAGTCACTATTCCTTTCGATAGTACGGTTCCCTTGAACAGTGTAGAACATTCTTCTTGTTTTTAAGGGGTGGAGAAGAGAGATAAGTTAAAATATATTTTTTTTTTCTATTTTTTTTTTGGGAGAGTGGGTGTAGGTGTTAGTACCTACACTTGGGTGTACGTATTAACAATTAGAAGCAAAATATAGCCAGTGATCTTTAGGAAGCCTCTTGGGCTTTGACTTTTCCTTTTACAATTTTTCATTAAAGTTTAATCTACTTAGAGTTTCTTCAATGTAAAATATCTTGGGTCCTTAGTTGCTTGAAATTTTAAGAGTAGTGCACCACTTGTTTCTCAATGAAAGTCATGTAACTATTTTTACACAACTTTCAATAAAACATTTCACCATTAATCTCATAAATTGCATTGTAAAATTACGATGGACAATTAAACGAATCAAATAAGATTCGAACATCCACGCAGTTTACCCTTTTTTTTTTTGGACGAGTCTTAAATTTCATTTTCATTATTTTAATTTAGAATAAAATTCTCTATGAGTATAGTTAGTGCGTGGTTAACCACAATCACTGCGGTTATCATTTATTTTATTCATTTCTCTCTTTTATATTTCCGCCTCATTTATAACTACTCTTATATTCATTTAATAACATATGTATCTTAGTGGGTGCCGAATGGTTATAAATTGTAAATATATCTCGACCATTAATCATTATAATATGTCAACTCCTTAAATTTGACACGTCATTAGCTAATAAATGGGTGGAAAATCTTGCAAAAATGAGAAGATTATTTTATTAAATAACCATGTTACAATAACCGGTTATAACTTTAATTGGGTTATTGTTCTCACTCATTTTTATCTCTTTACAATTATATTTAAAATATTTTTACACTCTCTCTCTTAATAATTATCCTAAATGGTTAGTCACTGGTATAGTGTAAACATCTATCTTTTGTGATTTGCTCCCTACAAAATTAAAAAAAATAAAATAATAATAATAAACGTCGCCATCGAAGGATATAAGAAATTAATACTTGTGGTCCGGGCAAGAAGTAAATCTAACTTCTCTCGAAACCTCTCTAACCCCAATATTTTTTTTGGGGTAAATAATCTCCCAATCATTATTTTTTTTTTTTTGAAGAAACTCCCAATCATTATTAAATACAAGCCAATGGATTTTAAATGGAATTACTAAAATAAAATTGGATTATCTATACATCAAATTGGAGTAGCCAGTACTCTAGAATTGAATTGTTGGACTGGATTCAAGTGAAAGTGTTTGGATTTAAAAAAAATGGAATAAAATGAAATTATATGTATTTTTCTTTTATTCTCATTAAGAATTAGGATACACTATTATAGTACCCGTGCAATTACACGGTTTGAATAAATCTAAACTACTGGTTATCATAGTATATAATAGCAAAATCTTTTAGTGTACATTAATGGATTATTCATTATTTTATAACAATTTTAACCACAATAATGTGTACACATCTAATCATCAATCATAACACTCCGTATCATGTTTTCAATTCAATGTTCAATAAAAAAAATTTAGAAATTTTATGATAAATGTTTTAGTTATTCCCTTCAAATATATTGGTCATGTTTAATCTTTTTAGATCATAATGGGTTATGCACATGTACATCATATATTTCTCTTCATGTGCACTTTTTTTAATCAATAAACCATACTCTCTACATCCAATGATATAACCACATACTTTCTTTTTTAATAAAACAAATACAGTGTACAATAAAACATTGTATATTGGTTAAAAAAGGCTCCCTCTACCTCAATATAATAAAAGTTTAGCGCGTTTTCTGAGTGGCTGGCCACACTGTGTGGCCGACTGACACACACCAAAACACTGGCCGGGTAACCCCTGACCGAGTAACCCCTAATCGATCGAGTAAACCATGATCGAGTTACCCTTGACCAACTAAGTAACCCCTAACCGACCAAGTAACCCCTAACAAATCGAGTAACCCTTAACCTAGTAACTCCCGCCACACGGTGTGACCATCCAGCTCATTTTCAGTTTCGTGTGGCCGATTGACACATACCAAAATATTGACTGAGTAACCCCTAATTGAGTAACTCTTGATCAAGTAACCTTTGACAGATTGAGTAACCCTCAACCATGTAATCCCTTACTGAGTAACCCCTGACTGACCGAGTAACCTTTGACTAAGTAACTTTTGGCACACGGTATTACTAGCCAAATATGAAACTTTGTGATAAAAGTTATACTTCCTCTGTTCCACAAATATTGCAACAAGAATGAAATCACGCATCCCAAAACACATTTTATATGTTAAATATCTATAATTATATAAGAGTAATAATTATAAAAAGTTGATATTGTGAAAGTATTTTATGAGATGAATCTAACAAGACCCCACATGACTATATTTAATTTTACGTATAAATCATAATATGTGGTCAAACAAGCGTGATGAATAGTGTAAAAGTTCATTTGTTGCAATATTACTAGAACGGAGGAAGGATATGCTTTATTGATAAAGATACTCAATTTAAATTATTTAAAAATATATGAGTGAGTAAAAAAAAAAAAAAAACTATATTACACTTATAAAACTTATTATCTTATTGTCTACAAACAAAATCATGTGGAGTTTTGTTAGATTTGTCTTAACTTTTAGCTTCAAATATCAAATTCTATAATATTTGCTAATATGTAATTAAAAATATTTACAATTAAAAGTCAGATGAAATATATAGTAAACAAAAGGATTATTGATTTATTGATTACTTTATGGCTAGTTTTTATGTTTTGTTTACCCTATTGGGCTTGAGATTGCATGCTAATAACAATTGTTTTCATTAATGAAAGCTTAAATTATTGAGTTTTTTAAAATTGTGAGTTTGTGAGTGAGTCATTATATTGATTTCTAATGGTGGTCTTTTATTGTTTGAGAGGAAAAGATAAAAATTTATTGAATTAGGTTATTTTTAATTGTTAACTTAATATCCAATGTCATTTAATCCACATCAGAATATGATTGTAATCATTTACTTTTCTATTTAAAAAAATTTATATATATATATATATATATATATATATATATATATATATATAAACTATGTGTCATTTATTTACTTATTTGGTCCTATTATTATATTGTTATCATTGTGGTAATCATATATGTATGCATTCAACTGTTTATTTTCTTTTGAAAAAGACTTTTGAACAAAATTTCACGAATTCTGTAAATTAGATTGCATTGCACAATGTATTCAACTTTGATAATCTGTCTATAAAAAAAATATAGTACAAAGTATATATTTAAATTGCATTATTTCCTATACATTTCAATCATAAATTGCATTGTTTGTGGTTTACTAAGAGTAAAAAAAATATAATATAACGTAACATATCTAGAATCTGTATATGAAGATAGAAAATTTTGTTCATATAAATAAGGTTATATTGATATATTATAATAACTGATTTTATTAGTATAATAATCAATAATATTACATTGTACTATAGTTTGCTATAGTACCATAATTAGTTATATGAATATTTGATTATATTATACTAATAGATCTTATTAGTATAATAATTGATATTATTATATTATACTTTATTTTGTCCCTATATGAATGTACATATAGTAAATCCAATATCACAATAAGATTTAGTTGATAAATATAGGGTTGGAAAATTAAGTGGGAATGTTTTTAACCACATAGTGACATGTGTTAAGTTGTAGATTAAGCGCCCTCTATTTTAGTATAGTTATCGAAAGATTGATGTTACATTAAACTTTTTTGGCGTGAAGAGCCAGAAGGACTAAATGAATTTCAAATGGATATGGTAGGGATTTTGATACAAAGTACTAGCTCCGTTAATAGTTAGTTGCAACGATTATACATTTTTCCTCTCTACTTTATGTTAAATCGTTGCAACTAACTGTTAACGGAGGTAATATATGATTAACACAAACCAATAGTCTTAACCAGTAGGTCCAAAGTATTACTTAGACTCATAAAATGTTTATCTATTTATTTATTTATTTTTGTTGAAACCTCCTAGAATGTTTATAATGATATTAAAATTGTATTTAAATCGTGGCTTGGATCATTGTTTGAGTGTTTAAAGGTTAATTTTCATTTTTACACAATTCCATAAATATTCATGGTTAGAATAAATAGGGTCTAAAGGCTCAATCGTATCCCAAAAAAAAACATACCTTTTTCTTTTCTTTATTTTTTATTTTTATTTCATTTTTTTATATTGGATTTAACTTCGATTGTTTTACCTTGTATTGGAGCGGATCGAATCTGATGAAATTAATTTGAACTTAATGAAGCTCCATATCAATTAACTTACATATCAATCTATTAAAGTATTAATAATACTTAAAAATTTAACTTTTATTTAGTATATAGAGCTAATTAGATACACAATGTTATCACAAAATAATTGGACAAAGTATTGTGTCTAAATAGTAATGGTAATAATCTATACCTATTATCTAGAAACACAAACCACATACATTATACATCAACATGTCCTCCCCTCCTTCACCCTTTGAAATTATTGTATTATTAGTTTTTTAATTTTGAAAAACTTTTACAAAATCTCTGATCTTGCCTTAACATTCCATCTTCCCCATTACTCATCTCCAATATTTTAATCCCTTCAACATTCTTCATTAATCGTATTCATTTCCCTATTCAATTTACATACGAGTCATTTTTTTCTTCCCTTGCTCCTTAACTTTCATAATTAATCGATTGATTTTCAATAAGGACTGAACAATTACATCATTTTTCTTAAAACATTCATTGAATTAATTGACTTTATTCCAAGAGATAAAAAAATGTTAACGTTTTCGTTCTTTCCAATATTCTTATACATAGCATGTGCATGATATGGGCTAAAAGACTAGTTTACTTACATATTAATAATGTTGTAATATTATTTTACAAAAATTATTAGTGATGTTTTAGCTTAAATAAACCTTCACGCCACAATTTATAAAAAATACTTAAAAAAAAACAAAAAAAAAATCAACATCACATAACCATAAAATATTTAGTATTGTGCAACCTGAGACAACTCACGAGCTTAAATAGTTTCAGTACATTACTCGTATCTATAATCAACAAAGTACTTATTATGTATGTGGGCTGGAAAAACATGTGTGGGCCTGATTCACAATAATATTATTTTGGCTTTTTTGGGTGATATTTTCAATATATAATTTTTTTTGAGTGGTAATATCAATAAGTGGGTTATTTGTGGATGGTAAAATACAAAATTTCGGCAATAATATTATTGTGGACCTAATGTGCCAACTGACGTGATGTTGAACATATAGTGACCCTAAATTTAATATTGTGACCCTAATTTTAACATAGTGATTTTTATTAAAATTTGTGTGGACCTAGTCCATTCACTATAACATATGATTGTAGATCTTGAGATCCAGGCACATGGAGTCCATATTAGCGCATAACACCTATGTGCTTAGAAAGTGTATAGGAGGGCAGATGCGTAATTTACCAGGCCTTAGAATTAAAAAGTGGAATATGCTGACTTTTGAGATCCCATTATTTTTGGGTTTGTAATGGTGGCTCCAATTTTTTAATTTGAAAAGGTTATTTTTCGAAAAACAATTTCATTCTCTCTCCTCGTTCTGTTGTGTTATCTCCTCCTGAAAGGTACTGTACTCTGTTGCAACGAAGACGCTAGGACGGTGGTTATCGCTGGAGCAAGAGCAGAAGTTTATTGTGGTGTAGTTGGTGCGTTAATTGTAGGTAGCTACTACTGGCTTCGTCGGTTGTTTGAAGGTATGGGTGCAAAACACTTCTCGAATTATGACTTTATGTGTAAATGTTGTATTTGTGATTTTTTTTTGTTGTTATGAAGTTTTAGTTTATATAATCTAGGGTTTTCCAGTGAAGTTAGTGATTTAGGGTTTCTTGTGTTGTTCATTCGTTTAATTGGGAAACATTTTAGTGGGCGTGGTACTAAAACCCTTATTTGGAATGAATTTGTTGTTCTGGTGTTTAAGTGTATGTGATTTACGGTTATCTAATGAAATTAGCAAATTAGGGTTTCCTTTGCTTTTCATGTTTATTATTGGAATTAATATGAGGTTGTGAAACGCGTAATTGGAATAAATTTGTTGTTATGATGATTTAGATTATGTAATGTCTTGTTAGCCACAGAAATTTGCAACTCTTTGTTATTTAACTGTAATTAGCGAATTAAGATTTCCTTTGTTGATGATGATGATATTTAATTGGAATGAATTTGATTGGAAGTGTCTTAAAAAAATGTAGTTGTTATGAATAAGTGAAATTGATTTTGCTATTTTGGTAGTAGTATTGATTATGAAAGTGTGATTGTTGGTAATGTGTGTGGGTTTGTGAATAAAGTGTATTTTAGTTGTGAAAATTGTATATGTGAACAGTGAAGGGTTGGTTGAAATGGTTGTATGCAGTTGGAAAATGTCACTTACTTATGTAAGGTTGATTTAAAATTAGCAGGTGGAAATAATGGCAAGGACCAAGAAGGGATCAGAATTGGTAATTTATTGTTGGTTGTAATACAAAGTTTGTATGTTTGGTTAGTGATGGTTGTGTGGTGTAGTTGATTTATGTTGTAAAATATTTATATGTATGTAGGCGAGGGGTAAACCCGTAATGAGTCGGGTGAATGAGATGCCCAAAAAGAAAGCTGTAAATAAAGGCAAGAAGAAAGTGAAACCTAATCCTGTTTTTGAGGAAGAGGAATTACAAGATTGAGGATTTTGTTTCTGATCATTTTGGTGCTGAAGAATCTAGTTCTGATGATGGTGGTTCTGAAGATGGTGATTCTGAGGAGGATGTGGAGGAGGGTGAAGCTAGTGATGATGAAACTGAACCTAACAGAGATGGTTACCAAGATCTCCTGATCAGGTTATTGCAAGAAAAAGTTGAAAAAGGGAAGCACGAGCGAGGTACTGGTGATCAGAAGCAGAGAGCAAAGAGGGGCAAGCAAATGGTATTGCATGTTAGTTGATAATGATAAAAGGTTTTTAACTGAGTAATGTGGGGATGGATAAATTACATGTATGATGTTTTGTGTAGGATGACAAGACGAAGGGAGAAGAGGTGAAGGAGAAAGGGGTTGTTGTTCAAACCTAATCAAGAAATACGCAAAAGGTACTGTCTCAACCTTTTATGTCGCCAAAATTTTTGATATGGAAATGCTTGTATGTGGTTGGTCCTTCGTTTATGTAGGTCGGAAAATGTAGTGAAAAATATACATGTGAAGATGAGGACAGTTTTATAAAATGGATTAATTGTTAATTCTAGTTGAGTTATTGGTTTGGTAATAATATTGTGAGTCCTTAATTGGTTGTGAAAGATTAAAATACCTCATAAAACATTGACAAGTGTAGTGGGAATGTATCGGTAGTGTTTGTTTAGCTAGTTCTTTTTAGTTAATGAACAAATAAAGGCATGAACAATGGGTTCATGGTGTTATTTTGTCAGCTTAATAATTTTTTGTTGTCTCCTGTGTGAGTTGATAGAAGTTTATGTCCTTTGAATGTAATGTTGTAGGCCCCATATTTGCGTAGTGTGAAGGCTTTTGCAACTGCAATGAAGAAGTTTAATGACTCTATGAAGAAGCTGGTCACATAAATGGGGTTTGGAGGGTTGACAAGGGTGATGGGTCGATAACTTTTGGAGATGAGTGTGTGCTTCCTTTGAGTCTTGTTCAGGTCGAGTACGTACTTGGGATTCCCATGGGGTCGAAGGCATTTTTGTGTATGATTCCTTAGGATAAGTAGGATGAGCATAGTAGAATTTTGGAAAAGTTTGGGAAAAATGATAGCATTTCATTAGTTGCTGCCTTGGGGGCACTGATTCAAAAGGATGAGGAAGGCAATGTGTTGCCGCTCTCGGATGCCGAGAGGGCTCATTTCAAGATAGCCTTTCTTATAGCATCTTTGGGATACGTATTTTGTGCAACGACAAATACAAGCTATCTTTGGGTGAAGCTTGTACTGTCGTTATTGGTGTACGATGAAGCTGATGAGTATGATTGGTGCACTTATGTATTTAATTGGATGGTTGTAGTAGCCAGTAGGTTCCAAAAGAAATTTGCTCGTGATGGATATGTTACAGGTTCTAGGGGTTATATCCTGTATTTGTTGGTGAGTAAAATTAGGGATTTGCTACCGTACACCAAATGCTATTTCAGTAGTTTTATTAAATTTTGAAGTGTTATCATTTGTAATGGTTAGTTGAACTAAATCATCCATTATGTGCATTACCTGTAGATATTTTATCTAGATCACCTCAGTCGTGTCCCAATGAGGTGGGGTGTGAGGCCGAGACTTGAGGCATGGACCGAAGAAAAGATCAATGAGGCGGTTGGCGATGATAAAAAAAAGAATCTGGGGATTTTGGAAAATTGTCGGTTAGTATTAGTTTGACTTTGATTTGATGTGAATACTACTAAAGCTGTCGTGTTTGATTCTTTTGCAGTCTCTGGATATAGCATATGGGGAGGAGCGTTCTTTGACTCCTTGGGATCTTGCAAAGCAAATGGTGGAAAGAGTTGACGTGTAATAGACTACGCAGGAGGTAGACGTGGAAAATATTACGCAGCAGGTATAATGCAAATTAATGATAGTTTTAGATGTAGCTTTGTACTTAATAAAATAAGTGATATGTCCTATGGCCGTTTTTAATAGTTTGTATTTTTGTTTTTCTGAAGCTGTTGGATAGAATTACTCCAAAGTTGATGTCTGTGATAGACTTGAAATTAGGTGATGTTATGAAATCAATGCATCAGTTGATGTCACAGTGTGTTGACGTAGCTAATGCCTACAGAGTGATTAGGGGGAAGCCAATGGAGAGGGGTAAGCCAATAGAGAAGGAAGTTGTTTTGCATGAGAACTTGTCTAGTGAAAAGCATGATGCTGTGAATGGTGCAGATCAGGCTTTGGGCAGTTTTTTGTTGGAGAAGGAACAATTGAAAGAAGGTGGGAAAGGACTTGGTGGGGAAGATCCTTCTGCGGATACAGTTTCAGGTGAAGATGACCCGGACCATGTGGTTCAAAAGATTTTGGTTGATCCACTGTTTGCAGAGGTTGGGGGTGAGGTCAAGGTGGTTTGGGATGAATCCAAGGTGGATGGGGTGATGAAGGTGTTGTCTCAGAGTTCCATGGCTGGTGTTCTGATCTTGAAGCGGAAGATGAGAACATGGAGCCTGGACCTGAAATATTTGTGGTGCTTGGTTGGGACAAGGGGAACTACTGTGTTGGTTGATGCTCAGTGCAGTTTGGCAAATTAATCTTCATCTGATGAGGAAGATGAGTTTACAGGGAAGGGGGACGGAATTTCGGATAAGAGGGTGGTGAAACCTACAGAGGCAGCCTTGTCAGCCATGTTCACCAATGTGTCAAACACCCGACACCATACAACGGTCGAGGCACGTCTGCTGCAGTTTGTAAAGCGCTGGAAGGACCCGAAGGATCCACTTAGGTAATTCAGATGTATAATTGATGAAAAGTCTGTTTTGTGCACGCCTTTTATAAATTTTTTGTTATAATTGTAAATTCTCCTACTTTCACCCAATTCACAGGGTTCAACAAGCAAAATATGTTAATGTGTATACTTGGTGTTATGTTGTTGCTTCACTTCATAGTCCTGGTATTGTGTTGATAAAGTGTGACCACATGGAAGCCAACCAGAGGGATTGCTTTAAAGTGGTGCACCATAAATCGCGGATTTCTAGTGATTATGTTAGAATGGCCAGTGTGCAATACACCGCCACCAAAGACTTTGGGAACAGAAGCAAGCGTATTTTGCTTGACCAAAGCTTTTCGATAAGTGGTTCGTGGTTCATTTCAGCTTTGGGGTGTCATATTTACGTGCACAATTGATGATCATGCTTGTTATTTTTTTTTGTTTGGATCGTAGAATCGACTGTTATTGAACGAAGGAAAAGAAGAACATATTTGTAACAAGTATGCCAAATTTGTTCTGAGCTTTAAGCTGTCGCAGATTCAAGCGGTCAGCTACTTACTCTCATGGTTCAATACTCTAGGTTTAAATGTGATTTGGTATATACTCTAAATTGTGCATATGGCGTTAAAATTGTCATTTTATCAGGTCTTTGTCCTAGTGCTTGAAATTCCTAAGGATTCCCCTGACGAGTCGCACAGGTGGTGCTTAGCATTAGACATAAAGGCTCCACGGTTGTGGATGATAGATTCTATGTACCCTGACCTGTTCACCACACATGCCAAAGAGTTTGATCTTCTGGTACTAATTCTAATGCCTTTCATTCTAAACAAACATGGTATTTACTGGGACCCATTTGGTTATGTGTAATGTGTTTGTCAAACTACTGGTTAGTGGTATCAACGTCCTTTTTCGACTCTGTGACCCAGCATGGAAGACTGGTCAACTACATTCTTGGACGAGATGCACTGTTGAGATCTTAGAGCCAAGGGATAAGTAAGCACTTGTTTCCTTATTTACTTATTGTGCCAATAACTATCAGCCTAGCTGATCATTTTAAGGTCAAAAGAACGTATGTTCAACTTTTATGTTAATTGTGGTCCTCCAATGTGCATCTCATACTGTGGTGTTCTTATGTTAGCGTGCATGTATTAAGTTCTTTGCTAGGAGATTCACCACGAGGTTCAGTGTGGTAAGTGGTGTATATATTTGTGTTTTGTGTTAATATCTTTGAAGTGGTTGGCTGTAGTGTTTGTTCATACATTTATAGGGGAAGATTCCTAGTGCTCGGGCAAATTTGTTCTTGGACGACGTGTAGTGTGAAATGAACGAATTGAAAGATGGTCTTTGGATTTGATTCCAGGTTCTAGGAAAACAACGCGAAAAATGTGATATGTTATGTTAGTGGCCTTGGCGGTGGTGTAATTATTATCTGGGGTTGAAGTGTGGTGGCTCTAAGTATTGTGTATTGAACATTTAAACACTTTCTGGCAAACGTACTCCTCCCTGAGGTGGTTAGTCCACTCAGGGGTAACTATTAGGTTGCTTTGGGTGTGGAGGTGGTCAGTCCACTCATGGCTAAGTGTTTGATGTGATGTCTGCATTGGGTGTTCTGTTGCATATGCAAATTATGCAACAATTTACTTTAATTACATTTTTCAATCTACAC
This sequence comes from Chenopodium quinoa, assembly GCF_001683475.1. Classification (NCBI taxonomy): domain Eukaryota; kingdom Viridiplantae; phylum Streptophyta; class Magnoliopsida; order Caryophyllales; family Amaranthaceae; genus Chenopodium; species Chenopodium quinoa. Next base: position 1,092,287 of record NW_018744502.1, on the reverse strand, counting down.
GAACAGGATAATTTAAACTCAACGTACAGTGCCATAGGTACATTGCAAGTACCACTAGTGGAATGTAAATGATATTCTTACAATTTAGTTCACAATGGTATAGTACAAGTGCCATTTGTCTTTGCAATGGTACATTAAATTGGTGTGGTTTGTACCATTGATCCGTCAAAGTTTTCATGAATTAGGATAGAATTGCAATTCAGTAAAATAACAGCAACGAAATTGAACATTACAATCCATAATTCATAGAATAATGCTAAGGAGCACAAATAGTAATCCAAATACAAACAAAACATGGAAAGTAATCCAACCACTGTTTATAGTTCACCCTTCATTTAGATGACAAGTTTTGGACTGATTGCCCCTTATGAAAGGGTCAGTATTCTCCTACCACTGGTTTTCTAGTGGTACAATTAAAAGTACAAAACGTACCACTTTGATTGCAGCTGTGCATATTCACTTCATGTACACAGCATAGGTACGTAGTATGTACACAAGATGCATATGAAAGGGTCATTATTCATGTACACACCATAGGTAGTATGTACACAGCATAGGTACGTACCACTATGATTAAATGTACCAACGTCATTTCCTTTCAGTGGTGCATTTTCGGAGAATTAAATGTACCACTATCACAGTTAAGTGAAATATTCAAGGTTCCCCCTATTCGTAATAACTTCATAGCTAATACATGCATTAAACAGTCAAGGCATAATCGAACATAGTGAAGGCATAATCAAACTTAGTATTAGGCATACAGAAAAATAGTGTTAGGGAAAGAAAAATAAAACTACAATACTAATTAAACAAAGACACAAAGCATTTAGAAGTATTTGATCCCTAGCATCTTCATCATAGGTATTTTCCAAATCCCCAGTGGTGGTTGGAGCAATCAAAAGCCAAATATTTCCCAGAATTAAACTTGTTGTAGAGGCCATGATGGTGGTGGTGGAGCCTATAATTGCAAACAACATTTAGTTAGCTAAATAACTTACATTCCAAACAATATTATAAAACAAACAAATTACCTGAAAAAACAGCATCAACAAGCAACCCATTTGGCTGACACAATCTGTGCAATAAATTGGCCCTTAGCATATTTGGTTTCCAAAACATTATAACTCCACCAGGCCTTGACTCCGGAGCACATATCTCTGCTTGATATTCACCTGGGAGATTACGAACAACGCAATTGTTCGCCTCATGTTTACCAATACGAGCTTCCAAAATGATGACCAACATGGGGTTAAATTTTTCATGAAGGGCGTTCCAAAATAAAATAAGCGACCCCCGATCGACTACGCCATACTCTTCGGTTGTGAAAATACGCTCTCCTTTATAGCTAACACGGTGGTACCGTTTACGAATGGGCCAACGATGGTTGAGCCTCGAATTAGAGGTACAACCTTCAACCTGGAACCTCAGGTGGGTGTTAGTAGTATCGACCGTCATGAGGTGGAGGGTATCCGTGAAAGAGCCAACAAATATGTGGTACCAAAGCGTAGGGAAACTGTAACCAACTATGGAGTCGGTGTTAAGATTGGGCTTCAAGTCAATTGCTTCCTCTATCTCAGGTGGTACAGTAAGAGGGGACGACGAGGAATAGAACCTCTCTATGATCCAATACAACATGACATATGCTCCCTCGTCGTAGCAACCCACCAAGTCCTCTAAAAGAGGAAGGTGTCCCGAAATCGGGTTGTCAGCTTGTAATTGCATGCAATTATTTTGGCAGCACATTGATTGGAGATGTGCTTTAATGGATTGCACAGGCTGGTATATCCCATTATATAAGGTGTAGGTGTTCCTAAAATACTTTACTAAATTCAGGTTTATTTTGGACGCCCACCTCAGGTTTTTTTGAAAGTACAATATTGGTTGATGTGGGTGGGGTAAAATTTGGTGACCTGAGCTAGAGTATTTGACAACGGTATTTTCGGCCATTTTCGGTACCTTGTAACCGGGGAAGGGGATGGAGATGAGATGAAATGAGAAATGGAAGAAAATGGATGGAGAGTATGGATGGAAACTTAATTTTGTTTTGATGAAATGCTTTGCAATTTCTTTAACCTGGTGCAGAAGTTCCCCAAGGAGTTGTCTTGTCAAATGAAGCACAAAGTCTGGGAAATTGTACAAGATAATCACTCGATGGTACATTTGACTTTTGTAATCGCTTGAATTAAATGTACCATTGTATGTATTGTTTTAATTTTTACCTTTAGTTACGGTGGTGAATGTTGACTATTCATCCTATTGCAGTCTACATGGCCTAGGTACAGTACTATGGCACAGAGCTATCATTTCAAAAGAAACAGACATTCATTCCAGTGATTATAGTCACAAACATACTGGCACAGTTAATGTAAAGATGTAATGGTACAGTTTTTGTACCACTAGACGTAATGGAACAAACACAAAGGAGTTTACATGTTCATAGTTGCGAGTATAAGAAAAGGGGAAAGTATTAGTTCATGTGTGGTATCCGGTTGCCTCGGAAGGAAACTCTCCTCGGAATAACAAAAGCTATCTAAAAAAAATGGGTAGCCAAAGAATAAGAGAGTGGTGGCTGATAAGGGAGTTGTTGGTGATAAGACCCCTAAGCGGGTTATTAGGCGGTTGGAATTCGTGGATAAAAATGGGTATCACGACGCAAAGGGGAGTTTCTTATTTGGTAATTGGGCTTGGGGCTTCTAAAATAAGGAGTAGCTCTTAAAAAAAAGAGCTATGCTGACTAAGGACGAAATGACAACAATAAAAAATACTATTGCTACATTTTTCATATGAATACGTATAAAAAAAATTAAAAAGTTGTACACAATCTGCAAAACTAATCTTAGTAAGAACTAGTGCATTTCGTAGATTATATAAAGGGTGACTCTTATTAGGAGTTGGTGATGATGTGGCAATGGAGAGAGATTAAGAACCCCATTTTAAGATGCTTCTGACTATTGATGCTCTAAAGTAAACTTAACTTACAAGGAAAAACATAAAATCACACAAAGTTGTCTTAAACTAAGTCCAAACAGTTGGTAGTGGTACACTTATTGTTCACGAAATGTACCATTATGTTCTGACATATTGAAATGACGGGTGACGAAAATGGCAGTTCCTCAGAAGGAGTTCCCTAAGGAGTTGTCTTGTCAAAAGAAGCACAAAGTCTGGCTAATGGTATAAGATAATCACTAGTGGTACATTTGATTTTGTATTCGATTCAATTAAATGTACCATTGTATGTATTGTTTTAATTTTTACCTTCAGTTACGGTGGTAAATATTGAATGTTCACCCCATTTCAGTCTACATGGCTTAGGTCCTGTACTATGGCATATAGCTTTCGTTTCAAAAGAAACACACATTCATTCCAGTGGAACAATATATATTCACAAACATACAAGAACACTTAACGTAATGGTACACTTTTTGTACCACTGGAAGTAACGGAACTAACACAAAGTAGTTAGGAGTGAACTTAACGCATGCTCTTAGTTGCGAGTATAAGAAGGGGGGCAAGTATTAGTTCATGGCTGATTTCCTTTCCTTGGAGTAATAGAAATTGCCAAAAAAAAGGGTAGCCAAAGGAATAAGAGAGTGGTGGCTGATAAGGGAGTGGTTGGTGATAAGAGCCCTAGGTGCCTTATGAAGCGATTGGAATTCATGAAAAAAAGGGTATCACGATGCAAATGGTGTTGTTCGAGACTTTTACCTCCCCAAAAGAGGTAAAGAAATGATGTGCGCCCACCAGTGAGCCACAATTGCTCGTGGAGGGCTTAAAAATCCCATCTCTGGGATAGATTTCCATCCGGAGTACCCTTTTCTAACTCCTTTTGAAGTAGGAGGTCCCGGGTACTTTTAGATGGAAGCATTCTGTTTCATGCACTACGATGTTGATGCTTACAAGACCGCTATCAGTGTGAATCTCCGTGAGTTCCTTGAAACATGATCTACTGGATGCGATATCCATACTATTGCAGACACCTGATAAAATTTTGGGAGCTTTTCCTCCCTATGTGTGATTGGCATCAAACTGTTGAGTACATGCTCAATAACCACTGTGAGGAAGGTGATAAATTTGGTCTTCTACTACTTGGTCATGATTTCACGTCGGACTACGACATAGATTTGTTTCACGTGACGGTAGATTGGCTGAATTTCTCTCTATAGGATCCTTTTGACATGATCCATACGAGCGAAGAACAATGCATGTATTTTAGAAGCAAGATGTTGGCTGAAAACGGGTACGATGAGATACAACACTTAGATCTTATCACAAGGGAGCCATTTCAGTACAACGACTACCCATCTTGGTATGTGCGTCGTTTGACCGAGGCGAAGGATAGGTTCGAGAACAAGTCCAATCCTGATTCCAATGACTTTTGGGATGGTTATGAGCCTGATTATGGTGACCCATATGGGGATTCGTGGGAAGGGAACCATGATTTTGTGTTCGACTAGTTACATAGTGTTGTATTGCATTTTCTTTGTTAGTTGCATGTACGCATTACCTTTATTAGTCTTAGTATGTATTACGTACCACTGGCCAGTTAAATGGTATCATTCTATACCATTCTCGTTACCACCGTACGTCTTACTATGATTTATGCACCACTGGCCTTTTTAATGGTACTTGGTTATGTTTTTTGTCATCAAAAAGTGCTTGGGTGTTCCTTTCAGGACTCATTGTCTAATGTACCACTATTGTATTAGGTGGCTATTATTTTGTTCAGAGTGGTACACAGACTTTTGTGTTTAGTACTAGTGCAAATGTGTTGTTTTCACATGAAATTGAACTAGTTGAACTACATAAATCTGCATATGGAATTTTAGCATACAGAAGCACAAACAATGTTTTGATAATTATTAATGAACTACGCTACTACTAACCAAAGTTGAACGAAAACGACAATTACAATTTAAAATAAATGAAAACAACAATTACAAAAATAGTTAGCCTAAATTTTACGATCTTTATGTGTTAGTGCTCTAACACCTCTACCCGTCGAACAACACCGCCAATGTTGGTTGGTGGACCATCCTTATTGAGGTCCGACTGAATAGCCCACTCTCAGTACCCATAGTGGCGACATTTGTAGTACGACCGCTTTGGATTCTTCTCCGACATTGAGATCCGAAATTCCACGAGGGTTGTGTCATCTCCCAAGCAATTGCAAGTTTTGGCTGATATCCATGAGATGTCCGCAGATGCAAACGACCGGCGAATTGTTCGACTTCCTATCGATGCAGAGGACATATTTGACATTGTAAGTAATTTGTGAAGAAAGTGTTTGAGAAGGAGGGTCACATTTTTGGACAAATGAATGTTTTCACTCCAAACCCAAGCATATGTAGTGGAGTGAAGTGTTTGATGGTGAAACCACAAAGAGCGGGAAACTTCCTTTGTTTAGGCGCCAGTTTTCCACCATAGGGCCTCATTTTATATAAAGTGTGAATTTGTAAAGACGACCAGTTCATGGCGTACAATGCAATGATACCCGTGCTTGTGACCATATATATGGTACCCTTTAGTCCATAAAAAGTACCACTCTGTGTACAATGATACAATCAACACGTGAAAAGGTACCACTGTACTAAGGCGTTTACAAATTTCATTGTCATTAGGTTAACGAAGTAAGTGGTAAGTCCAATTTCTTGAGGAGGACTACATAACAAAACACTGTTCATTACAGGGTGTAACTGGTTAAATCATTTAGCAATCGATAATAAGTAAGGCCATGAACGAACCAAGCAACAACTGAATAACTCAAACAAGTAATTGAATTCGTTAATGACGTAAATATCTCAGAGGTTGTGATTACGAATTTCAGGTACATGTAAGGGTTGTGATTACAAAATCATTAAAAGATTACAAACTAGTTACTAAGGTAACCTGTAGTATCCATACACGTAGGTCTTATTAACAAAATATTAGTGAAACCGAAGATTGTCATTAAATAATGTCCTACAATGTACTACTATCAACGTAAATCTTCCAAAGGTTGTGATGAACAAATCATTAAAAGATTACGAATTAGTTAATGAGGTCAACTCTAGTAATTAGTTATTTTTACCAAAGATATTAGTGAAAACCTACGAAGAAGGATATTAGTGATATCACAAAATTATGATTAAACAATATCCACCTATGAAGGTTTTGTACCACCCTAAACAAGAAAGATGCCTTTTCCTTTTCAGTGGTTCTTTTTATAAGGTCATTTGTACCACCCTGACTACATTAGTACCCTCGATCAGATGACAACGTGTACTCCGACCTTGAAACCCTACATATCCTAAATCATTTAACAATTGATAACGAGTAGATGTATTGCATTTGGAACTTGAAACTTACTTGATGTATTATACTGAAGTTAAGTTGTTTGAATTAACACATTATTCAATTATTATTATCCCAAAAAGTCTTATTGCCCTAGAAGCCAAAACTCTTAACTAACTCTTAGGCGAAAGGCTTCCATGCTGAAGAGCCTGATATGAAAGAAAGCTAGAACTCCAAGTACATACCAAAAATTGTAATTAATATAAAATATTGTGACTAACAACTCTCTAAAAGATTGTGAATTTCCTAAAGATTGTGACTAACAACTCTCTAAAAGATTATGAATTGGTTACGACTGTCAACTCTATTACATAGTTATTTGTACCAAAGATACATGTGAAACCCACTACGAAGGATATTAGTGATACCAAAAAATGTGAGTATAAAATGTCCTCCTATGAAGGTTTTGTACCACCCTACACAAGAAACATGCCTTTTTCTTTTTAGTGGTCCATTTTAGAAGTTCATTTGTACCATCCTGACTACAGTAGTATTGTCTTAGACGTATTGCATTTGGAGCTTGAAACCTACTTCATGTACTACACTGAAGATTAGTTGTACGAACTAGCATATTATTCAATTTTTATTATCCCATACCTAAAATTGTAATCAGTATAACGTATACTTCACTTACAACTACAAACATAAAATCACACAAATTTGTCTTGTAATAAGCCTAAACATATTGCAGTGGTACACTTATTGCTTAAGACATGTATCATTAATTATTATATGCATGCGTTGAAATGACATATTGAAATGAAGGGTTAGGGAAATGGCACTTCCTTAGATTATGCGTGCCAGATTTATTTATCTCCCCCAATAAATCATCATTTGCGCTTAACATTGATTAACCATCATCATTTATCTCCCACCCACTACATCCACTCCCTTGCAGAATGTGAACCGTCATTTTACAGTCTATATATAAGGCATTTCACTGACTAAGTTACTTATCTCAAACATTTTTAAAGATAAACAAAGATTTAAAAATAACTCACTTCCTTCTATTACAAAAAACAGAGGTCAGATTCTATAAAAACGCAAAAAAAAAAAAAAAAAGCCCATGGATGTAGTAGCGAAAAGGCGAAAAATTTTAACTTTCATGGTTGACATCCTTTCGTCGGAAGTGTTAGAGACCATTTTGTGTTGCGTTGCTAAGTCATCTTTTGCAGATTTATTTCGGTGCAAATTAAGGTAGGATTTCATTTTACTTATAATTTGTACTCTGTTTCTCATCCCCCTATACACAGAGATTTTAATAATGTATTTTCTGGCGTATGACATGATAAAAGTTGTAAGACCCTGCGAAGATAGTCAAAGGAGAAAGGGTCCTTCAACAAATTCACCTCCCTTGGATTGAAACACGAAGGTGGTTACACCGAGAAGAGGCAAACACATTCTTCATGAAGTGCTTGGAGAATGAACATCCTGAAGCTCTGCTTGAGTTTGGATTTGTAAGGCTTTTCTTATTACTTGAGAATTTTATTCATTATAATATTAAAAAAAACCTGTTGATAATTGTTAAAAATTTTCTATTTTACGTTACTGTAGCGACAATACTTCAACACTATGGTGGTAGACGAAGGGTTGAAGAGTTTGGAAAGAGCACACTAGACGAAAATCCTAATTTGGCACCGGTTCAACCCCCCCCCCCCCCCCCTAAGGCACCAGTTTTTAACCGTTGGGGATTTGAGGGATGCCAAATCCTCAAAAATTTGGCACCAGTTCAAAACCGGTGCCAACTAAAGCATTTGGCACCGGTTAACCGATGCCAACTATCTTGAATTTAATAAAAAATACCTGGCACTGGTTAACCGGTGCCAACTAAAGCATTTGGCATCGGTTAACCGGTGCCAACTAAAGCATTTGGCATCGGTTAACCGGTGCCAACTTTAATGGCGCCAGTTTTTTTTTTATAAATTCAATGTAGTTGGCACCGGTGCCTTTGACTTGTTTATTTTTTTTTTCTTTTTCCGGAAATAATATACATTAATATTAATACTAATAAATATATAATAATGAGATCATGCATATAATATCGATAATTAATAATAATAATAATTATCATTATTATTATTAATTTTAATAATAATAATAATTATTATTATTATTAATATTAATAATAATAATTATTATTATTATTATAATATTAATAATAATTAGTATTAATGATATATTAATAATAATAATAGTTGAAAATCCCAAAATATGATATTAGTTAGAAAAATGTGTCATAACTAAAAACAAACAAAATTAATTAGTAATAATGTAGTACACTAAGCTAGTTAATACAGAAATAAATGATATTTATAAAATTAAATGTGATGTAGGCCGTCAACATGTCTCGAATTACATTGAGTTCCTCAATCGTGAATGGATTTCCCTTACAAAATTTGGAATACATACAAAAATCGTGTGAACTCATAAATAGTTATAACATGTCTTTATCATTTATTTATAGGTGGCCAAGGATTGAAATTACAAGAAAATAGCAATTAAGGGGTTTTAGAACGCATTTTTAACCAAAATGGCCCGAGTAAGGCCATTTTCACTACTAGCGTTCCTATTTACTACAATTCCTGTCGAGTGAACTCATAAATTTTTATAACATGTCTTTAAAACTTATTTATAGGTGGCCAAGGCATGAAGTTACAAGAAAATAGCAATTAAGGGGTTTTAGATCGCTTTTTCAACCAAAATGGCCCGAGTAAGGCCATTTTGACTACTAGGATGCCTATTTCCTACATTTCTTGTCAAGTGAGTTCATAAATGGTCATAACAGGTCTTTATCACTTATTTATAAGTGGCGAAGGCTTGAAGTTACAAGAAAACAGAAATTAAGAGGTTTTAGAACGCTTTTTCAACCAAAATGGCGCGAGTAAGGCCATTTTCACTACTAGGATGCCTATTTTCTACATTTTTGTCAAGTGAATTCATAAATAGTTATAACATGTCTTTATCACTTTTTTATAGGTGGCCAAGGCTTGAAATTACAAGAAAATAGCAATTAAGGGGTTTTAGAACACATTTTCAACAAAAATGGCCCGAGTAAGGCCATTTTCACTACTAGGATGCCTATTTCCTACATTTCCTGTCAAGTGAAGTCACAAATAGTGTTAACATGTCTTTATCACTTATTTATAGGTGGCCAAGGCTTGAAATTACAAGAAAATAGAAATTAGGGGTTTTAGAACGCAATTTCAACCAAAATGGCCCGAGTAAGGCCATTTTAACTACTAGGATGCCTATTTCCTACATTTCCTGTCAAGTGAACTCATAAATAGTTATAACATGTCTTTATCACTTATTTATAGGTGGCCAAGGCTTGAGCTTACAAGAAAATAGCAATTAAGGGGTTTTAGAACGCAATTTCAACCAAAATGGCCCTAGTAAGGCCATTTTGACTACTAGGATGCCTATTTCCTACATTTCCTGTCCAGTGAACTCATAAATAGTTATAACTTGTCTTTATCACTTATTTATAGGTGGCCAAGCCTTGAAATTACAAGAAAATAGAAATTAAGGGGTTTTAGAACACAATTTCAACCAAAATGGCCCTAGTAAGGCCATTTTGACTACTAGGATGCCTATTTCCTACATTTCCTGTCAAGTGAACTCATAAATAGTCATAACATGTCTTTATCACGTATTTATAGGTGGCCAAGGCTTGTAATTACAAGAAAATAGCAATTAAGGCGTTTTAGAACGCAATTTCAAACAAAATGGCCTGAGTAAGGCTATTTTGACTACTAGGACGCCTGTTTCCTACATTTCCTGTCAAGTGAACTCATAAATAGTCATAATATGTCTTCATCACTTATTTATTGGTGGCCAAGGCTTGAAATTACAAGAAAATAGCAATTAAGGGGTTTTAGAACGCAATTTCAACCAAAATGGCCCTAGTTAGGCCATTTTAACTACTTGGATGCCTATTTCCTACATTTCTTGTCCAGTGAACTGATAAATATTTATAACTTGTCTTTATCATTATAGGTGGCCAAGGCTTAAAATTACAAGAAAATAGCAATTAAGGGGTTTTAGAACGTAATTTCAACCAAAATGGCCCTAGTAAGGCCATTTTGACTACTAGGATGCCTATTTCCTACATTTTCTGTCAAGTGAACTCATAAATAGTCATAACATGTCTTTATCACGTATTTATAGGTGGCCAAGGCTTGTAATTACAAGAAAATAGCAATTAAGGCGTTTTAGAACGCAATTTCAAACAAAATGGCCCGAGTAAGGCCATTTTAACTACTAGGACGCCTGTTTCCTACATTTCCTGTCAAGTGAACTCATAAATAGTCATAACATGTCTTTATCACGTATTTATAGGTGGCCAAGGCTTGTAATTACAAGAAAATAGCAATTAAGGCGTTTTAGAACGCAATTTCAAACAAAATGGCCCGAGTAAGGCCATTTTGACTACTAGGATGCCTATTTACTACATTTTATGTCAAGTGAACTCATAAATAGTCATAACATGTCTTTATCACTTTTTTATAGGTGGCCAAGGCTTGAAATTACAATAAAATAGCAATTAAGGGGTTTTAGAACGCTTTTTCAACCAAAATGGCCTGAGTAAGGCCATTTTGACTACTAGGATGCCTATTTCCTATATTTCTTGTCAAGTGAACTCCTAAATAGTCATAACATGTCTTTATCACGTATTTATAGGTGGCCAAGGCTTGAAATTACAAGAAAATTGCAATTAAGGGGTTTTAGAACGCATTTTAATCCAAAATGGCCTGAGTAAGGCCATTTTCACTACTAGGATGCCTATTTACTACATTTCCTGTCAAGTAAACTCATAAATAGTCATAACATGTCTTTATCACTTACTTATAGGTGGCCAAGGCTTGAAATTACAAGAAAATAGCAATTAAGGGGTTTTAGAACGTTTTTTCAACCAAAATGGACCGAGTAAGGCCATTTTCACTACTAGGATGCCTATTTCCTACATTTCTTGTCTAGTGAACTCATAATTAGTCATAACATGTCTTTATCACTTAGTTATTGGTGATTAAGGCTTGAAATTACAAGAAAAGAGCAATTAAAGCGTTTTGGAACGCAATTTCAACCAAAATGGCATACCTCTTCAATTTGTTGTGTGTCTGTACAATGACTCACTATGTTAAACATGAATCTCATCACGTATAGGCCAAAATCAACTCCTTTATCTTGTTGTGCGCACTAGCATGAGGAGAAAAGTACATGAATCAAACATACATAGCAAATTAGCAACATCTTATGCATTGTATATTACGAAAATTACAATATCATGTGGCATTACCATCGATGATTTCCATGTAGGACCTCGAGGAGCTCGAGAATTTATCTTCTTCATAACACTACATAGAAAAGTAAGTTCAAATTTGATTAGTATAATTAATATATATGAGTTAGGTTATGATAATCAATAACAAGAATTGAAGTTATGTATATTTACTTTTGCAATATGGACTTTACGAGGCGCTTTCTTGGTTGAGGTAATATAGTAGAATCAAAGAAGAAGATTGTGTTACTGGAAACACAAATCACCAGTAGGGTCCAATGATAACTACGTACATACATTCACACGAGACAAATAAATCAATAATTAGGCAAGTACAGGATATAAACTGGGAAAACAAATGAATTTGACAAGCATAATTTGATGTACTCCTTATAATATGGGGAAAATATAAACATGTCTCCCACACACATTGATTCCTTGATACCCCGTTCAACATAGTACAACACGTCAGCGTGGTTGCCTAAGATTCTAGCAGTGGAGATCTACTCAGGGCATAACCACCCAATTTGACATGGAGAACCAAGCTCCCATAAGTGCTCTTGGAGTGCTCTGCATGCATGATAATAGAATGTTAATCGAAAACCAATCGACAATTACCACTAAACTGAATAACATAAATTGAGTACTAGTTGAATTACCTGATGCATATTTGAATGAAGGAAATGTTAAGCATTGCACCACTTAGAAATTCCTTCACATCTTCTTTGAATAGCCATGCCATTGCATCATCATCGTAGTGGAACATTTCCTTAGGTAGTGGAACTTAAATGGGGTTGTCACTAGGCAACGCGAAAACACGATTGTGCAGATAAGTTAACTCCTTAGAGAGCGATTGAAGCACCGTGTCTTCAACTAGTGGAGTAGCTTGCATAGCTGAACCTCGTGAAGAGCTCTTGTTCAACGCTTTTTCACTCACCGAGCCATGTTCACTCTTCTTCTTTGGCATATGTTGATCAATGGTTTTTGGCCCCTCCACCCTCTTCTTTGGAGTTTTGGCCGGTTGTGCACTACTATATGCAACGACATTCAAAGCTCCATTAAGCGATTCGCCCGGGTGAAGAATTTCACAACGGGTCTCTTCCTGCACCAATTTGGAATATCACTTGTAAGAAACAAGTACAACAAAAAAAAGGGAAGAGGAAAACAGCGGAACAGCGCAGCAACAGAACAACAGATGCACTGCCGGCACTGCTGCTGCCAGTTGTTGCACTACTGCTGCCTGCACAGCTCACAAGCAGGAAGCACAGGTTACATCACAACTTTGCATAGCTTACAGCACAGTTCACAGCACAACTCAGCACAGTTCACATCTCACACCACAACTCAGCACAGTTCACAACTCACAGCACAACTCATCACATTTCACAACACAACTCAACACAGTTCACAGCTCACAGCATAGAAACAGCAGCAACACCGCAAAGAAACAACACAACTCACAACATCACATCAGGAAGGCAGTAAGCACAGAGAAAGTATGACAGAAACAACATGACAGCACAGAAACACGACAACAATAGCACAGAAACAACACAGAAACCAGTCTTTATAGGAACGAAGAAACACGATGCAAATGAAGAAACGAAGAACATTTACAGCACATAAACCGCAAACTTCATCCAATATAAAGAAACAACACAACAAACTTCACAAATTCACAGCAGAATCAAAGAACCAATATCACCATCCAAAGAAATAACTAAACAACTCACCTGTAGAACTGGAAAGTCATAAGGTGTTTGATTTTCAGGCTCCCTCAAGTACGCATGTGCAGGATTACTAACCTGCAAAAGTGTATTGATAGTGCGAGGCTAATTAGAACCCACGTAACTCAAAAAGTCAAAACTTATACATTAGAAACCACTTGATCATGTACCTCCTCGTCTGCATGTATCTCATCTTCTCCTTGTTTTCATGGGTGACTAGAAGAGTCGACCGGTGTAGCCGAGGAGAAAGGCAAGCTCGACAAGTTCATTTGCTTTGCCCATGCATTGAACTCTTCTCGCATCTCGTTGCGCACTTGTTCCTTAATTGATGCCACCGTGGCATCCAAGTTGACCGGTGAGTTCACACTTGCCCGGGATCTCCCTGATTTGGTATATTCCGGACCCATCACCTTCTCCCATCCTAGAAAGCTCCCCCCGTCACCCAATACGCGTTCTGGATGGTAGGGCTTTCCCAAAGCCAAGGTGAAAGGGTCCTTCTCCACTGTTGGGGCGAGCTTGCCTTCAACAAGCTCTTCAGTGTACTCAAGCTGTAGCAAAAACAAAAGGCCAACATCAAGTTAGTGTTTATGTAAAGTGATATATATGCAAAAGATTCATGCAGTTCACAAGTCATAGTTGCTTACAAGTTTATCTGCCATTTCTTTCGTTTCCGGAGCCTTAATGGACCATTTTCCGGTTTTCTTGTCACGAGAATGCAAAGAACAAAAGAAATCTCCGGCATGACTCACCAAAGTACTGGTCGTGGAGTCAGAGGGAACTGTGGAGGACCCTAGAAGCGCAGTGGGGTATACTCCCTCATTCACCCACGTCTCCCTCAATTCATCAAACGTCTTACACCCCATACGATGGTGGTATTGCTTCTTCAATGCATTCTTGGCCGGAATTCTGCTCCCTTATTTCCTACATAATTAGACATATTAGTTTCAAAACTACCAAAATATTAAATATATTATCCATTTGTCATCAGAGTTACTTGAACTTACAATTTCTTCCTTTTTGCTTTTTTGAAGAACGAAAGCATCCCAATCTTCCTTTGATACGCTAGGCCATATTTGCCATGGGAGTTTCTCTTCATCGATGACTTCATCATCATTGCCACCTCCTTTCTTGTTCTTTAATTTTCTCACAAGTTTCTTTGTGATAAACCGACGAACTTAGGTGGTCTTGAAGCCTCTGAATCTTGCCGCAAGTAAGGATTCAAACACCCTTCGCTTGGCGTACTCATTTGGAATGTTAAATAGACTCTACAAGGACAAATAACAGTCGTTATTAGTTTTCCCATTTAATAACAATAAATTGAAGGAATTTGTAAATGTGAAAAAAAAAACACTTGCCCTAGTATCATTCCAAAACGTGTTAATCAAACCTGTAGGTACTTCGCTCAAACGAAGAGTAATGGGAATTTTGCGCGCACAAATCCCAACTTGAACAGCATACTGACGACGCCATTTGCATGTAGATTGGCCTACCCTTTCATACTCTAGGACCATTGGACCGACAGGTTTCTTGAAGCTTGTCGTCGGACCCCTCAGCTTTTTGTTCGCTGGTGCCTTTACCCCCCCTCCACTAGGATTCTCATTAAACGACTCAGACATTGCATTTTCGATAGGAGGCGCTTGTTCAGCTGCAATTTCAAACTCATCAAGCATACGATCCAAAACATCTTGAGCCTGATCTTCTGCCTCACCCAAATCAGGCTCCTTGTTCACATCATACAACTCGTCCCCATCCCCAGATGAATCATCATCATCATCCTCTACATCCTCCACTCCAATACGGTAGTGATCATCCGCCATGAGATGTAAAACCTGTCATTACAAACATAACACGTTATTAGTTGTAATATAAATAAATTTGTAAGGTAAAATTTTATTCAAATATAAATTGCTGAATTATAATACAAATTAACATAGAAAATGCGGAACTAAGTTACTTCATTCATTTAAAAGAAAATACGAAAAATGGGCAAGTAAGTTAACAATTTCATTCATTTTCACCTAAAAATGTGATTTAATAATACTTTCGACGCCTACAATTTCAAACTAACAAAAAATAGTACCTCAATCTAATATTCCTTTGTCGTGGTCTGATCGCATGTAATTGGCTTGGTCGTCTATCTCATTTGGTACAACAAGTCTAGGAACAGTGAAAGGTGCCGAGTCATCAAACGCATCATATTCTTCCTCATCCTCAACATCTCCAACACCAAGGATTCTTCTTTTGCCGGCTAGCACAATAAACCAGTTTGAGTCGGCTGGGTCACTTACCTAAAACACTTGCTTGGCTTGAGATGCAAGGATGAACAGTTCAGTACTATCATTCAGGTGGCCAAAATCTACAAGAGTAAAGTCATCATGTTTGACGTTACGCCTAATATTATCAACCCAGTTACACCGGAAAAGAGCAATCGTGAAGTCACAATAATCAAGCTCCCATATTTCTTGAATTCGACCGTAGTATGACAACTCTGCATCAACAGGTGATTTATCCTTAGCACTTGCAAACTCCCTTGACGATGCCACAAGCGTTACACCACTGTTTTGGGTCGAGGATGATTTCATATCCTGACGCTCAGTCAAAAATGTGTACCCATTTATGTCATATCCCTCAAATGAGCGAACGTCATCCCTAGGACCATAAGCAAGCCACCTTACTGTATCTGTGACACTCTCATACTTTCCACCCATCACTCGATCACGAAACCAACTCACAAACTTCTTATTATGCAACTACATTAGTGCCCGTTCACCTTACGATGGAAATTCATCACGCAAACTAGCCATGTGCTCGTCTAAATATGGGTGAACATCTGCAACATGGTGCAACACATAAAGGTGCACTCTTTTTCTAATTTCCCAAAGACTGTTCGTACACCCTTAACTCGAGCGTAAATCTCCTCACCAGTAAACGGCCTAGGCGTAGTCCCCTCTTCCGCTGTCCCATCAAAAGCCTTTTTCTGCCTACGGTGCGAGTGATCGCGCCTGAGCAACCTTCTGGTCCGCAAATGCACTTCTTTGTGAGAATGATCAAGGCGTCTGCTTAGCGTATCTTCAATACAAATGGGGCATGCTTTTTTCCCTTTGTTCTTATACCCAGAAAAGTTGCCATATGCAGGAAAATCATTAACGGTCCACATAAGAGCTACACGCAATGTGAACATCTCATTCTTATGAGCATCAAACACGGAAACCCCTTCATCCCACATCTTTCTCAAATCATCAACAAGTGGCGCAAGATAAACATCTATGTCGTTTCCTGGTTGCCTTGGCCCAAATATCAAAAGTGAAAGCATTACGTATTTTCGTTCCATGCACAACCAAGGAGGAAAATTGTAGATCACTAAAAGTACCGGCCATGTGCTATGCTGGGTACTAAGAGTGCCAAACGGATTCATCCCGTTCGTGCACAAACCAAGCCTTAAATTTCTAACTTCATCACCAAATTCCCCTAATTTCATATCAATGTTCTTCCATTGCGGGGAGTCGGCTAGGTGCTTCAGCATTTTGTTTTTCTTTCTTCCCTCTACATTTCACCTCAAGTTTTTAGCGTCTTGTGGTAAAGAGAACAGACGCTTAAACCTTGGAATAATGGGAAGATCCCACAACACCATAGAAGGCGGTCCCTTCGTACCAGCATTAGGACATGCATGTATCTTCTTATACTACAAACCAAATGGACACATGAGCTTCTTTGCGTAATAGTAAGAATTAGGAATTTCATTCCCGTCGGGCAACATCTCACTTAAAGCGGTCAACAAAGAAGTAAAACTACTGTTTGTCCACCCATGCTTCGACTTAATGTTAAAAAGTGTTAGCACGACTGATGGTTTGGAGTATTTTTTGCACTCAGGATACAAAGGCTTTTTAGAAGCCTCCGATAATGACTCAAACACGTCACCTTCAAAACCACGCATCATCTCATCCACCCCTTCATCCTCGACCTCATCCACATGATCATCCTCAAATCCATCCTCAGCACCATGATCAACAATATGTTCATCATTATTCTTGTACTCCTCGCCCACACAAATGTCATTGCTTCTATCATCATGCACATCATTCCCAATAACATCCCCACTATACTCTCCTTCTTCACCGTGCCAAATCCACACATGGTATTTAAGCCTAAACCCACGACAAACTACATGATCTCTAATGATATCAACACTATTGACCACCTTCACATTATTACAATCAACACAAGGACAATAGAGGCAATCGAAACCCATTCTGCGCTTGTAAGATGAAGCCCTCTCGCAAAACTCCTGAACCCCATTAAAGAATTCCAATGTATCACGTCTACTATACATCCAGCCACGATCCTTCTCCATTAAGTAAATTGTCTCTAAACATGGCAACATATTACGAATCATGTATAATTGCTACCATCTATTATATATGTAAATCAAATTCAAACACACAACATGCATATAACATTCATATAGATACAAAAATTCATATATGCTTCCAAAGGGTCCTTATCACTCCAACCTAACCCATCCTTGAACGTATACTATCACTAGTGAATGTATGTCGACTTTCCAATTTTAAGGAAAATCCGGCAACATTTCCTCCCTGTTCTCCAAGTACACGATGTAGGTAATAAGTTACCCACATATGTACCCAGAGAACATGGTGTTCGAGGAAATGGTAAGCCAAGATGTTCCTTAAAATCGAAAAAAACTAGACATACATTCACCACCTAAGTGAGAGTAAACGTTTAAGAACAGTCCCAACCGGGGATTATTCAAGACTTTCTCCTAATGAGAAAGCCTTGAACGGGTATCTAGGCATATGATGATGCAAGCATTTCTTATATTTATTGTTGTATTTAGTTTGTCATTATATAATACACAAGTCTAATAGCTAGCATGAAAAAACTTCTATTAAAACAATAATGAAGAGAAAGAAATATTTATAGCTTAGACAAGTTTATAATTCATACTAATACTTCCCACTTGAGCTAAATATGTATAATCTTCAAGCTAAACTTGAACTTTAATTCACATACGAACCTATAAAAACAAACAAAAAAAGCTTATAAATAACAATAAAATGGTCTCTTTTGTAGCATGCATCATATTACCTCCAAGGCTCCAATTCTTTAGTGCCCACCCACAATATGTGGGTAGCTATTACACTTTCTGTTTTCAGATGTTTTAACTAATTCTCAATAGTTTTACTTAATCCAATTTTTCGCAAACCATTTCTATTAGGTTACCCCTCTTACCCTACAATTATATATTGTTATGCTGAACTAATTGAGATAGAATATTTCACCAATAAAGGTATAGTATTCCACTATCACTACCAGGCTATAGCAACAGCCATCCAAGAAAAACAGCCTCACTGAGCTGCACCATGCACCACACAGTAGCACCTAAACACTAACGCCCTGCACCTTACCTTAATTAGCTAAAACACAATGCAAACCAAAACACTAACGCCCAGCACCTTACCAGAACAATGCAAACCAAAACACAAACAGCAAAAAATAAACAGCAGCCCAACACCTATACAACCCAGGCACAGCAAACCAATACACAAACAGCAAAGGGAAAATCCAGAAAGATGCACAGTACCTGAAACTCGCGCCTTAACCAACTGTGAGAGCAAGAACGTAGTTGTGGAGGGGGGGCAATGCTTGTCTATTGACAAACCCTAGATTACAATAAACTTGTAATTACTAAATTGTAAAGCAAATCCAC
Organism: Chenopodium quinoa; assembly: GCF_001683475.1. Classification (NCBI taxonomy): domain Eukaryota; kingdom Viridiplantae; phylum Streptophyta; class Magnoliopsida; order Caryophyllales; family Amaranthaceae; genus Chenopodium; species Chenopodium quinoa. Next base: position 1,073,224 of record NW_018744502.1, on the reverse strand, counting down.
CAAAAACTCAAGAGTACGTAGGAATTGAACAATGGAGTAAGTAAAACCTAAAAATAACTTACCTTAATTAGCTTGAAGCTGTTTCAATGGAGGGATGCATATGGAGTACTACTTCAATGGAGGATGAGAAACTCGCAGCCCTTCAACGGAAAACGAAGACCGTTGAATGAAGAAGCTAGCAAGAGAAGAGAAGAGAAGAGAAGAGGGAAAAATTGAAGAGAAATATCGACTTAATTCAATGGCACAGTGCGTGAAGTGAAGAATTAGAGCAAAAAGAAGAACGTTATTAAATTAACCCAGGTTTTCTTTTTTAAACATGGCACCGGTTTGAATCGGTGCAAAACAGCATAGTTGGCACCAGTTTGAACCGGTGCTAATTAAAGAAGTTGGCACCGGTTTAGGTGAGAACCGGTGCCATTTGATTAATGATTATCAACCTAATCCCATGATTATAACCTCTAAACCCCCGTGTTTTTTTCTGTCTCATAAATCTTAATTGTTTAATTTTGTTGTTTTTTTACTAGTTAATTTAATTAAACCCAATTAAGAAAAGTGAGAAAATTTCTATAATTAGTTTCCTTTTTTTTCTCTCTCTCTCTCTCTCTCTCTCTCTTTTTTCTTTTGTTTTTTGGGTGTTATTTTTGCAGAGAATAAGGTAAAAAAAGGTACTTCATTTGCTTTTATGAGCTGTTGATACACCAAATTTTAATGATGACAATGCTTTTCTTGTGAGCAATTAACTGACTTTGTTGATTTTTGGAGAATCTAAGGTTACTAAAGTTAGTCGTTAATTTTGTTGTAAATGTTCTGGTTATTTCCTATTTTAGGGTGTTTTTTGCATAAGTTGTGTTGTTACTAGTGTTGCTGATTGTTGTATTATGGATACATTATTCAGCTTTGGGTGTTGAATAGGGGCTATTATGGACGAGGGTTCAAAGAATTCGGACAAGATGACCGGAGGGGCGGGCCGAGAGGAGAAGATCTTGGTGTTGGTGAGGTTAAGGCCCTTGAATAACAAGGAGGTTTCCAAGAACGAAGTAGCTGATTGGGAATGTATTAATGATAGTACCATTTTGTATAGAAATAGTCTTCAAGAACGCTCTGGACTTCCCACGGTTTATTCATTTGCTAAGGAAAATTTTAACTAGTAGATTAGTTAAACATCGTGATCTTATATATGTTGATGCATGATGCTCGTGTTTATGTCCTTTGTGAGGTATAGGATTGCAAGGATATTGTGAATTTGTGATGGATATAATTTGTAGATGAGTAAAAATTATAACATGTCCAATATATGATTATGATATTTTGCTCATGCATTTCTCGAACTTTGACATTATAAGTTGCAATATTGTTGGACAAGTGACTACATTGTAATTATAATGGTTGTTAAGTGAAGAACTCGTGATATTGTTTCTCATTCTAATTCAGTGATGGATATAATTTGTGATGGATATTGTGAATTTGTGATGGATATAATTTGTAGATGAGTAAAAATTATAACATGTCTAATATATGATTTTGATATTTTGCTCATGCATTTCTCGAACTTTGACATTATAAGTTGCAATATTGTTGGACAAGTGAATACATTGTAATTATAATGGCTGTTAAGTGAAGAACCCGTGATATTGTTTCTCATTCTAATTCAGTGCATAAGCTTAAAACCATTTATCCAGTACTAGCTAAATCAGCGTGTTCTAAACAGTTGTCTTGATTCTAGCTTCTTAGTTTGGTCTTGTATTTTCTGTGTCTGGTGTTTGTTAAGCTAGAGCATTGCTTGAATGGCATGGTACACTCGATTTTTCGGGCGGTATGGAAGTAAAATAATTCCCAGAGAAGCTGGTGAAAGAGTTATGTGCTCAAATGAACTTTACAAAAAGAGGATATATCCTTGTATTGATCTAGTATGGTGATGTCATTCTCTCATTCGTTATGCAATGTTCTGATTCATATGACTACTCTGATTCATATGTTTCTATGGACTTAACTTAACACCCATTTGCCTATACTGTTAACATGTTTGTGTTGGGGGTAATATCTTTGATCTTATGACAAAGACTTCAAATAGATGCTTACATTCTATTGAGAAGATATGTTCTGTGTGGAGTTAAATGTATTTGATGACTTATAACTTGCTTGAGAAGTTGAAATCATATACAGCTCTGGAAGTAGTGTTGTCTTTTAAATGGTAGTTTTAACATTAAATTTATGTCCCACTCATATCTGAACAGGATTATGCATATCTAAAAGGTATGAAAAAGTGTTGGAAGGATTTCATTTGGCTTTTGTCAATATCTAGTTTGGAGAATCCTGTTTTCATGTCATGGAATTTAATAACATCTAAGTATATGATAGTGCTACTTGAACTGAATAAATATTCTTAAGTGATGTTCCTCTATTTCATATTGGTGTTGCATCAGGAGTTAATAATGGGATTCTAATTGAGGTAATTACCACTTGATTCCCCATATTGTGATTTATGTAAGAATAAATATGTGACGATGTAGCTGTGCCTAGGCTTCATATAACTTTCTGCAGTATATTAACCTTTTTTTTGGGGGACTTATGTAGCTCTTCTTAAAGTGATCATGGAACTTCAAGTTGCTCAAGAAGACGCGAGCATGATGGCAAGCCAAAGATGGAACTTCAATTTTGAGATGTGTGACATTATAGTATAATTTGAAAATACAAGCTAATTACTTATGCCTGCTCTTTTTCTCTTTGATGTAGTTTCAGACTCTTGCTTGTGAATTATGTATCATTTTTTGAATTAAACGTTTCTTTGATGTAACTTTTATTTATGTAATATTGCAGATCCTAGCTTTAGGATTGGTTGTCTGGGAAAAGTGAATATGGCATATGAGAATGACCGGGACTCGATGATTCGCTTCTATGGATTTGTGGCTAAGTGAGTTTTCTTTTTTTTTTTTTTTTTTTGTTTCTCTTTTTGTACTTCAGAATCACTAAATACTGATCTAGTCATGAGTATCTTGTCCAAGCTAACTTTTTATTTGTTGAATTCCTTAGAGTCTGCTAATCTAGGGGATAGAGTCTTATATTGCAGTATGTAAAGGGGGATAATGAAGTAAATCTTGCATATTTACCTTTTCGTTGTTACTTTCTTTCTCTTAGTGAAGTTGATAACCTGTTATATATGTATAATAGCTCTGTTAAATAATTTTTGTGGTGGCTTTGTCGGCTTACATTTAATTATAAGTATTGATTTATAAGTATTGTTCATTTGATTGTATAATTAGGGTTTAATTATTTAGGTTCTGAGTTGATTAATTAATTAGTGTTATTTTTGGGGATTATTTGCTTTAAATTCTGTAATTGACTTTGAAAGGGTCAAAACAGAAGTTCTGCAAACCATAAATTTGTTCCAAGTTCTTCCCAAATTGGTTGTCTTTGATCTCGATTATACTATCTGGCCTTTCTACTGGTATATACTTTCTTCACTTTTTTTTTGTTTTTATCTTATGATTTTCATTATAAAATCAAATTATTGGATTACAAATTACTCAAATCACGGATTTTGTTCTATAATTTTTCAATTTTAGTTATAATTCTTTCTCTATGCATTGATTCCCTCATTTTATTTTTAATATAATATTATTGGAAATTTAGGGAATGTTGGTGATACTTGCAAATTGCAAATTGTTAAATTCCTGACAATCTGATATTGTTGTTTCATTTTTTTCCAATTTTTTATTGTTTCATATGTTTGTTGCATTTTAGAGAAATATACACTAGTAGAAAAAATAAAATAGGCACCCCCCTTTAGCACCGGTTCTTGAAAACCGGTGCCAAAAGAAATGGGCGGGATTGAAAAATTCGGAGTTGGCACCGGTTCCAACCAAAACCGGTGCCAACCATTTAATTAGCACCGGTTCAAACCAGTGCCAACTTAGTTTTTTTTTTTAAAAAATAAGTATGACATAGAGTTGGCACCGGTTCGCCTTAAACCGGTGCCAGCTATGTTAATTAGCACCGGTTCAAACCGGTGCCATATTTGAGAAAAAAAACCCGAGTTAGGTTATTCGTGCGTTTTTCTTTTTCAATTCCTTTTCCTTTGTAACTTGCTTCTCCTTTCTCCTTCTACCTTTCCCCATTTTCCTCTTGACTCCACTACTTCCACCACTACACACCCCTTCCACCGCCACCACACTCTATCTTCATTCTTCACGGCATCAAGGCGATGTGACGGTGGTCGCGATTGGTTGTTGGATTTTTAGAGTTTCAGGTGGCAATTTGGTTGAGTTTTTGTTATTTTAGTTTTGAAATTAGGGCTTTGGTTGATTGTGGTTATGGGTATCCGATTTTTAGTTGTTTTTAGATGGATTTTTGGTTGTTTTTAGATGGATTTGTTGTGGGATGCAATTCCTTGGTATTTTTGTTGTGGTTTTGAATACCTGATTGGTTGAACTCTTTACTTTGGTCTACGCCTTGTCCTTCTTCGTTTGCTACCACCATCTCTCTCCTCTGCCCATCGTCCGCCCTCCGTCGCCGGTTCGACCTCCATCCCCACCTCCTCCGCCGCCGGACTCCAATGGCACTTCCACTTCCTCTGCTTCTCCTTCTCCTTCTCCTACCCCCGAGGAGATCTCTCGCCATGCTCAGCTCTCACTCGAGGTTCCTCTCTCTCTTCTTTCTTTTTCAATTCAATTCATCACCAACAACTCCTAACCTAACCTAATTTGTTGAATTTGTAAAGTTGTCAAAGAAGATCATCAACATCAGAGTAATCAGGAGGTTAGCATCCATGGGTCTTCCTAACGCTCCTGCCATCCGCTCCACTGCCTAGAAGGTTTTTGTCTCGCTTTCTATTCATTTCATACTTTGAGTTGATTACTTACTTAATCGGAATTGAAATACCTAAAAATATAAATTGCAATTGCAATTGGCAGCTTCTACTTGGGTATTTGCCCAGTGATCGAGCAATGTGGCCCTCTGAATTAGCCAACAAGAGGTCTCAATACAACCATTTCAAGGATGACCTCTTGATGTCTCCCGTATGTCCTCTTCTCTCTTTTCTTTTTTTTTTCTTTTTTTTGGTCTTTGTTTCCTTTCACTTTCTATTTTGCTTTGCGCTTCTTTCATGTTAATTATTAGTTTAATGATCAAATTTAGGGTGCATCAAAAACCACCTCTAATAGAACCTCTTAACAGATTATGTTTATGAAATTTTGTCTACTGTTTACCCTATTGTAAATAGTAGATATAGTCTCATAAGAGGAATCGTGGTGATGTTGTATTATGATATTATATGCATATATGGCTTTCTGTTGAGGTTGAGCATATGATATTAGGATCATTGTTCTAATGCTTTAGGTGATTCTAGTTGCTATGTTAATCATGAAGAAAAGTATACGCAACTTGTTGCTAAGCATTTTTAAGTTTGTGTTATGTTGTTATTGATTGACTGCTTTCTTATTTATGCGCCCTCTGCCATTGCATGAGGCTCTTGGGAGAATAAGTTAAGTGGCCTAATATTGTAATGTCAGGTTCTTGCTGAAAAAGCTTATCTTGTGGGTGTGGAGCAAAAAGGTATTAAAGTGGATTCTTTTGGAATAGAAGAATCTCTTAAAGAATTGGCTCAACTAGCTGACACAGCAGGTCTTCAGGTTGTTGGCTCTACCTATCAAAAGTGAGTATGTCGTGGGTTTTTCTATTGCATAATGTGGTTACGCTATAAGTTACAATGTGCATATACTTAAGACAGTACAATTAGCTAATTGGAGATTTATATTATCTGTGCATGCCCTAAATCTTCCAGTTAACATGTTATATATCTCTGTCACTCTGTGTGTGATTGTGAAAGTTGGGGAAGGGTTGGAGAATTGAATGGGGGAGTGTCGCTTAAAACGATAATGTAATTCTTTAAATTAGAGCTTAAGGGGTTTTAGTGAGTTGATTTTGTATCTGTTGTAATTCTTTGCAAGTGAAAAGCACTTGTAACTTAAGGCATGTTATGTGTCATCTGGGAGCATGGCCTCCAAAGCAGCTACAATTCAATTAAAATCTTTAGTACCTCCGTTTTAACTTGTTAAGATAGAGATTGTTAAACAAAACTCAGATTACTTTACCAAGTGTGCATTAACTTATGAGTTTTTGTCATATAGTTTACATATGTCTTCTATCAAATACATTTCTCCTTTATTTTTGCTTTGTGAGAACTACTGGTCTGCATGGTAAATAACATCAACACCTTTGTATGAATTAGGCTTGCTGCTCCAAATCCAAGAACATATATTGGCTCAGGAAAGGTTTTTGAGATCAAGAGTGCAATTCATGCATTTGATGTTAAAACAGTGATATTTGATGATGACCTCTCACCAGGGTAAGAATGAAACACTTTTTTATTCAGAAACTGACAGTTGGTGTACATGCATTGTCTAGCTATCAACATTTCACTAGTAGAAAAATTAAAATAGGCACCCCTCCTTTAACACCAGTTCGTATTTGGTTATGAATCTAAATGTCGTATGATATATGAAAGGAATGGTGTCCTTCTAACAAGTGTATTCTTCCGATAGAGGGTTCAGAATTGTTACAGAGTTAATTCTTCAGTAAGATCAAGTGATCGGAATGCCTAGGTGGAGGCCGCTTTCGATCCGTAATATCGAGGTACAATTGATATTACAGCTTAATCTTAACTGAACCCTTCGGGTCGAACCCAATCGAATCACCGATCCGAGACGACGAATTAATCCGAAAGGATTTAATGAGTCGACAGAGTTTTACGAATACAAACGTCGGATATCGAGCCTAGGGCGTCGAGACCAAGCGTCGCAAAATCATTAAGCGACAAGTATGAACATAGCCCCAACACCACACTGGCCTAGCCATGTGGATGCTAGGCTAGTTCGAGCTAGCATGGCTAGGTGCAAGCCTAAGCACACTAGGTGTGCTAGGCGCACCATCGCTGGCCTATCGCAAGCACTAGGCGCACCGGGAGCACCAGGAGCACCTGGCAGCATATCGCAAGCACTAGGCGCACCAGGAGCACATGGCAGCCTATCGCAAGTAATAGGAGCACAAGACGCACCAGGCAGCCCATCGCAGCATGCGTGCTGGCTTGCGTGCTAGCCTTCGCATGGCAGCACCAAGCAGCGCACCATGCGTGTGCGAGGGCCTAGGCGCCAGCACATTGCTAGACCACGCACAGCAGCCTAGCCTCGCTACGCACCAAGGTTGTTGGGGGATGCGTGGGTGTGCATGAGATGCTAGTGCATGTGTGTGTGCGAGAGGTGCTGCGAGGCTGATGTGTATGGTGCGAGGCAAAGGGCCAACATGCGTGGCTCGCTAGCAGCACGCATGCTTGCTATGCGAGCATGTGTGAGAGGTGCAGCGGGGATGCGTGTGGTGCACGAGATGCTGGGGCCGGTGCCAGCATAATGTGCTAGTAGCGATAGGCGCTAGCACAAAGCACCAGCACTAGCACCAGCATAGCCCAACACCAGCGTGCACTGGCTAGCTAGGATGCTGGGCAGCAAGGCAGTGCTAGCTGGAAGCACTAGCTGGCACGCTAGCTAGAAGCCAGCTAGCCCTCCTTGACCCGGTTTTGGGGACCAATCAAGGGCCTTGGGGAGCAAGGCAAATGGTCCCCCTTCTAGCCTTGGCCATCACTCATTTGCATATGATTAAGCCACTTTTTGCAATGTAATTAAGTTGATTATTTATTTAATTTGGAATTAAATAAATTGTTGATTTTTACCAACTCTCCCACATTGATGGGAGATTGGAAATCAAGGGTGCATTTCCCTATAAATACCAAAGGCATGGTATTGGGAAATACATAACCTTGAGTGGAATTGAAAAGGCAACTCTTATAATTAGAGTAAACCTTTGATTCGTAAAACTCATAGTTTTGTTTTGTCCGGGTCTTGACTAACCTTCAAGACTTGGGACGCTCGGGTCGGGTCGAGGGTACGATCCGTCGGAGATCTCGTAGTTTCGGAATTTTGAAGTAAGAGCTCTTCGGGAGCGAAGCACGCAACAAAGGTGTAATTCTTGTTCTTAATCTTGTTTGATTAAGTTTATTATGCTTGTTAATTGCTTTAATTAAGGGGCGGGTCTTGGGGGTTTCCTTCCGCGTAGTGTCGGGTCACTACGAAACCCTACACCGGTATCGGAGCTACGCTCCTTTTAATTTTTGCAATTAATTTTTTTAATTAAGGTGTTTTAATAGAATTTTTTTTTTCTGGTTCATGTTCTTCTAATTAGATTAGATGCTCGTTTTAATTAATTTTAAAACTCGATTTTATTCTCGATTTGGCTATCGAACCCCGATTTTGGCTCAAAATAGGGATTTTTGGGTGGAATTGACATCTAAGAATAGATTCAACCCTTTTTATGGGCTGTCCAGAAGCCAAATTCGAACCAGAAACCCATTTTTTCTAGGGTTTTTCGTTTTTTAACGAAAATTTTAATTCTTTTTAAGCCTTGATTAATGCAAGCATTACAAGGTTAGATTAAATGCACATTTGCATCACTAATCTACTGGTTTTAAAAATATCCTTAAGCATAATAATGGAGTTTTTATTAGTGCTTAAGTTAATATTACAGTTTTTCACATAAACTTGTTTTTCACAAATTTTGCAAATAAATTGCAATAAAATGTGAAAACTTGTTGTGAACTTGTAATTTTTAAGTTCTTATAATGTTAAAGTTCTAATCTTTAAAGGTTTAAATGATTGGAACCCTAACCCTAAATTCCATGTTGAACAAAGTTTGGATTTTTCATGTTTGGTTGATTAAAATCCATCAAGTTCAAATACTTGTGAGTAAAATTTGATTAATCTTCATATTGGAAGATGAAATCTTGGTATTTTACACAAGTATGAAAGTTGGAAAATTTTTCATTAGATGATTAGTCTATTTTTCCAACTCCCTTTTGTCAAATCCATTATTATTTTGCATATTGGCAAGATTAATGATGGACATAGCTCATTTTATTTTAAGCATAAAAAAAGACCTAATTTTGTTCAAAAATGAAATTTTTGATGATTTAGGCTTGTGCACCATTAAAAAAAGAATTTAATTAAGTTGGACTTATTTTATTTTCTTGTTGCCCTAAATTAATTCTAAAATAAATTTAGATTAATTTTATATCGCACATAAATCGGGATTAAAATCCTGAGATATATTCACGGAAATCGAGGCAAAAACCCCAAGTGTCACCAAGGCTAGCCAGGCTGCCCAGCAGCCCGCATGTGGCTGCCTATGGTGCGCACAAGGGAAAGCCTCGTAGCGTGCTGCTGCGCATTGATGTGTGGCGAGGAGGCAGGTGCGTAGTGCGTGTGCTGGTGCATGGGCCTTAGGCTGCTGGTGTGCTTGTGCTGCTGTTGGGTAGTGAGGCAGCAAGCCCCAGCCCCACTGCAGCCTGCACCGGCAAGCAGCTAGCAAGGCAGGTTGTGCTAGGCATGCCTGCTAGCTGCCAGCACTACGCACCATGGCATAGAGCCATGGGCTGCCTAGCAGCCATGGTGCGCACCCACTAGGGGTTTTGTGGGAAGTTATTGCTTAATGTTTGAGCTATGATTTTGCAATTTTTCCAATTTTAATAATTTTAAGTAATTGTTTTAACGAGGTTAAAAAACCTCGATTTTCGGTCTTGCAAAAATTTGACAAATTATGGGTTATGCCGACTTAATTAATCGGATTAATTAAGTATGGATGCGGAATTTAGTGGGAGCTTAATTAATTGCGTGAGCATTTTGCATTTAGAAATAATGGATTAAACAACTTTAACTAGTTTTAATTAAGCGCGTTAATCGGATTAACCACCTAAGTTAGTTACTAGTTTTGTGTGTTTAATTATGTATTTCGTAAAATTGCATGGGCCATTCACAAATAGTGAATGGGTGAATGAAAGATTGTTTTCAAAACAGGTTATTGAATATGGCAACTAGTGGGGCCCGACTAGGATAGAAAATACGGACTGCGTTCCGTTATGTATTTTTGTAAATCTAAATACGGTCTGAAAACCGTTAAGTATTTTTGTACTATTAGATTAATCTTAGTCATTCTAGCTAGCTTTTATTTTGGCCAAGATGTCTCAAGACGGCGCTTCGATGAAGACAAGCCAAGATGAAGACCCATGAAAATTGAAGATTTTAAGGGGTCATGCTAGTTGTCAAATGCATCTATTTTATGCTTTATATATTGTTGTTATATATGATTGCTAGATGCATGTCTATGATTTTTATATGTTGCGACGATTAGTTAAGTTCACTTAAATCAACCAACATAGAAACCCTAGGTTTCTTAATAATATTGAGCTAAAATTTGTCGTTCCAAGAACAACACTTACAAAACTAATGCGCGTACGTGATGGACTACGCCAAAGCGAGACATCACTACTTCCCTAGGAACGTAAGGTATACTAGGTATACGAGTTGTCTTGGTTAAGCTTAACGATATCAGTAAGGAGCCCTTAGATGTCATGGCAAAAGAGATAAAATGTCAAGGATGCATTAGATGCGACATTTTATCAAACCGAGAGTAGCTTGGAGCTATTAGCAATTGGATTGCTTACCTTAAGATATTTAATGATTAAGACAAGCCAAAGCATGCTTAACCATTTCTTGATCTTTGGGATCTCGGAATCATTTTATTCTCTCCTAAAAGGGACAATTTTATAAATGCATGGATAAAATGCTCAATAAGATTGAGAATATGCATGAACGCTTTTAAATTTCAACTTATTGATTATATGAATGGTTTTTCATTTCAAATTATTTCAATTGTAGAACAATGTCTGCAAGTAACTCAAACAACAACCATGTGTGCCCGGAACTCCCCGAAAAGTTAGCTGTCAAGCTTAACTTAACAAACCTTGAATAATGGGAAGAAAAACTCAGGAAAACTCTCCGGAGTTGTTCTAAGGAGTATGTTCTGGATACTTTCCTCCCAACCCTCTCTACCAAGAAACACTTGAGTAACGAAACTTATTGTGCATGGTCAAAAGATTGAAAATTAGTGTCACAGCTCATGGCTAACTCCATCCCGGAAGAATGGAAAGAAAAACTTCCATTCTCTTTTCCGGACTTGTTCCTTGGAGGACTAAGGGATGTTGTCGGTGTGAGATTCTCTAAGAGTTTCAACGACAACAATGATGGACTCTTGTTTGAAGTGACTAGGTCATTTACAGAAATGAATGTGAAGCCATCGGATCAAGGTTGCCTTGCGAAAGAGAGGTACCATCTTTGGTCTACAGTCTGCAACACCAAGTTGAGACCGGGTATGCCCCTTCGACCCCATGTGGCAAGAATGACTAAGCTCTTCAAGCACATGGAACTCCTCGAAATTCCACTAGAAGATGGAATGGCTGGTCATATTATGCTCACTTCACTCCACTCAGGATATGATGCACTAAGGGCATATATTTCTGAAACGAGGGAGACACATTCTTTGAAGAATGTGGTGGAGCTACTTCACCGAGCCAACTCATTTGGGGCAACCAAAAGACCGTCAAGAAGGAGGGATTTCAAGGTTAAGGCATAGATGTGTTGCTTCTATTATGGTGGGCAAGGCCACTTGAAGAGAGAATGCAAGCTCTTTCGGGAAGAGGAAGAGGGGAATGGAGCATCCACCTCAGGTATCTTCCCAAACACTTGTGAATTAAGCTTATCATAGGTATCAGATACCAAGTATGACTCACTTTATGTTACCTTTTCAGGAACCAAGTGAGAAAGCTTATCAAGTGTTGATGCATGGACAAGTGGACGACGAAGATGGTTTTTTGGTCATGCTTGCATGCACTATTTTGTCTTTGAGATGTAATTAAAACTAATCCCAGTTTTGTCATGCCTTTTGAACAATATTTTGATCCACGGTGTTGGACACCTAGTCATTTTGCTTGTTAAATTTTGATAATAGTTGTTTCAAAATTGTCTTGCAAACATATGTTCAAATTAAATTGCATGCTTTACACAAAGACAATAGGATTGATACCAAATGAACTAAGACCATCGAGTCGAATCAAACCTACTTGTGGCATTGTCGTCTTGGCCATATTAACATCAAACGCATCAAGAAACTTCTTCAAGAAGGTGTTCTTGACTCATTCGACTTAGAGTCGTTTGAAAATTGCGAAGGATGTCTATTAGGCAAGATGATAAAACAGCCATTCTTCAAGTTGGGAGAAAGGGCAAGTGACTTATTAGGTCTAATACACACGGATGTATGTGGACCAATGAGTACACCCTCAAGACAAGGTTACTGATATTTCATTACTTTCACCGACGATTTTAGTAGATATGGCTATATCTACTTAATGTCGAATAAATCTGAATCCTTTGAAAAATTCAAAGAATTTCAGAAAGAAGTTGAAAATCAACTTGGCAAGAAAATTAAAGCACTTCGATCAGATTGAGGTGGCGAATATTAGAGCCATGAATTCGACGATCACTTGAAAGAAAAAGGTATTCTTTCAGAGTTGACACCTCCCGGAACTCATCAATGGAATGGAGTGTCCGAACGGAGGAATCGAACCTTGTTAAACATGGTTCGACCAATGACGGGTCTTAGGTAACTCCCTATCTATTTATGGGGACATGCGCTACAAACTGCAGCACTAACATTGAACAGAGCTCCGTCAAAAGCTGTTGAAAAGACTCCATATGAATAATGGACTAAGAAACCTCCTAGGTTGTCTTTTCTCAAGATTTGGGGATGCGAAGCATATGTCAAGCGATTAATTTCGGACAAACTTCACCCCAAATTGGATAAGTGTTTCTTTGTGGGATATCCAAAAGAAACCAAAGGGTATTACTTCTACAATAAATCCGAGAACAAAGTTTTTGTTGCTCGTGATGGTGTCTTTTTGGAGAAGGATCAACTTTCCAAAATGACAAGTGGGAGGAAAATCGAATTCGACGAAGTTCGAGAGGACGAGCAACAATGTCAACCTGACAAAACTGACAATCTAGATGCTTTGGAAGCATCTAAGAAGATTGGTCAGAATCAAACTGACAATGAAAATGCTTAACCGATTACCCTTCGTAGGTCTCAACGGCAAAGATCTCAACCAGACAGATACCTCAGTATCGTCTTAACCGATGATCAGGACATCCTAGTCATGGATGGTGATGAGCCAGCGACATACAAGCAAGCTATGACGAGCCCCGACTCTACAAAATGGCAAGAGGCCATGAGATCCGAGATGGACCCCATGTCTGAAAATCAAGTCTGGGACTTGGTGAATTTGCCCGAGGGTTATACACCCATTGGTTGCAAATGGATCTTCAAAGTGAAGACAGACAAGGATGGAAATGTATCGATATACAAAGCTAGACTGGTGGCAAAAGGTTATAGACAAATCCACGGGATTGACTATGATGAAACTTTTTCACCATTTGCAATGCTAAAATCTGTCCGGATCATACTAGCGATTGCTGCATATTAAGATTATGAAATATGGCAGATGGATGTCAAAAACGCCTTCCTAAATGGAATTTTGGATGAAACTGTGTATATGAAACAGCCAAAAGGTTTTGTCGATCCAGGCAACGCTGGAAAGGTTTGCAAGCTGAAGAAGTCCATTTATGGACTAAAGCAAGCCAGTAGAAGTTGGAATCTGCGATTTGATGAAGCCATTAGCAAGTTTGGTTTTATCAAGAATCCAGATAAATCTTGTGTATACAAGAAGGTAAGTAGGAGTGATATCTTGTATGTCGATGACATACTTCTCATTGGAAACAACACAAAATTACTGGAGTTCGTAAAGGGCTGGTTGGGAAAGTGCTTTTCAATGAAGGACTTAGGAGAGGCACAGTACATATTGGGCATCAAGATCTAAAGAGATAGATCTAAAAGGATGATTGGATTAATCCAGAGTACTTTCATTGATAAGGTACTGGCTCGATTCAACATGGAGAATGCCAAGAGAGGGCATTTACCCATGTCCCATGACATAACTCTCAGCAAGAAACGGTGTCCATAGACACCTGTTGAGCGAGAAAGAATGAATCAGATCCCATATGCTTCGCTGATCGGATCGATCATGTATGCCATGATATGTACAAGGCTAGATGTATCATATGCCCTGAGTGCAACGAGCCGATACCAATCGAACCCAAGAGAGGAACATTGGACTGCGGCCAAGAATATCCTAAAGTATCTATAAAGGAACAAGGATAAATTCCTGGTGTATGGAGGCCAAAAAGAACTTGTTGTTGAAGGTTACACCGACACTAGCTTCCACACTGACAGAGACGAGTCGAAGTCACAGTCAGGATACATATTCTGTCTGAATGGAGGAGCGTTCAGCTAGAAGATTGCCAAGCAGAGCACCACTGCAGACTCTACAATTGAAGCCTAGTACTTGGCCGCTTCAGAAGCTGCCAAGAAAGTTGTTTTGATTCGCAAGTTCATCAGTGAACTTGGTGTACTACCCTTAATCAAGGGGCCGATAGACCTCTATTGTGATAACAATGGAGCTATCGCTCAAGCCAGTGAGCCGAGAGAACACCAGAAGGTTAAACACGTGCAAAGGCGATTTCACATGATAAGGGAGTGGAAATCCGAAGGTGAAATCAGATTTTGTAAGATTGGCACAAATGATAATGTGGCCGATCCTTTGAATAAGCCGCTGCCTCAGGTGAAACACAACAAGCACATTAAGGCAATGGGAATCAAGCATGTTGGAGACTGGCTTTGAAATTCCCTGTACATGTGTTTTAATTAAATAGATTATTTATTGTAAGACACTGTATTGAAACCATTTATTTATGGAGTAATTAATTTTTGTGCAAAATTATCATTCACTCCATTACTATTTAATTGTGGTTTAGAATTAAATAATGAGTCCATTTGATTTACGGAAATATTCAAAACAGGGTATCAAGACAATGTCTTGGATAAAGAAACACCTGTTAAGTGAACATTGAATATTTAAATCGAAAATAATCCCTAATCGAGGTCATCTAACAAATAGACGATTGATGACCGCCATAGATTAGTGTGTAGTATGATTTACAGCACCGTTTCTTGTGCTGCGAGGACGTGACAGTTATAAATCATTTGCACAGGTACATTTTCGAACTGTACTGGATAAGAAGTACTTTAAGAAATTTCAAAATTGTCATAAGTACATTTCTCATTATGACTATTGGAACCTGTTTCCTCCGACCATGAGTATTGTGAAGTTTTCTTGTTTGAGTACTAGACTCTTTGATGTTTCCTAACGTCTACCGTAACTGGGGATCATAACGGGAACACTCGGGAGACTAAGTCCTCTTAGTAAGAGGAACTTACAATGCAAGATTGGGATTGTCCCCCTATTGACAATAGGGAAAATGTTTTGTTGTTTACATGGCCGCTCGAAGAGCGAGACTGTGAAAATGCATGGCCGTGCTCAGATGGATTTTAGAAATCATTTGCTTATTGACAATCAAACTCGGAGATCGAGAAACATATCTGAACGTAATAAGGATGACGATGAATCTTACCTTATAGTTCACGAAGAAATATTAAGAGACATAGGAAATGGGATATACACTATATGCACACTTGTCCGGAAGGACAAGTGGGAGATTAAAAGGAATGGTGTCCTTCCAACAAGTGTAGTCTTCCGATAGAGGGTTCAGAATTATTACAGAGTTAATTCTTCAGTAAGATCAAGTGATCGGAATGCCTAGGTGAAGGCCGCTTCCGATCAGTAATATCGAGGTACAATTGATATTACAACTTAATCTTAACTGAACCCTTCGGGTCGAACCCAATCGAATCACCGATCCGAGACGACAAATTAATCCGAAAGGATTTAATGAGTCGACAGAATTTTACGAATACAAACGTCGGATTTAATGATATCGAGCCTAGGGCGTCGAGACCGAGCGTCACAAAATCACAAAGCGACAAGTATGAACATAGCCCTAGCACCACACTAGCCTAGCCATGTGAATGCTAGGCTAGTTAAAGCTAGCATGGCTAAGCGCAAGCCTAAGCACAGGTGTGCTAGGTGCACCATCGCAGCCTAGGCGCACCATCGCTGGCCTATCGCAAGCACTAGGCGCACCAGGAGCACCTAGCAGCCTATCGAAAGCACTAGGTGCACCAGGAGCACCTGGCAGCCTATCGCAAGCAATAGGCGCACCAGGTAGCCCATCGCAACATGCATGCTGGCTTGCGTGCTAGCCTTCGCATGGCAGCACCAAGCAGCCCACCATGCGTGTGCCAGGGCCTGGGCGCCAGGACATTACTAGGCCACACACAGCAGCCTAGCATCGCTACGCACTAAGGATGCTAGGGGATGCGTGGGTGTGCATGAGATGCTAGTGCATGTGCGTGTGCGAGAGGTGCTGCGAGGCTGATGCGTATGGTGCGAGGCAAAGGGCCAGCATACGTGGCTCGCTAGCAGCACGCATGCTGGCTATGCGAGCATGTGTGAAAGGTGCAGCGGGGATGCGTGTGGTGCGTGGGATGCTGGGGCCAGGGCCAGCACAATGTGCTAGTAGCGCCAGGCGCTAGCACAAAGCACCAACACCAGCACAGCCTAGCCCAGCACCAGCGTGCACTGGCTAGCTAGGATGCTGGGCAGCAAGGCAGTGCTAGCTAGCAGCACTAGCTGGCAGCCACCTAGCCTTCCTTGTGCATGCATGTGGGGACCAATCAAGGGCTTTGGGGAGCAAGGCAAATGGTCCCCCCTCCTAGCCTTGGTCATCACTCATTTGCATATGATTGTGCCACTTGTCGCAATGTGATTAAGTTAATTATTTATTTAATTTGGAATTAAATAAATTGTTGATTTTTACCAACTCTCTTACATTGATGGGAGATTGGAAATCAAGGGTGCGTTTCCCTATAAATACCAAAGGCATGGTATTGGGAAATACACAACCTTGAGTGGAATTAAAAAGGCAACTCTTATAATTAGAGTAAACTTTTGATTCGTAAAACTCATAGTTTTGTTTTGTCCGGGTCTTGACTAACCTTCAAGACTTGGGACGCTCGGGTCGGGTCGAGGGTACGATCCGTCAGAGATCTCGTAGTTTCGGGATTTTGAAGTAAGAGCTCTTCAGGAGCGAAGCACGCAGCAAAGGTATCATTCTTGTTCTTAATCTTGTTTGATTAAGTTTATTATGCTTGTTAATTGCTTTAATTAAGGGGCGGGTCTTGGGGGGTTTCCTTCCGCGTAGTGTCGGGTCACTACGAAACCCTACAATATACACATTGAGACTCATAAGTAAAGTTAATTGAAAAAACTAATTATTTAGTTACATGAATATACAAAAAAATATGGGAGACCATGTATGAATTCTATATCCTTTGAAAATGGGGTTGGGTAGAGTATCCACCAGTTTGAGATGGCATAGAAGATTGAAATTGCTTATAGCCTGGCAACAAGGAACATTATGTGATATAACAATTGGCATTGCTAATTTTAACTATTGATTGAATTAGCTCTGTGGGGTAAGTTGTTTGTGTTAGTTCAGAATTTCTCTTGATATTAAACATATGTCTTGCCTGCATCAATCATTTATTTCAGGTCCAAGCGGTTCTGACAGTGAGTCACTAGTAAATAACCGCTTACAGTCTTGGGATTGCTCCAGCCCTTCGTGTATAACACACACTCTTTTTGGAATGGATATATTTGAACAAATGAATTGCTATAGTTGTCATTTGGAGCCCAGGCATATGAAGTACACTTCTTTTATTCATCACATTAATGCCAGTTCCCTGCGAACAATGAAGGTATGACTTTTAAAGCGATATATTAGACACTATCAATCATCTTCTCGTCTTATGCTTCATAAGTTCAATAGGGCTTAAACAAATTTTATCTGTCCTTAGGCATATCTTTGGCTTACTACTTGACTTCCTGTTATTTTCAGATAATCTCTTTTTAATTCACCTTCATTAAACAATGTCTTGACTTTTGAGGTTAATATACATGGCTTGATATTAATTAAATGTCATACTTTGAAATAGGTCTTTTTGCTACAATGGAAGTTCGCGGGTCTACTTTGATATCATGAGACCATGAGAGCAGCAGAACAGCAGTAGCAGTGCAGAACCAAAACAACAGTACCAGTGCAGACAGAAGACACACAGCAGCCAGAAACCTTGGACACTTCAAATTTTTTTTTGGAAGAAAATTGTAATATTTTAGCCTTTTTAAATGAAATAATGTAACTTTATATATATGTTAATGTTTCCATATCAATTAAAGTGAAAAAAATGCAAATTATTTTTTTTATATTTTTATTTTTTGGGGTATTTTTGGCACCGGTTTTGACCAAAACCGGTGCCAAAAGTTTTTTAAAATTTTTTGTGACACTTTTGGCACCGGTTCTTGCTTTGAACCGGTGCCAATAGTATTGAAAAAAAAAACGTGCCATATTAGTTGGCACCAGTTAACCGGTGCCAAAGCATGTAGTTGGCACCAGTTAACCGGTGCCAAAGCATGTAGTTGGCACCGGTTAACCGGTGCTAAAGGGGGGGTTTGAACCGGTGCCTTTTTATCTTTTTCGTCTAGTGATAATCTGAGAAGTTAAATGTTACTCTGATAGGAAAGTGATGAACTTTTTGTATGATAAGATTGGGAACATTTAACTTGTTTTTATGGCCTCTCTTTCGCAGTGGCTTTTGCACTGGGATGCCATTTGCATTGTATTACGTTACAACTTGTTGTACCGTGCCTTGAGATTTATATATATAGTATTTTGATTTCTCTAGTTCTTTTTTGATAACTGTTTGATTAGCTAGGAAAATCTAATTGAGTGCGAGACAAATAAACTTCCTCTTGTCGGTAAAGATACCAAGTTAGGCCTTCATTATTTTTGCATCATAAAATCCCTTTCCTGAGATTATTTCTTTTGTTACAACATTTGGCAAATAATAGGCATGTTCAGTGTCCTTTCTTCCCTTTAAGGTTGACAGAGTAATGAAGGTATTCAATCTTCTGTTAGTACTTATGGAGTTATGGGCTAGTGCTTTACTAATATAGGAATTAGAAAATCTATTGATTTTTTCACCTCCTTATTTTGGCTTCTAGTGTAGGTGAAATAAACAGTAGCAGAAACAGTAGCTTGGGCAGCAGAAACAACAGCTGGCAGAAACAGCAGCAGACATAATCAGCAGCAAGGATCTGCTAGCCAAAACCAGCAAGCCACGCCAGCAACACCTCAACAGCATTCCAGCAACACAGCACCAGCAATACAGGAACAGCAAGCACCAATAACAGATATCAGCAGCAACAGGCTGGAGAAAGCAGGATGTGGTTGAACCAGCAGATAGACAAGGAGCAGCTGACTAGCTGAAGACCAGCAATGCCACAGCAACAGAATCCAGCATCAAGAGCCAGGACCAGTACACCAGTGGCAGCACCTGCAACCAGCAGCAGGCTGGACAAAACCAGAACAACCCGAACAACAACTTGCACACACAGAGCTGCAAAGCAGAAGCAAGCAAAGACTTTGAATTCATATTAATAAAATTCTAATTTAATTTTGTAATTTTCCTTATAGGTAACAATGTACAAACTTTGAATTCATATTAATAAAATTCTAATTTTTTAAAAAAAAATTCTTATTTTAATTGTATTATTACTATTATTATTATTATTATTATTATTATTATTATTATTATTATTATTATTGGCATTAGGTATAGTAAACCGTGGCATTAGGGTACATGCATTGTGTGACATTAGGTATAGGGAACCGTGGCATTAGGTTATATGCACGTGGCATTAGGTATAGGAAACCGTGGCATTAGGTATTATAGCTATTGCCACGACAATAATGTTGCCGTTGCAATAGGTATTGATCTAACGCCACGGATCATTGATACCGTGGCATTAGGTGTCATATGACGTTGCATTAGACCTATTGCAACTTCAGCAGATGTCACGGTACATGGCCGTTGCTTTAGGCCTAATACCACGGATTTTGACGCCTAATGCAACGGATTTGAGGGTTGTAATAGATCAAAAATGTAGTAGTGCAAACAATTAGACCCTCGAATTCACCCCTCTTCTTCATTCACTTTATTGCTCTGATTTCATCATCATCCACGCATCATCATCATCAACGACCATAATCACCAAATCAAACACCATCATCTCCGATCTCACTCGTGATTTGAGTAAGTTATTCGCAGTCGTCCAATTTCTTTTAATTCCGTTCAATTGGACCTGATAAACGGAGTGGCCGCCCATACCTATTGGAGCGGACGTTCCTTGCTTCTGCCCGAAATTGATGAAATTGGATGATTGAGGAGCGCCCGCGTCGTAATGAAGAGCACCCGCTCTAATGGGTCATCGATTTGGGGCTGAATGGGTGCTTGTTGCTACGATTTGTGGGGGTGTGAATTCGATTGATGGTGCTGCTGGGCAGTGTTGCTACTGTGTGCGGCGGCTGGTGGTGGGTCGGTGCTAAAAGAGGTGTGAATGGTGGGTTGCAGTATCAATTATGACTTTTGTTGTGGGGATAAAGAAGGTGGTGGCATGGAGAGTGTTGGGTGGTGAATTGAGGTGTGGGTTGCGGTTTGGGCGTTGATGGCAGGAGGGTTTGGTTCGGTGGATGTAAGTGGTGAAACGGTGGTATTGTGGGGTGAGGGATGCTGCTGACCATTTCGAGTATAGAATTGATGATTTTACTCTTACCTCAATTTATGGTTGTAGTATTAATGGCGAGCAGAGAGAGAGAGAAACCCAGTTTGATGTGATAGTGTTGCAGAGCATTCATGGAGGAAAGGGGAAAGAGAACACAGAGGAAATTCGTTGGAGGGAAAATTAGAGGGAAAAATGAAAGGGGAGTGCGATTATCAAAATAAGTGGCAGCAAGTAGGAAAACTCATGGGTAAGTGTTTGAAACTGGGAGTCAATGCCGGAAAAGAGAGCCCAGGTTTCATTAAACAAAAAAAGTGATCGTGGTGGTTTTTCTAAACAAAGAATTGTTTAAAAGGTTTTTTCTTGCAAAATGAGGCATTTAAAAGGTTTTTTTTGACAAATTATTCTAATATAATATGTATTTTAACAAGGGTGAAAATAATATTACAATAAAAAAAGAATAGAAGAAGTACTTTGGATGTATTGCTTTGACTAATTGGTTTGAATACATCTAGATTATATACACATGGCCTTTCTAGCATATTGTGCACCTCAAAACACATTGCCCCATTTTCCTTTTAAAATATCCTTAACAGGTTATTAAATCAAATCCTTTTAAATAACATGTACCTTATCATCTCCATACATTATTTATTTGTAAGATTATATTCTAAAGAACTTTATACATCTCTGAATATTATTTGAGAACTTTATTAAATATTTTTTAATCGGGAATTTGTTTACTTAATTTACACCTTTGTAACATGAATCACCAAACTGGCTATATGTTCATCAATATACTCCCCGTTAATTTTTATGTGCAACTTTTACTATTTTGGTCTGCTAAGCATTATGTGCAACTTTCTATTTTCTTTCCTCTTTTAGTAAAAAAAAAACTAGTTAAATGTCAATTTTACCCTCATTTAAAAAATTAAAACACAATTTACTAACTATAATCAGATATTATTAATCACTAATTCTCACCCAATTTTCACCCCAACCAACCCAATCTAAATCATCAACTCTTCATCTTCAATTCAAGAAACCCAAAACCATCCTCATTCATCTTCATCTTCATTTTCACCTGTCCCCATTTTTTCTCTCTCCTCTTTCAAAACAAGAGACATTCATCTCATCTTCCCCCATATTTGCTCTCTCCTCTGTCATCCTCATCTTCCCCCATTGATCTTCTTTCTCTCTCTTCAACTTCAACCGGCGATTTCGTAGGTTTTCGCGAGGGTGGTGGTTGTTTCGTGGGGGTGGTACTGGTGGTGGTGAAGCCTGCGTTGAAGACGGCGGTGGTGTTGGTGAAGGCGGTGTGGGTCGTGGTTTTGGGTTCGAATTGGGGGTTTAATTTCTGGTGGGTTGGTTTTCGTGGGTTGTCGTTTTCAGTGGGTTTGTTCTCGTGGTTCCGTTGATGGGTTTTGGTGGATGGTCGTGGATTTGGGTTTTGGTGGGTGGGTTTTGGTGGGTGGTCGTGGGTTTGGGTTTCGTGGGGTTGTTTGGAGGTGGTGGCCTGGGTTTTTTGTGGGTGGTACGGTGGTGATTTCGTGGGGGTGGTGGGTTTTCGTGAGGGTGGTGGTGCTTTCGTGGGGTTGGTTGTGGTGGTGGTGAAGGCGGCGGTGGTGTTGGTGAAGGCGGCGGTGGTGTTCTCCGGTCTTGGTGGTGGCAGTAGGTGGTTGATTAATTATCCAAACATTCTCTCTCCACCTTAATTACATACCCCTATAATACATTAATCATCATCATCAAGTTTTGCCTCGTGAACCGTAAAACCCCCTAAAGTTGCACTTAAAAATTAACGGAGGGAGTATTAATCTTCATCGAACATTTATAAATAGAGCTTTTGAATAGACTATGTTACTTACCTATATTCTTATGGGTATCAAATTAAGTTCAAAATTAAATTGAAAGATGGAATGATTATGTTTATCCAATAGAATTCAAATATGCTTACAACAAAAACTTATTGAAGGTACCAGAAACGCCTACCATATGATTTATTAAATCCATTAATTATTTATGATACTTCCTCCATGTTTAAATAATTAAAATTGAAATGTTTTAACTTTTTGCACTATTCATCTAATTTACTTTGACTAATATTTGTGATTTATACATAAAAATAAATATAGTCTTGTGGGTACTTGTTAGAACCGTCTCAATGAATAGTTTATTAATATTCACTTGTAATAATTTTTACTTTTTGATGATTACAAATATTATTAGTTAAAGTGTTGCATTAACATACATGCACAAGGAAAACGTTTCATTTATTTAAACACGGAGGAAGTATGATCGTAAGTAGTCCAATAACTAAGCAAGGTTAGACATAATAATACATCGTTGAGAAAGTCAACGAATTCTTCTAGGAGAACGACGTTACTCTAATCGTACGATAATAACAATCGACATGTTATTACAAAAAGTAATGAACAAAAATTCAGATAAAAAAAAATATATAACATGCATGTAACTTCAAATACAACGTCTAATTTTATTATTTTAATGTTGGATAATTTGGAAATTATAAATGGTACATGAAAGGATGATCAGTACATGACCAACTACAAGAAAAAACATGATAATACCCAACTCTTTGATCAGTACATTATTCACATATAATAATATCGACACTCCGCACATTTTATAGCCATTACTTATTAGTTACCCTTTTGTTCTTGGGAAGTTTTTATCTCATTTGGAGGATAGTGACCACCATGTCCACCGTGTCCGTAAACACCGCCTTGGCCATATCCACCACCATGTCCGTAACCGCCACCATGGCCATATCCCCCACCATGTCCATAACCGCCACCTTGGCCATATCCCCCACCATGTCCATAACCGCCACCTTGGCCATATCCACCACCATGTCCATAACCACCACCATGGCTATATCCACCACCATGTCCATAACCACCACCATGGCTATATCCACCACCATGTCCATAACCACCACCATGTCCATAGTGTCCATGCTTAGACTCCTCCACGGACTCCTCTTCTTTGGGCGGGTAATGACCGCCGTGTCCACCATGACCATAGTGACTGCCACCATGTCCTCCATAGTGGCCGCCACCATAGTGTCCATACTTAGACTCCTCCACAGACTCTGAAAAATAAGAAATATATGCATTATTTTATTAGTACATTGATGACATTCTTTTCTAATCTTATAATTTGCTGTAAAACTAAAACACTACGGAGAGAGGAAAAAAAAATAAAAATAAATGCGACTAAGACTTACTATCCGCTCAGTAAAAAATTAAAAAGATATAAACTTTATTTTGAAAAAGTATACAAATGATGTACTTTAGACATGCAAGTTCCAAAACCCTAATGATCAAAACAAGGTTATGCTTGGCTCCTTGCATATGCAATAACGAGATTTAAATACATCCAATGTGTGCATTTAATTTCAAATTATGTACAAAACTGTTAAAAGATTATAAAAAAAAGTAATGATATTTTAAGTGCTCTAGTTGGATACTCGTAAAATAGAAATTAGAAGGCAATAGAAACTCACGTGATTTCTCAGTGGTGGAAGATTCAGCCAACTGACGAGCTGAGCATATGACAAGAGTCACAGCAATAAGGGCAAGCAGCAAAGCCTTTGAATAGGCCATTTTCATTACTTCCCTAGGAAACAAGCTAATTAACTTGTAGAACTATTTGTGAATTTAACTAACTCTTCTTTAGGTTTGGTATACAAAAAATAAATAAAAATGTAGCACATATATATATAGGCAATAATATACGAAAAAATGAGGGGCCCAAAGTAGGTTAACAGTACTATAATTAATAGTGGTGGATATTAAAAGAGGGTGAAAAAAAAATTGAATAAGGGTAATAAATTTTAGTAAGGCAATCAAGTTAATTAGTACAATTATGTAAATCTAAGTCTCATAACATAAACTTAGTACGTGGATATTATATGTACGTTACATTGCCACCTTTGATTTCAATTTTACTATTTGACAAGTAAACGGTACAACTTATTTAGACTTATGATTGAAAACGATATCACCTAATTTGTGGATAGGTGTGGTAGCAACTAGAAAATTAATTAACCAAGTACATATAGCAACTCACCTTATAAACTCTTAAATAGATGGACCACGCACTAACATTAACGTCACTATGTTTAAATGTTGATATTTCTAATAAAGTCACTATATTAATATAAAAAAGGAAAAATTGACATGATTAATTCCAACTTTGTCCCGTCCGCTAATATTAATACCAACTTTCGTTTATTTTTTATTAATCCCAACTTTATACTTATTCGCTCTCATTACACCCAACCGGTCATCTAACTTGATGTAGCAAGTTATTAGACACGTGGCAGCACCTGATTCGTTAAATTTTTTTAAAAAAAAAATATAATAAATTAATTTAAATAAATTTAAAAAAAAAATTAAAACCAAACCCAGAAGGCAGGCGGCATCCCTGCCATCTCTGACCATTTCCCCACCCCCGATTCCAACACTTCTAGGATTCTCCTCCTTCAATTTCGCCAGTCCTAGGTTTCCCCTCCCTTGATTCTGCCACTTCTAGGCTTCCCCTCCCCCGATTCCGCCACGAAATTGGCCACTAACGGCCAAAATCGGCCGATTTAAGGTTGAAATCAACCATTCAGGCCCAAAGCCGGCCGATTTCGGCCGTTTGAGGCCAATTTTGGTGGTCGTTTGTGGGAGAGGCGGTTATTTTTTGTGGGTAACGGTCGGTTAAGGACTGGAGAAAGGGAAGGGTAGGTTTCTCGGTAGTCGAAGGTGTAGGCCAGGGGCTGGGCTGTGCTGCGGCCGTTACCGGTGGTGGTGGTGGAGTGGCTAGTTAGTTTTAGGGTTTTTAATTTAATTTTTTTTTATTTTCTCCTTTTTTTCAGCCAATAAAATATTGACACGTGTGGAAAAAAAAAAGTCCAACTCACAAATGGTAACTTGCTTAACTGGTTGCAAGTCACTTGGGAGCGTTTTGGGCAGATTGGGTATAAAGTTGAGATTAATAAAAAATAAACGAAAGTTGGAATTAATATTGGCGGACGGAGCAAAGTTGGGATTAATCATGGCAATTATTCCTATAAAAAATACTATATGATGAAAACAAAGTTTATTATGTTAAAATAAAAGGTATTAAATTGTAATAAAGGTCATATATATAAGACATAAATAGTTTTATAATAATTAAGAGTTTTAATACACGGGTCAATGTGATGAATATAAAGGTCACTACTCACTATGTTAAAATTAGATTCATTTGGCAGGATAACTATTGGCGCATAGTAGCTATGGGAATAGTGGTGTATAGGATGGCAATTGTGAAAATAAAATGAAGTTTGGTAAAGGAAAGTGGGCCCACATGTAACGGTACAATAAAAGCAAAGCGGGGGAAGAAAAAAGAAAAAAAGAAGCGGGAATTGGAAATGTAGGGAAAAAAATGGGGAATGGAAGCTCATGAACAATGGTGACATCACTGTTCTTATATTCTTCAATTCTAAAGACCAAATTGCAAATAAATAGTAGTAAAGTAGATTATAGTGATGAGAAATCAGTTAGGCCACATTTTGGGTGTCGATCTAGCCAAAACATTGGTGGAAGATGGCAAAGTCCGGCATGGATGGGCAAGGGAATTGCAATTTGACGCTGAGAATGTAAGTATTTACCTTTGTCCGTGTTGTTTTTTGAAATTGAGGGTTATAATTGAGTATTTGAAGTGGGTAATTATGAAATGTAGAGTCTTTTAATTAGAATAATAGGGCTAGGGCCATTCGTTGTAAATTTTATTTGAACTTCAATCCATGTAATTGAGTCAGTATATGGCTAATTGGTATTGTTTAATTGAGAAAATCTTTGATATGAATGTTGATTGTTCATTATTATTTGGGTAAAATGGTATTGTACATGAGTTGATGAAATTTGTTGTTTGTATTATAATTTTTGGGAATGTGTTGTTTTTAGAATGGGAATGGAGTAAAGGATGAGTATCTCCTAATTCTATTAGTGTAATTAATTTATTTTAGAACCTGTTGGTGTAAAAAATGAAAAAAAATAAAATAAAAAGCTTGTGTTTTTTCGAACTAGTTGTTGTCAAAGAAGGGAAAAAAAGTATTAAGCTTGTGGTTTTTCCTTGATAGTGATGGGATTGTGGGTTTGCATGGGAAGTTGTTGTGGTTGGATTGATTTGTTATGAATTATGTGATGATATAGTATGTTGGGTTTGGTGTTTTTGTGTATGATTTGGTTATTGGTTATTTGTTGTAATGCTTTATCTAGAATGAGTCATGGTTCTGTATGTGAATTAGGTGGATATCGGTGATGGATATGAAGATGGTGGAGAGGATGAAGTATTTGTTTATGAGGAGATATTAGAGAGTGATGATGGATATAGAGTAGAAGATGAGCAGGAGGTTGAAGAGGGGGGAGGTCTGGAGGTTGAGGATAAAGGGGCAGATTATGAGAAAGATGAAGTTGTGCCTGGTGTTGAAGGGGAGTTTGATGGGGCTAGTGTAGAAGGTTCCTCATTCATAACCCCAAAGAAGAACACGATAATGGTAAACACTGTGTTTGGTGTGGAAGAGGAAGTACCACCCCCAACTTTGGGCATGGTATTTGGGGGTTGGGATGAGTTGGATACCTATTTCTGGAGTTATGCTAGACAAAAGGGTTTTGGTATATTAAGGGTTGCTTATGGGTGGGTGGATGTGAAGAAGGAATTGGAAAAGGGAAAGTGTTGTAAGGAGAGAAGGAATGCTAAGTGAACTTGTGACTATTATGGTTATGCTTCAAGGAAGTGTAAACGGGATGCACTGAAGGAAGGGTTGTTGCAAGATGATGAGATAGTTCAAAAATGGAAGACTAAAAAGTGTGGTTGTCCAGTGGAGTTGTATGCCAGTGTTAATGAGGAAGGGAGCTGGGTTGTTCGAAGGCTGAATTTGGAGCACAAAGGTCACATTGTTACTCCGAGAAAGTCAAAGGATGTAGCGATGTACCGGAAGCATGAGTTAATGGTGAAAAACAATCACTTGGTCAAGTAGGTGCATATGGCGAAGAAGTCTAAGGTGAAGGTATCCCAAATGTACAGTTGTTATGCTCGAGAGCGTAATGGAGTGGAGGAGATGACATTTACGTAAAGAGACTTAGAGAATGCAGTGGCTCAGAAAATCAGACTTGAGCTTACTAAGGGTGATGCAAATGGCATGATAGAATAAGAATTTTTTCCATCTATGTCGGTTTGGGAAGGACGGCGCATTACAAGATGTTGTGTGGGTAGACGCGAGGAATAGAGCTGCGTATGAGGAGTTTGGAGATATTGTGTGTTTTGACAGTATGTATTTGACAAACAAATTTCACCTTCCCTTTGCTGTGTTTATCGGTGTGAACCATCATGGGCAGAGTATTTTGTTTGGGTGTGCATTGATCTCTCGGAAGACGGCGGAGATGTATGAGTGGGTGTTGAGGACTTGGCTACATTGCATGGGGGGTAAAGCTCCTACCTCAATCCTAACTAATCAAGATCCGACGATTATGAAAGTTGTAAACTTGATTATGCCTGAGAGTTGCCTTAGGTGGTGCATGTGGCACATACTTTAGAAGTTTGGGAGGTATGTTGGTAAGCATGAGGACTATGAAGTTGTAAAGGATGAGTTTGAAAATATCATTTATGTTAGTTTAGATGCTGATGAATTTGTAGATCGTTGGTAGACGCAACTGATTATTAAAAACTAGGAGATAATGGTTGGCTTGAAGGTACTACACTTCCATATGTTCTGTTTTTTTTTTTTTTTTTTTTTGTGATTGTTAGTGATTTTTTAGAGTATGCAGAGGTTGTGTAGCTGGCTATGTGCAGGGGACTAGAAGTTGTTTCAGTTCTTACTTAGAGCAGGAGCAGGTTTAGTGGTAGACTTTTGTACCACTGAATGTTATTTTTTACTAATTTTCTTATTTTTGGCATATTTCGGAGACAGTGAATGTACCATTCACAGGAGTCCAGGTGTATGAGGTTTGTTTGGTTTTAGATAAGCCAGTAATTGCAATTTTTTGAAATGTAGGGTTGTATGAGAAAAAAGGCACATGTGGATCCCAGCGTATTTGAAGCATTTATTCTGGACCGGGATGAAAACGACCCAACGATCGAAAAGTTTCAATCACTTTTTCAATGGTTATGTTGACAAGCATACAACGTTGTCTGAATTTGTGCTTCGATATTGCGATGCAATGCAGATAAGGGCAGAGTCAGAAAGAATTGCGGACTCCAACACAATACGGTATGTTAGGAATTTAGCTACCAATTTCCCAGCAGAGGAAGTGTTCCGGAAGTGTTACACGGACGCCAAATTTAAAGAAGTTTAGCGGGAGTGCAAAAGAATGTTGTACGTGCGTCGCCTAGATGACTATGAAGTTGGTAAGAATTGAGTTGAGTTTGTTATTGACGACCGAGTGTGGATCAAGCAAAAATATGCAAAGAAAGAATCTATGACTAAGATTCGAAGATGCTATAGGGTGTGCTATGACAGTAATACGTATGAAGCAAGTTGTGAGTGTAAACACTTTCAGTTTCATGGAATCATTTGTCGACATATGATCTATGTGTATGACCATTGTGGTGTTTCCATTGTTCCTGAGAAGTATATTCTACGTCGTTGGAGGAAGGATATTCAAAGCAAACACACACGAGTGAAAGTAGCTTACCATGATCCACTTAAAACCGATGAAGCCAGGCAATATCACAAATTGATGGGGATGTATGAACCTATTTACTCAAAGGCTTCAGCTTGTAAGGAGGGTGTTGAGGCTGTGGCAGAGTTGTTGCAATTGATGGACCTTAGAGTCAATGAAGTGTTGGCAATGGTTGCCAAAAGACAGGAATAGGCAGGTAAGGATAATGAAAACGAAGGTAAGGATGATGGTGTACAAGGTGTTGTTCGGACGCCTTCTTCCATGGCTTTCAACAAGGGGCCTGGTTGTACAAATACACCAGCCACACATGCATCTGGGTTGCGGAATAGAATCCATACACCAGTTAGTGGGTTTGTGGGGAGTTGTGATGGATCCGTCCCGGCAGTGATTAAGGATCCACCGCTGCCCAAGAAGAAGGCCCATCGTATAACCTACGTGAGGTATCCATCTTGCACAGAGAAAAAGGGAAAAGAAAAGGCTGCTAGGGCGAAAAATGCAGCAAAGAAGCAAGTTGCGGCGGCATATAACAATATGTCATTGTCAACAAATGACTATATACGATCGGTTGGAGGGATTCAAATGAGGGATGTGGATGGTTCCTTAGGGTACTTCACTTCTGTTAGGGGAACAAATTCTGGTGGGTTTTTTTGCAAGTGTATTAGGTACCCCTGGTACATCAGGTTCCAATCACTTGTAATGTAATTGATTCAACTGGTTGATTAATGCATTGCAATGTACTTGTTGTATTTGTTGTTTAAACATGTTGTAGTGGTACAGTTATTGTGCATGAACTGTACCATTGGGCACTTATCTTCATGTGTTGAAAATAGAGGTGGTTACATGAATAGTTTCTTGTGAAATTGTACCTTATGATTCACAGATTGCCACTGTAAGCAGGGTGGTACATTTTCAGCATATGTAGGGTTTGAAGGTCAAAGTAGACGTTGTCAGAGTTCAAATCCATATTGATCTATTCTTTTATTGTTACCGTTGTAAACTTTTATTCTTGTTGTTCTGTTTATATGTCCTGAATATTTGCTTTTGATACAACGTAAACTAATATAGATTTGTTTGATTATGAAGTAGCTGAGAACAATACAGCTAATATTGAAAACTACTGTGTTTGTGTGTGTTGTTCTGAACTATAAAACATATTATTATATACAACAGAAACACAAATTTAACAAATCATAATCTGCAAGTTAAAATAAGAAAAGTCATTATACAAATCATATTTATCATACATGATGGATGAGTAGAACATGTAATATTGTATAAAATACGCTTATTTTCATCACACATTTACAAGTTAAACAAGATATTGTATTTTCAACATACTAATCAAGCTATGCTTGATCTTTCCTTTAAAGTTTCCAAAAAGAAAAAAAATAAATAAAAATCCCAGCAATCTTAATAATAAAGCTTCTCCCTTTACTCTAAAGCAACCCACCCAAGCTTACACAGAATATGAAATTAAGATCGAAACTTTATGCATTAAAATAGCAATTAAGAAGTAATTAATTTCAAAATTAAAACAAGAAGGGATCGGAATTGCAAAATCAGGCTGAAATCTTCCTTGAACATTGACAAACACTTCATTAATTTTTTAGCTTAAAGAGAGAAGAGGGAAAGAATACCGTGCACGTGGCAGTGAGGAGAGGAGCGGTAGTCTTAAATCTCTTCTTAGTTATAATCTGAAATCCTAGAAATCGAAGTGTCGTAATGGATACCGCGACCACCGTCACAACCACCATCACCTCCATAAACCCTAGAATACGATAGTCGATGA
Source organism: Chenopodium quinoa (assembly GCF_001683475.1). Classification (NCBI taxonomy): domain Eukaryota; kingdom Viridiplantae; phylum Streptophyta; class Magnoliopsida; order Caryophyllales; family Amaranthaceae; genus Chenopodium; species Chenopodium quinoa. The sequence continues at coordinate 1,042,194 of NW_018744502.1, read as the reverse complement.
TGATTCAAATCCTTTTTTACAAATCAATACCTAAAATCAAAAATATGAAAATAAAACAAAAGCCAAGAGGCAAACACTAGACGAAAAAGATAAAAAGGCACCAGTTCAAACCCCACCTTTGGCACCGGTTTTGAACCGTTGGGTATTTGAGGGATGCCAAATCCATGAAAATTTGGCACCGGTTCAAAACCAGTGCCAACTAAAGCATTTAGCATCGGTTAACCGGTGCTAACTATATGATTTGGCACCGGTTAACCGGTGCCAACTACCATGGCGCGGTTTTTTTTTTTCAATACTATTGGCACCGGTTCAAAGAAATAACCGGTGCAAAAAAAACCCCACTTTAGGCACCGGTTCTTGCTTTGAACCGGTGCCAAAAGTCTCAAAAAAAATTTAAAAAAAACTTTCGGCACCAGTTCTGGTCAAAACCGGTGCCAAAAATACCCCAAAAAAATAAAAATAAATAAATAAAATTTGTTGCATTTTTTTCAATTAAATTGATATAGAAACATTAACATATATATTAAGTTACAAATTTTCATTTAAAAAAGGCTGTAATATTACAATTTTCGTCCAAAAAAAATTAAATAATCCCGACTTATCTCTGATCGACCTTTCTTGCATTTCATTTAATTAACTAGCTGTCCTGGTCTTGTGTTGGTGGTTGTGGCTGTGTTTCTGCCTCGGTCATAATGGAGATCTACACCCACTGTCATAATGGAGATCTACACCCATTGGCTAACGGTGATTCATTTCCCATAAGAAGCTCCATGAAACCAGTGTGTTGTAACTCATCGTCACTTTGCTGCTATTCGGTGGCAGTAAGTAGCATTGGTTGCTCGTGCTGTCTCTCTCTTCTCTCGTGATGAGTTACAACAGGATGCTAGTTTGTTCCTATAAACTAAGAGAACATTTCCTTTTGATTTCCCCTATTCCAGAAGTTCAAGCAATTAAGAAACAATCAGTAGCAAAATTGCTTTCATAAATTCAAAAGAAAAATTCTCATAGTACCTCAGACATTAATTTTTCATTAACTAATAATTCACCAAACAATTATACAAGAAAGTTCAAAAGACAGCAGAAAGAAGAATGAAAGAAGAGAAACAATTGCTTAGAACAAGTGATCACAATCTTGTAGCAAAATTTATATTTTATGCTCACACAAGTTCGTACCCAAAAGAGGAAATAAAAACAGCTATCCAAGTTATTTTAGGTATGAGCAAAAAAAAAAAAAATACTGATAACCTCCTCAAAGTGGTTCATTAATGACTCAAAAAAATACTGATAACCACTTTTTCTCCAAGATCGTCATCCTTGAATTTGCAGTGTAAAGTAAGGTCAATTCCCTCACCTATATAATTATAGATTATTACCTGTGTCTTGAGTTCAAGAGCACCACGATCACCATTGCAAAATGTAGCAGCAAATATAATTGCAATTGAGAATACTTGAGCCCTTGATCTCACCATTAAATCCAAATATTATTAACTAAAACTTGATTTTTTGGATGCAAATAATCAATGGGAAACATGAAATATAAAAAAGGGCCATCGCAAGAGCTCTAAGTACAAAGTATTAAGGAGAGTAAGGTGACGAAACATGAACTACCAAATAAGATTGATTCATCAGTGATCAGGGGAAGAGAAAATGAAGAAAGCGTGTATTTTTTTTTTGTTGAGAATGGTTTTCGTTTTAACATGCCAGAGAGGTAAATATATAACAAGCAAATTTAAAAGAAAATACCATCGCAAGAAAGAATTTCCTGGGCATGAAGGCTGCTAATGTAAGTGCATGCAACCCGCAAAGTAAGCACAAAGTCACAAATTTTGTACCAAGTCTTCATCATCAACAGCTTCCTCAATAACATTGATGTAAGAGCCCACATACATCCTGTTAGACATGGCATCAGCAAGTTTCGCTCGAGCTTCTTCATGGCGGGGTAAGAGAAGGATAGTATTCAGGACCGCCAATCTCAACTGTGAATCCGCTTTCTTCTGTGTGAACCCCAAGCTCTTGAGCATGCCATCCAACTTTTCAGAAGGAAAAAAAAAATTTGAACATTAGGAAAAAACAGAAATAAACCCCAATAGCACAATAAAATCAAGGTTTATGAGTTAGTTTGATTTAGGCTAACAGCATCTGTTTAATTTAGGCAAACAGAATTTTACTGTGTGTTCATGAAGGAATGAGAAATGCATAACAGTAAAATCGGGGGCACTTTGTTCACTAAAGGAGGGACTTTCAAGACCAATTGGAGAATCTAAGACATGATGGTTAAATCAATGAAATGACTAGATAGATTAGTAGGATGAACCTTGTTAATATCAGCTAAACCTCCTTCTACATATCCATATAATAAGTACTCTGTTGCTAAACCAGTCAATGTTATACATGAGAATATGTTCAGCATCTAATCAAAGACATAATACTGTCATAATCATAAGTAGTTTCCTTTTAATTAACATGAGGTTTCTCCAGAGAAAATTAAGTACAAGGGAGCCTCATAAAAGCTTGCACCAAGAAGAGACCATACCGTAGATGACATTTTCCCTGTGTTGGTCTGCAAATTACAGTCACAAATTGATTCAGAATTTCAAAATCAAGCAAACAAAGCTCATAAAAAATAAGCACGAAAAAGGCGTTCAAACATACTAAAGCATAAGCTAGTTGGACAAGCTAAGACAGTAAGACATGATAGTTTAGAGAGAGTGTTAAAGGGAAGAGAACTCAACAGGTCATAGTGAGAATAACTTACTTCCTCGACAAACTCAAAGTCAAAAAAAAAATTTCCTGCTTGAACATTGAGAGACCCTTCTTTGCACAAAGCTTCTAAACTTGAAAGTGTATAACTTTTTGGAAGGATGCCAAGCAAGTAGGCAATAAAAAAGTGTCCAGCTTCATGCTGCAGTTGAAAATTGATCTTATGGTCAACTCAAGGATAGCAAAAACTTAAAGTGTGAAGAAAACTAGAAAAGGCCACCTTTAAGGAAACATCTACCATATATATACATTTAAAGATAAAAAAAATCCAATAAGACTACACGTATTAGCTCCAGGAAACGAGAAAATGAACCATGTGCTTACTTGAATAACCTGGTTGTGGTACTTTTAACTGATGGTATGGCCAATCGTATCAAGAGCTAAGCCGGAAATTCCTCCACCAAAAGAAATCTGTTAGAAGCCACATATTAACACATTGTTTAAATGATTCAAAGCATTTCTCTAAGCACAAAAACTTAATACAGTGACTCAGTCCATGAACAATATTTTCATAAGCCTCTACCATTAATGTAGGAAAAAAAATTCTCAAGTTTGACAAAGGAAAGAAAAAAAAAGTTACCAGATCCAATGTCCACAATAACAACAATCCCAAAGAGATATAAAAGAGTTGCTGGGGGCTAAGTTCAAAGGCGTTCCAAGCAGTAACACCACCTAAAACCGCAGCAATCTGCAGGTTCCTTTCAATTGAACAAAGAGTCGTGTCCACAGGCGACAAAAGAGAAGCAGCTTCAATTCCAGTTAGCTTTAATTCATCCAAAATATACAGTCTCTGAGGTACCTGCACTGCACATCACACTTCCACTTAATAACACAATACTAAACTCCAAATCCATAATATCTCAACTTCGAGACAATAATCATGTTTGTGTAGGGATCCTAACATCCAGAAAGCACTTCATAACATTGTTCAAATTCAAATTGTTCTAGGCTTCAAACACTCACACCCTTATCCAATGTATCATGTCAAGAGTCAGACACAGGCCATACGGGTTACTGAAGCTCGACACAAAGATTCACATGTTAAAAAGCTTGAAACTAATGCAAGTAATACATGTCTCAATGACATAAATCTAGATACATGCAAACAGCTAAAGGAAAAACAAAGTGTGCAACTCCACCTATAACAACCCGATTTTTTAACAAAGGAAAAACAAAAACAGAAAACGTAAATGTATCTAAAAGCAAATCAATGTCGATTCAAACCTTCGTGCCAGCCCACCAATCAAAGAGCCAAACAGTCTCCAACCATAATAGTTTTGTTACTACTTTGTTAAATTTCCGATACATATCTTTTGACAAGGGTCGAACTAAGACATAAAGAATAGCCTGAACACACAAGCACAACAAAGAAAGGGTTCAAGATATGCATATTAGTGAAAGAAAATCATCAACAACACACAAAAGCAATTATACAGCATGTTAGCATAGAAATAGTGACATAATTTTGTTTTAAGACAAATAACATGGTGTTTCTGTGTGTATTGACATTATTTTGTGGCCTTGATCATACTACAAAACATCAAAACAAATCGTCACATCTCAATTCGCTTAACACAAGATAGTCAAAAATCTAAATCTAATGGTCAACCCACCTCTCTGGCAAGAAGCACATGATAAATGGATTATATTATATATCATTATATCAACGATATCCTATTCTCCTAGCAACAAGCAATACAAGTTAACAAGAAGCACATTATTGATCCCACTTTCTCTAGGATTGAAGATTCTAATGTATACTTCGTACCTAATAATTTGGGGGCCAATGCCAAGACTCGTTCCGAAAAACCCAAGTCCTATAAAGTATAAACAACCCTCAACCATTACACATTCACCATTTCGTTCCAAATTCTATTCTAGCTATTGTATCCCAGACAAATTGAACATATGAACTACTTCCCTTTTTAATCAAACATATTTACATATACATTTAATGCTAAAGTTGGTGTAAATTGCACTAATATACCCACAATGCATGTTATATAATAATCCATTAGATGATTAATATATTAGCCTTATTAAATTTCAATTCAAAGATAATAATTCTAGGCTATCAATTTTACCCAAAACTAAAAACCCATTAAACAATTTTATGCAGCAGAACCAACATTAAACTCATTATTTAAGAAAAACCCATCAGAATTCAGAAGTATATTCAACAATCAATTTGACTATAAATAAATAAAAAAAAATAACAACAAATTATAAACTAGAGCAAATGAAGTGGGGTTTAGTGTAGTTACCTGAATGGGATTAATAATGAGGCCTGAAAGAAGAAAAATTTATCCCACCGGAATAATTACAAAAATAATAGGTAATTTGTGAAATCATCAATCTTCATGCTTGTTTTAGCTGTTGTAATTTTCTGCTCTTTTGTTTGTTTTCTTTCCTCCTTTATGCCCCCTGAATCGTGTTTCCGTTTTAGCTGATTTCCCTTTCCTTTATAATTCAATCAAAGAATATAACTAAGAATTTAACATGCAAAGAATTTCGCAATATGTAACATGCAAAACTGAAAGTGACATACAAATCGCAAGAAATCAACAAATTAACACATAATTTCTCCAGTTTTAACAAAAACTCAACATATAATTATAAAGTTAATACCTGAAACTTTCGATTTGGGTGATTACTGAACAGATAATCGAGCAGAAGAGAGAATCTAGCAATTCGTGAGAAAAGAAAACGAAGAAAGGAGAGAGGATGAAGAACAGATGAGTATAGAGAAGAGATATGAGTACAGAGAAGAGGGAAAAGAGAGGAGAGAGGAAAGAGAAGAACAGATGAGAGAGGAGATTAGAGAACGAAAAGAGGCGGAGAGCAAAAGGGTTTATACTCGAAATTTTAATTCAAATTTTTTTTTTGGTTTTTTTGCCTTTTTTTTAATTCGCACCGGTTTGAACCGGTGCTAATTACCATAGTTGGCACCGGTTTAAGGCGAACTGGTGCCAAAACCGAATTTTTCAATCCCGCCAATTTCTTTCGGCACCGGTTTTCAAGAACTGGTGCTAAAGGGGGGGTGCCTATTTCATTTTTTCTACTAGTGAAACCCTAGATTGTAAAATCGATAGTCGGTGATGATTTAAAAGAAAAAAAAAACAATTTACCCAAGAAGCTGATCCAATGGAGAACAAAAGGCTCAAAAGCCATTTCAGGGAAGAGCTTAATGTACGGCTTCAATGGAGAATTCAAAATACAACTTGAATGGAAATGATTCAGAGTACTGCTTCATTGGACTAGAGAGGAAAGGATTCAGAGTATTGCTTCATTGGACTTCAATGGATGACGGGTTCTCGAGGATGGAGAAGGCAGGTTGCAAAGTTGGAGGAATCCCTAACCATTTGAATTGAAGAAGGGGAATTTGGGGTTTTTTTAATTTGGAGATAAGAAAACTGCGGGGGATAAAATAATTGGACACTTTAATTTAGAATTTCAAAATTTTGGGTCTAAAATACAGAGGGAAAGAAAAAAATATTAAAAGTTTAGTAGCCGTCGTGTTAGCTCTTGTTGCCGTTGTATTAGCTCAATCTATTACAACAGCATATAAGGGACCGTTGCAGTAGATATGATATATAATTGACTATTGTATTAGTTAATCCTACCGTTGCAATAGGCTATCTATTGCGACGACATTGAATAGGGTGTTGCAATAGCTCATTTTTTAGCGTTCCATTTTATCAAAAATGTAGTAGTGTTGGGAATTAGTGGGTTTTGTTTTATTTCCTTTATTTTCTATTCTCTTTTTTTGTTTTATCCAACTGTAGGCGGCAAGTAAGAAAACTCATGGGTCAACGCCTGAAATTTGGAGTCAATGCCGAAAACGAGAGCCAAGTTTCATTAAACAAAAAAAGTGATCGTGGTGATTTTTTTAAATAAAGAATCGTTTTAAAGGTTTTTTTTGACAAATTTTCCATTATATTATTAAAATCTTTAATTATTTATTTAAGTAAAGTTATAAAAGGTTAATGTTTAAAAGTAGTACAAATGGTATAAAACTTGTAGACATCTACTTTTGGCCTTATGTATACACCTAAAAATGTCTCCCCAAAACCTAGCCCGGTGATGAACAACATTTCACCACCATTATTGGTCGGGTCAAGTATTTAATTTTGGGAGTGCTTAAAACCCACATTCAGTCAAACATAGCCTGCAAATTAGTCAACAGATTAGTCCAAATGTTTATTCAAACTCAATCCAATCCACATTTTAGCCCAAACCCTTTTTAATTCATTTCGTGTTATTTATTAATTAAGCCCGATTAATAAAAAAAACCCATAAGAATGAAATAAATCTGTAACTTTGGAACGACGCCTAATTTATCACGTGCTTAATGCAAATTTAAAGATAACAATGAACCTAGGCGATTTTCTAGAAAACCAAAATGCCGCGCCATGGCAATGCCTACTACGACACGATAATTTATGCCACGCCACGGCAACATTTCCCACGTCACTGAAAATTCTGCGGCGTCATGGCTATTTTTCCGTGACACGACAATTTTTAGGTTTAATTATTTCACGGCGCTTCAATTCTAGTGTTCCGTGTTTCACCCCTTATATTTTCTCTACAAATACGAGGCTGATTTCTCAGTTTCGGGGCACCAAACAATTCGCTCCTTCCCTCTTATACACCGAATCATTCTCTCTTCTCTCTCTTATGCTCTAGCCTAAACACTAGCCTACCCTATTCTCTCACCATACATCTTGTAAGCATTCCTCGGAGTCCGTACTTTACCCGAACTTCCACACTTAAACCAAGGCGTGAAAGGTAGAATTGTTTGAGTGTTTGGCCTCAAATCCACTTTACTTTGATTTAATTTAATTTCCATTATTATTTATTATTTTCCTTGAAGTTACTAACGCGTTTATTGTGTTATAGTTGCAAGCAAACGTAATCAAAGTAAGGAATCATGTTCCTTATATATTTCTAACAATTTTTATTATGTTTTTTATGTACTAATCGCTATTATTATTGTTGAATTGCTTCTAATGTCAATGTTATTTTATTGATCACCATATTGCATGTTTAAAGGGAATATGTAATTGAATATAACGCTTAATAAGATAATTTGGACGACCGGTTTAGGTTCCTTTTTAATCTTGTCGTTTAATTGAAATGATCACAATATTTTAGAATTATATGTTGTATTAACATTCAACCAATTTAGCTTAATAATACTTTGGAGCAAATTGAATCTTTGTTTGCGTGCCTTTGAGATCGCAGGAATACTTTTCACAATAAGAATCGAGTAGAGGCCAATACGGGCGAATGTGACTCCATGACTCACTTCGTACCATCAACCCCGATCCTACTTTCGTGGTTTCAAACCATATGGAGTTAGTAATCTCATGGATTATGAATGGGGTGTAACCTTCACGGGTCAATCATTGTTACCTTTCGTTGTCCCTTAATCGTTGTTGCTTTAAATGATCCGTGAATGGTTTACAAGTTCCTTATAAACTTGTTGGCAGCTTCCTACTTTTCTTTGTCCCCAATCGTTGTCCCTAATCGTATGTCAATTCCCACTTCCTATGAGTGCCAAGCATATTCACAACATGCTTAACGTAGGCGCGCTTCGAATGACGTCTATAATTTGGCGACTCCGCTGGGGAGGATTCTTGGTAATTTATCGATTTGAGTGTTCGGTATTTAATTGAGATGAGTGGATAAGACTTGAAATATTCTTAAATCGTATTCCTGTGATTAATTTGGCATGTTTTTCATATGCATTTACGTTTTAACGTCGTATTTAGGTTTACCTCGTAGGAAAAATCGAATAACCTGATCGCGAACGAAAAAACAGAGACTCTGGTCAGATTTTCTGACTTCCGCGCCACGGCACAATATAATTGTCGTGTCACGTCACAGTTTACTGTCACGCAGAAAATTGTACTGTGACACGACAATCCCTGCTGTGTTGTGGCAGTCTTGAAATATTTCCAGTGGTTCTGTTATTTTCTCATTATTAGCTTCCTTCGTTTTTTCTAAAAAACCATATGTGTTCTACATACGTTTAGCCCCGGGGGATTTAAGCTCTATCAACCCGAAAACGTTCATGACAATAAGGGTTCATCCGAGTTATTTATTAAATACACCCAAACCATGGAGTCGAGTTCGATTTAATCACGAACTTGCGGAGCCGCCCGTTCGCATACACCCTCAAGGGAGGCTGCCTTGCTAACACGTCCAAACTCTTAACCATGGTACGCGTTCGACACCCAAATAAGCTTGACCATAGTCGAACTTAGAACAAGACTCTAAGTTGCGAACTTCATTGCATCATGTGTGGCAATGTGCTTATATGTGCACATTTTTATTGATTTATTTATTTATTATTATTTTTTTTCCTTATCTAACCCTTCTTATTTATTAGAGTCAGGTCATAGTTCTTTTTTTATTTTTTATTTTTATTTTTATTTTGAGTCAACCCGGATTTTTATTCCCGTATCCTGCACAAGCGTCAACTTGTTTTGGTCATAGCCGGAGTTCTAAAAAGAGTTACGTATTGTGAAACCCATGGATCTGTAGCCTTGAGTTTTATCTTCATTTGGCATTGATTTCGTCCCAATCAGAGTCACAGGTCAAAAGTTATAACTGAAATACTACAGCCTATCTAGTTTAGGTGTCTTTTTAGCATCCAACCTCCTTTTTTTATATATATTTTTTTTTGTTTGTTGTATCTTTTCATAGACTCAATTAAGAACTAAATTAAGACCTTTGTTATTAAATTAATTAATCAAAAAAAGTTTATACTCGACACGAAGACTTAGGAAGGGAAGCCGAACCATCGCGAAACGATAGAACTATCGCTCACGTTGATTTTATCGCATCGCGATATAAATTCTTAGGGAGGGTTGATCGAGAATCACACATGAATATCATAAGAATTAAGTAGAGGCCAATTTAGGGAGGGTTCAATCTCTTTTAGATTGGATTCGTACTATCATCCCCGAATATCCAGTCATGGTTCCGAACCACTATGGAGTTAGCGATCTCCGTGATCATGAATGGGGTGTAACCTTCACACCCGTGAACGATTTACAAGTTGCTTAAACTTGTTGGCGACTCTTTTATCTCTAGCTTCTTTTCCTTTGGAAGCCACCATGCTTAAATGCATGATCACAGTGGGGCTCAAAGCTGATGTATGAAATATTCTTTACACTTTGCAACCCATTATACCCCTTTTACATTTCAAACACATATTCCACTTGTTCATTAACGACTTTGAGCCTCGTCTAAATGTTTGGCCTCATTTCTTCAACCCACATTCACCTAACCTTGGGATGGGAAGATGTGTAATTTGTGTAATTTTCAAAAGCAAGTAACAAAAAAAAAATCAATAATAAAACAATGTCTAAGGGCAATTGTTCCAATGTCTTTTATATGAACACGTCTCGAATTGCGTCTCTTATCGTGTGCTTGGTACCGTGCCTGGAAAACATGAATGCTAAGTGAGTGATGGACCGCATAATTCGATATTGCTCACATTGATTAAATATAATTCGAAGCAAATTAAAAAAAATATTGTGAAAATTAAAACTTGCAAATTTAAATTTCAAACACACAATTACACATCTTGGGGGCTTCTCTTGGATCTTGAGCCTTTTACCCTTTTCTTCTTCAAACCATTAGCTTAATCACATTACAACCCTCAAAAGACCTCTTTGAGGTGTACACATACTTGTGCGAAGTTCGGCTAGAGCTACGTTCGGTCTGATTCTTAACGGATACGTAGGCAACCTCAAATCGAGGTGCGGCCACATTCACATTCACATCCGTGCATGATCAAGTTAAAGAATATCCAATGCTTATCCTTATCCATCTAGAGCTAGACTTGGGGGCTTGAACCCACATCACGTAGCTTACCTAGCCTAAAAAGTCATCATCTTTGACTCTTCTCACGTATATTCCCATCGCTATAGCCTTTGCAGCTAGCCTTAGTATCACTTTCACACACTTCATTCACACATACATAACCATATCCTTCTTCCCTTAGGAACCCCTTATCATGAAATCTTATTCCCACACCACGCATGCTTCACGATAGCATCCAGTAAAGTCATCATCATTCGATAGCATTATCACAAATGTTCTTAGCTTCCTGACCTAGGTAGATTTATCAAGATTCATGCAAGATGTGCTTAGTTCCCTAACCTAGCAACATTCATTATTGCATATATAACATATTGTGCTTAGCTCCTTGAACTAAGCAATACTGAGCAATCACCACTGTATACTTGCTTAGCTTCCTAACCTAAGCAACGTTCATCAATATTGTTTTTCATACACTATATATGTGCTTAGCTTCCTGACCTAAGTGCATTCATTGATTGTGTCACATGATGCAATTGTCCTCAGCCTCCTGGCCTAAGAACATTCTTTTTTCATACATTATTTTCAAAGACGAGCAATTCAATTTGATAAGAAGAAAATCCTTGCAATTCATCTCGCTTTGGTCATCGAGGAAGTTCAAAACTTCTTCCTTTTTTCAAGTCTTTTCTTTTGGCGAAGTTCAAAAACTTTTTCAAAACTTTCTTAGCGAGGAAGTACAAAACTTCTTCTATTTTTCATCTTTTTTTCTTTTGGGGAAGTTCAAAAACTTTTTCAAAATTTTTATCGAGGAAGTTTGAAAACAAAACTTCATTTTTCACGTCTTTCTTTTTCGGGAGAAAGTCGGTACCCTCCACAATGACGGAAATTTTTTGCTTTTGCATTTTTACTTGCTTGTGTCTGCACACACACTCAAACTATACACACACAATCCCAAGTCATACACATATCATGTCATGTCAAGTCGGGCTTGGTCAAGTTAGTTGGTCAAGTCAATCACAGTCTATACGAGTCCTTTGGCAAATTCTATTTTGCAAGTCTCAGGTACAATCAAACAAATGATCATTCAACTACAACCCATTTTCGGGGAAAATCGAACCATTATCATTTATCAAACACCTAGCGATCATCTCCCGAGGGGAGGATGATTCGCACTGCAAGTTTCTCAAGGCGCAGAGACTTGTAATTTCTCATTATCAAACAAGCTTTTCCCGAGGCGTGGAGAATTGTCGGTCGTTGCACACTTCTCAAGGCGTAGAAGTCGGTGATTGTGTCCCAAGGCGTGGACGATGCATGTTGCAAGGCGTAGAGACTTGTAATTTTATTATTAGACAAGCTTTTCCCGAGGCGTGGAAAACTTTTAGTCGTTGCACACTTCTCAAGGTGTAGAAGTCGGCGATTGTGTCCCAAGGGATGGACGATAATTTTTATTATCAAACAAGCTTTTCCCGAGGCATGGAGAATTATCGTTCGTTGCACACTTCTCGAGGCGTAGTAGTCGGCGATTTCGTCCCAAGGTGTGGACACTTAGTGTTATTCCCGGAGTATGGAATTTCACTTGTGAGTTACTCAAGGCGTAGGAACTCATGATAGAGTTCCCGAGGAGAGGAAACTATCAAACATCAATCTACCCGAGGCGTGCAAAAATATCATCTAACAAAATTCCCGAGGCGAGAAAATTATCTCATATCAATCTTCCCGAGGCGTGGAAAAACATCATCTAACAGAATTCCCGAGGCAAGGAAAAACTATCTCATATCAATCTTCCCGAGGCGTGAAAAAACATCATCTAACAGAATTCCCAAGGCATGGAAAAATATCATCTAACAGAATTCTCGAGGAGTAGAAAAATATCATCTAACAAAATTCCTGAGGCGTGGAAAAATATCATCTAACAAAATTTCCGAGGCATGGAAAATCATTATCCGGTGGACTTCTCGAGGCATAGAAGACTACCAAAACGTGTTTGTTTCCATGCACTGGTGTCAAATACGCATTCTATCTCTTCACTCTTTTATCTGTGGAACTAACACTTTCTGCAGGTATCGACGTACACAGAGTGATTTAGGATCGCAGAACGTCTTAAATCATTCTCCGTCCCAATCGATTACTTTGACTATCGTTTTCGAAACTTACGTTTCTACAAACTCAGTCAAAGTGGGGGCTTCTATAGACACCTAAAAATGTCTTCCCAAAACCAAACCCGATGATAAACAACCTTTCACCACAATTATTGGTCGAGTCAAGTATTTAATTTTGGGAGTGCTTAAAACCCACATTCAGTCAAACATAACCTGCAAATCAGTCAACAAATCAGTCCAAATGTTTATTCAAACTCAGTCCAATCCACATTTTAGCCAAAACCCTTTTTAATTCATTTTGTGTTATTTATTAATTAAGCCAGATTAATAAATAAAAAACCCTAAGTCTGATATAAGTCCGTAACTCTAAAACAGTGCCTAATTTATCACGTGCTTAATGCAGACTTAAAGATAAAAATAAACCTAGACAGTTTTCTAGAAAACTAAAATGCCGCGACACGATAATTTATCCCACGCCACGGCAACATTTGCCGCGTCATGGCATATTCTGCGGCGTCACGGCAATTCTGCCATGACATGACAATTTTTAGGTTTAATTCTTTCGCAGCGCTTCAACTCTAGGGTTCCGTGCTTCACCCCTCATATTTTCTCTATAAATACGAGGCTGATTTCTCGTTTCGGGGCACCAAACAATTCTCTCTTTCCTTCTTATAAACCGAATCATTCTCTCTTCTCTCTCTAATGCTCTAGCCCAAATACTAGCCTACCCTATTCTCTCACCATACATCCTTTAAGCATTCCCTAGAGTCCGTACTTTACCCGAAGTTCCACACTTAAACTAAGGCGTGAAAGGTAGAATTGTTTGAGGGTTTAGCCTCAAATCAACTTTACTTTGATTTAATTTAATTTCCATTATTGTTTATTATTTTACTTAAAGTTACTAATACGTTTATTGTTTTATAGTTGCAAGCAAACGCAATCAAAGTAAGGAATCATGTTCCTTTTGTTCCTTTTATATTTCTAACGATTTTTATTATGTTTTTCATGTACTAATAGTTAACATTATTGTTCAATTGCTTCCATTGTTAATGTTATTTTAATGATCACCATATTGCATGTTTAAAGGGAATATGTAATTAAATATGATGCTTAATAAGATAATTTGGACGACCGGTTTAGGTTCCTTTTTAATCTTGTTGTTTAATTGAAGTGATCACAATATTTTAGAATTATATGTTGCATTAACCTTCAACCAATTTAGCTTAATAATATTTTGGAGCAAATTAAATCTTTGTTTGCATGCCGTTGAGATCGCAGGAATACTTTTTACAATAAGAATCGAGTAGAGGCTAATACGGGCAAATGTGACTCCATGACTCACTTCGTACCATCATCCCTGATCCTCCTTTCGTGGTTCTTAACCATATAGAGTTAGTAATCTCATGGATTATGAATGGGGTATAACCTTCACAGGTCAATTGTTGTTGCCTTTTGTTGTCCCTTAATCGTGGTTGCCTTAAATGATCCGTAAACAATTTACAAGTTCCTTAAAAACTTGTTGGCGGCTCCCTACTTTTCTTTGTCCCTAATCGTATGTCAATTCCCATTTCTTATGAGTGCCAAGAATATTCACAACATGCTTAACGTAGGCACGTTTCGAATGATGCCCACACCTTTGGTCTCGACTGGAAATGAAATGACGATATAAAATTTCCTTTTTGATGCTAGATCGAAGTGAAGAATGCTATCGGGATGGACTACTAATTAAATCTTAGACATATAAAGCAACAAGATAAGCCTGAAACAAAGTAAAACAAATCTTAATGTACTAAGCCTGGTTAGAAATTAGGCTTAATCTATACCAAGGCGTGGGTTAAAACCTACTTTTTGATGAAAATTCTAGAGCCGCCATTGAAGATTCCGCGCATAACTCACTTAGCATGTCAGCGTAACTTTCAATGTTGTGCTTGCTAAAGATTCAGGATTTCTTAAAGATACCGAATCAAATCTTACGATAATACCACGCGCAAGAAAGAAAGTCACACACCACAACATAGCACAACTTCCTACCTTACACGCACCCTCTGCTGCTTCGGTACATCCGAAACCTTAATCTTAACCATTCCCTATAAATAGAGGATGATTTACGAGCTTTGAACACACTGAAAATCAGAGAAAACAACTACAAACTTTATAATTTTAGGCGTTAATTAAACCCTCTTGTCCTAAAACACTCACCACTTTACTAATTCATTCATTAGAAGATATTTTGCAACTCAGTATGGTAAAAGAACAAAACACATGCATTTCGCGTCATTTTCAAAGTTCAAAAATTTCATCTATGATTGAAATGCATAATTATAGTTACCATACTTCAATTTACATCACAATTAATATATAATTAAGTATAATTGTATAAGCAACAAGAAATATCATTTTAAGTAAGAAATTCAAGCTAAAAAGTTCAAAAACGATACACACTAACACATGCTCATACAGGATTCAATACTTCACTATTTTTCACGAAATTTGTTGCAAAACGATCCTTAAACATGATATATATAACAACAATTTCGAGAATTATAAGCCAAATATAAAAATTCCAAATTCAAAATTTAGGGTTCTCTGATTCGATTTTCTGCAAATTTTTACCAAATTACACTAAGATAACAAGAAAAACATACATTGGATTTTAGCATTATTAAATAAAATGGGGACGAGATCCACTTTCCTTGGCTTCAAACGTCAATGAAAATTGAGCTATAGATAGAGAGTACGTAAGGTCGAAAACGGCGGAAAAAAGGAGAAGAACAAACGAGCTGCAGATCGTGTTCTTTTATCTTCTTTTAGCTGATTTAAATGTTGCGCGTAATTCCATAAGTTGCGCCTGACATCTGCGCGCAACCCCATAAATTGCGCGCAGCAGAATAGTGCAACATACAGAGTTGCGTAAAGATACTAGTCATTAAATGGTTGTTATTTTGATTTTGATCCCTTTTTATTTTTTCCAACGGTTTTACTTGCTATTAGACGTACTAGCATGCGATTGGGCTTTAACTTTTTCTCCTTCACCCCTTAAAGTGTTTTATTATATGTTTTTCCCTATCTTCTTCCTATAAAAAGTATAAGATTACTTTTATGAATTTATAGTGTGTTACTAATTAGACCCTTTAAAATGTGTATATACATACATACCTTTTATATATGTATAGGTTTTTTTATGAATAGTGTTTGGACAATAATACCCTATAAAATATTTATCTACTTATTTTCCTTCATTAATAGTATTTTTTTAACTCTAAAGAATAGTGTGTGGACAATTTACTATCGAAAAAATATTTGTTTACATATTGTCTCTCATTAATAATGCCAATAACTAAATTTGTGATCTACGGCCAGACTAAGAGCTCCTCAGATACAACTAGATATGGCACACACATCGCACGTGTTAAATGCACTGGCCTTAGTTATGAGAGATTTTTACAATTCCTCTTGCTTTAACACTCCATCTTCCCCACTTATCTCCAATATTTTAATCCCTTCAAAATTATCCATCAATTATATTCATTTCCCTATTCAATTTACATAAGAGTAATTTTTTTTTTCTTTCCCTCACTCCTTACCTTTCATTAATTAATTGATAGATTTTCAATCACTCAACAATTACAACATTTTTCCTAAAACATTCATTGAGTTTATTTCAAAGGACAAATAAATGTTAACACTTTTTCTTTTTCAATTTTTTTTATATATAGTGTGTACATCACACGGGCCAAATAGCTAGTTTATTTACATATTAATAATGCGGTAATATTATTTTACGAAAGTTAGTGATGTTGTTGATTAGCTTAAATAAACCTTCATGCCACAAAAATACTTAAATTAAAAATAAAATCAACATCAGATAACCATTAAATATTTAGTACAATACAACCCAAGACAACTCGATCATGAGCTTAACTAGTTTTAGTACTCCCTCCGCCCACAATTATCTGTAACATTTGTCATAAATGGGTGCTCTCTATTATGTGCAACAAATTTTTTTCTTTCCTCTTTTAGTAAATTTTAAAGTGTAAAAAGACCACCTTACCCTTACTTTTATTTTTTAACTTTGTTTAACATCTTTTAATTACACTCAATTTTTCACCTTTTACCCACTCATAAAAGGGGGCCTCAATTTTCCACCTTTTTCTCACTCACTTTAACCCACCCAAAAACAAAAAAATAAGGGACCACTTTTTTCCCTCCTTTTTCCCACTTAATTAAACACATCCAAACTTAATTAAACTCCACTAAAAGTTTTGCCTAATAGTCTGCAAAAAGGACGTTTGATGCAGATAATCGTGGGCGAAGGGAGTATATCAACAAAGTACGTATCAAGTAGGTGAGTTGCAATATGTACGGAGTTAATTTGCTACCATACCTAGGGGTGTTCAGATCCGGGTAACTGCAAATCCGGGTACCCAGATCTTCGGGTAGTTGAAAAATCGGCCCGTGTCCTGTCCAGGATAATTCGGGTACCCGGTATTCGGGTACCCGAATTATTCGGGACGGGTTATGGATACCCGAAATCTATTTATTTATTTTTTTTTAAAAAAAAATTTACCTAAAATCTGCTGTAATTTTTACCTAGGGACATCTGCAGCAGGAAATGGGAGTAAGGTTAGCTGATCGAAAAAATATTGTTAATCAGTTGATAGAAAGCACATTAGCAACTCTAACAAGTTATATATCAGTTAATTTAAGGTAGCTTGACCTGGGTGCTTGCAAGGAGAATGACATAAGTTAGCACATTAGTATACAATAGCTTAACTTGGGTTCTCTAGGAACACAAAAAGATCATATATGCTAATTTGCTGTAAACATTTACAGAGACAATACAAAATATTATAAGAATCCACTATCCAAATATGAGGCGCAAGAGAGAGAGAAGAAGAAGAATTGTTCTCTGTTGGGCGTGAATTGGCTGCGATTTTTTGGTTGTTTGGGAGTAAGCTGTAGAATTTCGGCATGAATTGAAACAATGAAACCCTAGATCTAAGCAAGTAAGCTGTAGTCTACTAGTCTGTAAGCTGTACTGTCTTAGTTAAAAATTGGGCTGGGCTTATTAAAATCGGGTAGTTCACTAGTTCAAGTAGGTTTGATTTTTTTTTTTTTTTTTTACCGGGTATTCGGGTACCTGAAAGTAGCATAGTTTGTCTCATGTTCCGGCCAGCGACAATGCAATTTTTACGGGACGGATACCCGGCCCGAAAAAAACAGAAAAATTTAACAATTTTCCATCGGGTTTTTTGCGGATCAACGGATAATCGAGACGGTACAACCGGGTCGGGTTTTTATTGAACACCCCTAACCATACCTATCCACAAATTAGGTGAGATCGTTTTCAATCATAACCCTACACTAGTTGTAGCGTTTACTTGTCAAACAGTAAAATTAAAATCAAATGTGGCAATGCAACGTACACATAATATCCAGGTACTAAGTTTAAATTATAACACCTAGATTTACATAATTGTAAAATTGAATTGATTGCCATATTCAAATTTATCACCCTTATTCAATTTTTGTTTACCCTCTTTTAATATCCACCACTATTAATTATAATACTGCTAACCTACTTTGGGCCCCTCATTCTTTCGTATATTATTGCCTATATATATGTGTGCTACGTTTTAACTTTGTATACCAAACCTAAAGAAGAGTTAGTTAAATCTAAACAAATATTTCTACAAGTTGATTAGCTTGTTTCCTAGGGAAGTACTTGAAAATGGCCTATTCAAAGGCTTTGCTGCTTGCCCTTATTGCTGTGACTATAGTCATATGCTCAGCTCGTCAATTGGCTGAATCTTCAACCAATGAGGAATCACGTAATTGCCTTCTTATTCATAAGATTTTTTCACTTTTACCACAAAAAAAAAAATAAAAAAAAAAAAAAAATTTCAAGAAATTGTTTTTTACCACCAAAATTTCTCAAAATTTTATTTTACCACAAAATTGTTTTTCACCACCTACTATCAAGAAAGCCGTTAAATGAAAAAAATTTTAAGAATTTATATTTTATAAGTAAAAGTAAGTTTGTAACGAATTTAGTATCCAATTAGAACATCTAAAATATCATTACTCTTTTTTTGTTTTTTTTTTAAATAATCTTTTAATAGTTTTGTGCATAATTTTGAAATTAAAAGCACACATTGCATGTACTTAGATCTCGTTATTTAGAGTTTTGGGACATGCATGTCTAAAGTACATCATTTATGTACTTTTTATAAACAAAGTTTATGTCTTTCTAATTTTCTAATGAGCGGATTGGACGTCATAGTTGCGTATTAATTTTTATTTAGAGCTCTAGTGTTTTAGTTTTAAAGAAAATTATAGATTAGAAAAGAATATCAATGTATTAATAAAATAATACATATATTTCTTATTTTGCAGAATCTGTGGAGGAGTCTAAGTATGGACACTATGGTGGCGGCCACTATGGAGGACATGGTGGTGGCCACTATGGAGGAGGCGGGGGCCACTATGGAGGAGGCGGGGGCCACTATGGAGGAGGTGGTGGCCACTATGGAGGAGGTGGTGGACACGGCGGTCATTACCCACCCAAAGAAGAGGAGTCCGTGGAGGAGTCTAAGTATGGACACTACGGACATGGTGGTGGATATGGCCATGGTGGCGGTTATGGACATGGTGGTGGATATGGCCATGGTGGCGGTTATGGACATGGTGGCGGATATGGCCATGGAAGCTATGGACATGGTGGACATGGTGGTCACTATCCCCCAAAGGAGACAAAAACTTCCCAAGAACAAAAGGGTAACTAATGAGTAGTGGCTATAAAATGTGCTGAGTATCGATATTTATCATATGTGGATTATGTATTGATCAAAGAGTTGAGTACTTCTTGTATGTTGGTAATGTATTGGTTATCCTTTTTTGTACCGCTTGTAATTTACAAATTATGCAATGTTAAATTAATAAAATTGGATGTGGTATTTGAAGTTAATTACATGCATGTTACATTTCTTTTTTTTTTTGTTTGAATTTATTATGTTGATTTCTTTTTGTATTGACACGTCGATTGTTATTATCGTACCATTAAGAGTATCGTCGTTCTCCTGGAAGAATTCGTTGACTTCCTCAATGATATATTATCATATGTCCTAACCTTTCTTAGCTGTTGGACTTACAGACATATCATAAAATAATTTATGTATTTAATAAATAATATTGTTGGTGTTCCTGGTACCTTCACTAAGTTTTTGTCTTAAAATCATTCGATTTCCATTGGATGAACATAATCATTCCATATTTCGATTTAATTTTGAGCTTAATTTGATACCCCATAATTATCTAGGTTAGTAACATAATCTACTCAAAAGCTCTATTTATAAATGATCGATGAAGATTTATATATTAATGAAATATACCCAGTTTGGTAAATCTCTTAATATATCAATAAAGCTCTTAAATATTATTAAGAGTTGTACAAAGTTTTTTTTACAATATAATGTATACTAATATATTAAAAAGTGTTCCTACGAACGTCTATATGTCATGTAGCCCCTTTATTACGCCACATCACTTACTCAATTTTTCATTACGTCACATGATTCTCCCTTCTATTTGTTTCTCATTTCATGCCATGCACTTTAATATAAAAAGTTCTCCACAAAATTAGAATAATGCAACCTCTAATTCTAGAATTGTTTATATTTTACCATCAAGGTATGTGATATTTTATATTATCATTTGAATACAAAATGTTGTTATGTAGCGAATGACAATATGATTAGCAAATTTAGTTACAAGAAAATTGAGTCATAATAAAAATGTATATTAATGATCAACCCCATGTAATGACCCATAGCATCGCTCGGGCCTAAAAACTAGGGTGATAATTATATAATGTATGGAGATGATAAGGAACATTTTATTTAAAAAGAAATTGACGGGCCCTATTAAGCTCAAACCTGGTTCTACTGTCATTAAGCCCCAACAACCTATTTCCCCTGAGATTCCCTCTTTTCCTTTTGGTCCCATGGTTGTGCATGTCCCATCCTCCTCTTCTGTCCCTATGGATAACAGTATTTAATGCTGCTTGCCCATGAATCTATATAGGATGTTATGAGAGAGGTAACCCCTCTAAATTCTTCTGCTGCTGCTGATGCATCCCCTCTTCTGATAGAAGATGATAGTTCTCCCTCTCTCATGGACCAACTATTGGATCATGATTCTGCTGCTCCTGATGTATCAACTCCTCCTCTTTATGAGTATGGCACAAACTCCAATCAGCATACATGCCTCTCCTCTAATGATGAACAACGCTTTTTTGATGCTATGGGGGTTGATGTTTCTGCCTGCTTCTCTGACTCCTCTAGTAAGAGGAGGAGGACTGAAGATGCTGAAGACTCAGCTTCTTCGAGGCTCCCCAAAAAATGATCTGTTCTTCTGCTTAACTTTTTCTCGTATGCGACCTGCCTTTAATCTTTTGTTATCTGTCCATTCTCCTACTTAATATTTGTAATAGTCTTATCTTTTATTTTAGTGTACTTGTATGCACTAGTTCCGATGCTAGTTTTCCCATTGTTTATAGGCATCTTTTTCTTTAGCTCTTCCTTTGTATTATAGTTCTACTATCTGTACTCATGATGTATAACCTGATGCTACCTCTATATCAAATTATGATAATATATGTACATATTTCTAGCCTTTTCTTGTTATGGGTCCTTTATCTTTTTGCCTTTATTTCCATTCTAGTCTTTTTGTTGCTTTGGTTTGAGTTTCTTTACTCTCTGCCCTCTCTTTTTGCTGTATGCTTTCCCTTTTTTGGGATTCAGGATCATATGTGGTTTCCCACTTAGGACATTTGTGGATTTTACTTTATCCACTAACATACTTTATTTATTCTGGTCTTCTCCTTTCCCCTTATGATTCATGTCCTCTATTAGTCCTATGCTTTGTTAGCTTTCCCATCTTTCATTGTAGGACTTTCTACTGTTTTGTGGTTAAGTGCTATGATGAATTTTACTGGAATCTTTTTTATTGGGGTTACTTTGTCCATTTGAACCATTTATTACATATATGCATGCCCTCCTCAAGTAAGATTGACACTAGGGCTCCTTTTGTTTCTCCTCCTTTACATTGTTGCTCCTTGTCCCTCTCTCATTTACAGGTTGAAGTGACTTTGCTTTTGAATTTCTATGCTAATTTGGTTGCCTGTTTCAAAGCTCAAAGGGTGGTGCATTTTTGGCTCTTCTTCCTTTGGACTAAGTATCCCCTATATGATTTAACTCCAACTTGTCCTATGAATTCCCTTATGTACTGGTTTAGATGCTCCCTCATACTTTTCATGTATAAGGTTGAAGTGACTTCTCCTACTGCCGGGTCTTCTAGGCTTGTTGGTCTAATTCGTAGTACTTACGACCTGAGCGCACTTTGTCTAGTGTTTCTTACTTCTTGTTTCATTAGTTTCTTTTATTTTTCAGTAGTTTTCCTTTTTTGGGTTGTATTTTCATTTTCCTTTTTTCTGCTCATTTTGGGCAGTGCTTATTTTCTCTTTTGTTTATTTCTTTTCACTTTGTTATTTGTCTTTCTTATTTTGGACTTATGCTTTTGTTATTTGGTGTACTTTTGGTTTCATTTGTTATTTTTATTCTCTGTAGATCAATTATATACTTTCTTCTTGTTTTGCAAAAACTATTTTGGATGCCTTCTTTTTCTGACCTATTTTCTCACGTTTTCCCGCCCTTCACCATGTATTTGCTCTTGATTATGTTCTTATTGTTCCTATAGGAACTTATGACATTGCTTTCTATGAATCCTGTATATTTTGTTATTAAATTTTGTTTACAGTTGTATAGGTCCTTGTTCCTACATTCTTGTAGTATGTTCCTTGTTTTTACCTTCTCTAATACTCTTTTATGAAGATTATTAGTTGGAATGTTAGAGGGGCTAAGTGTTCACAGGCTATTAGTGAGATGATTTTCCTAAAGGAAAAAACAATCCCGATATTTTTATTGCAATTGAAACTATGAGCTCCCCTACGAATAGTCATCGTTTGAGTAAAACTTTAGGCTATGAATCTGTTCATGTCATCAATCCGGAAGGGCATTGTGGTGGAATGCGGGTTTGCTATAACTCTCCTAATATCACTGTCACTGTTATACAATTACAGCATAAGATTGCATTTTTACTTATTCATGATTTAGCACATGATATTGTTTTTATGTTATATTCTATATATGTGCTCAGACCTCTCACAAAGCGATGTTTTGGTTGGAGATCTTTGACCTTATTTCAAGTTCTCCCCTACCATGATGTATTATTGGGGATTTTAATGACTTATATTTACTTAATGATAAGCAAGGTGGAAAACCCCCGTCCCCTGCTAGATGTTTTAGACTCCAACGTTTTGCTCAGTTTACGCAGGCTATAGACATCTCTGCTATGGAAAACTCTTTCTCGTGGAAGCATCCTTTTCACTCCCACTTTATTTTATGAAAGATTAGATCGTTCCTTTGTTAGTTCTCAATGGTCTTCTTTATATCTGGATGCTACTCTCTTATATGAACACTTCTCTATTTCAGATCATTCCCCTATTGTTTTGCTTACTAACAATAATATGACGCCTAGACTTTCTTCATTTCAATTCCAGAATATCTGGACTTCAGATGTAGAAGCTCAGAATATTATCATTAAGAATTGGAAGACCCGTCATACTGGCTCTTGTTTCTTTTTCTTTTTACAAAAATTGAAGCGTGCTAAAACAGACATAAAGCATTGGCATCATTCTAAATATGGTAATGTGCAAGCTTAACTAAGTTTGAATCAACCAAAATTGATTTCTGTAGAATCTCAATTGCTACTTTTTCCAGATAATTCCCATATACGTTAACACCTCATTCGGCTAATTCATCAACGTGAAAAGCTTCTTTAGTTTGGTAAAAAATTTTGGGGTAAATATGAAGGAAATTTATGGTTAACTAAAGGTGACCGCAACTCTAGATTTTTTCATGAATCAGTTTTGCTCTAGTAAAAAAGAAATTTTTCGTCTTCAAAATGAAGATAATCAATGGGTTGATAATCCATCCAATATTACAGACCTCTTTTTTTACTGAATTCTCTAATAGATTTAAATCTGCTTATACGCATGATCGAACCATTTCTTTACCTTGAATTGACCCGGTCATCTCTCCAAATGATAATCTGCAACTCACAATGGTTTTTACAGATGATGAGATACATGCTGCTTTTTTTAACATGTCCCCTTATAAGGTTCCTCGTTCGGATGGTTATGGCCCAAAATTTTTTTCAATTTTATTGAAACATAATTGGTCAAGATATTTGTAAAGCTATAAAAGGTTTTTTTTTTTTACAATGGTATTCTTCTTCAAGAATTAAATCATACTATTATCACGTTAATTCTTAAAGTCCACTTGCCCTCGAAGGCCAGTCAATATAAACCCATTAGTCTATGTACTACTATTTATAAAGCAATCTCCAAAATTTTGGTTAACAGATTGAAACCTTATTTAAAGAAGGTTATAGGTCCTCACCAAAATGCTTTTGCCCCAGATCATGCTATTCAGGATAATATTTTGTTGGTCCATGAAATTCTAAACTTGTTCAATAAGTCCAAAAGTATGAAAGGTAGGCTAGCTCTGAAACTAGATAAGGAGAAGGCCTATGATCGCATTTAATGGGATTTTTTATGGGCTACTATTTCCACCTTTGGCTTTAATGCTACTTTGATTAATTGGATTAAAGCTTGTGTTACCACTGTGTCTTATTCTCCTGCTGTCAACAATGTCACTATTGCTCTCATAAAACCTTCTAGGGGGTTACGACAAAGAGATCCTCTTTCCCCGGCCCTCTTTGTTATTTGTAGGGAAGTACTGACAAAAAAATTATTACTTCTTAGTAAAATAAAATCCTTAGGCCTCGGGGTTAAAATTGCACTAATAGCCCCTGATATACCTTGCTTACTCTTTGCGGATGATAGTCTTCTTTTTTGTAAGGCCACTTCTACAGCTGTGTCTACTCTTCGGAATACTTTGGATGAGTTTTCCATGTTATCGAGTTAACTTATTAATTTTAATAAGTCATCTATGGTTTTTTCTAAATATGTATCTAATAATACTAAATCCTCTTTGGCGGGTTTCTTTAATATGACCCCTAAATCCTTCCTTGGTCGATATTTAAGGGTTTTCTTTACCTCTTCACGTTATACTAAAGATATTTTTCAGAATCTTATTGCTAAAGCTGATCAGAAAATGCATTCCTGGGCCTCAAATTTAGTTTCTAAAGCTGGCAAGGTGATTTTAATTCAAAGTCATCTTGAGGCTATCCCTTCCTATGCCATGACTACAACTCGTTTACCGTCTTTTGTTACCTCTTCTTTAGATAAAATTAATCATGATTTCTTTTGGAAGCAATCTCCGTCTAAGGCGGGTATGCCTATGGTTGCTTGGGATACTATTTATCAACCTAAAAGTCAAGTCGGTTTAGGCTTGCGTAAATCTAATGTCGTTAATTCTGCTTTCTTGGCTAAGTTAGGTTGGAAAGTTCTTACTGATCCTACTAACTTGTGGGTTAAATCAGTTACAAAAAAATATCTTAGACAATCCCATTTTTTGACTTACCGTTCTCAGTCTAAAGACTCTCGGATTTGGAAAAAATTACTACTAACATGGCCTCTCTTAATTAGAGGACACCGTTATAAGATTGGTAATGGTTCTTCTATCCTCTTCCGAGTAGACATTTGGTGCGCTAACACTAATATCATAGCATTATTGGATTTGGACCCGGATACTATTTTCAATATTGATATTACCATAGATATGTTTATCACTGATGACAATTCATGGAATGTTTCCCTCTTGCAATCTTGTCTCCCACATGATCTTTTTCACCTCATTCGAGGTATTCCGCTTCCTTCCTCCTCTGTTCCAGATGAACCTTGTTCGAGAATTTCAAAGGATGGGCAATTTTCGGTTAAATCTTGAACTTGGTTAGCCCACTCTCCTTCTATCTTACCATTTAAATGGGAATTTCGATGGATTTGGAAATTAGATATCCCTCCCAAAATTATGATTTTTATTATGAAAAATTCTCCTAAACAGTCTTCTTACTAGACAAACTTTGGTTTCCTAGAATATTGATGTCTCACCCATTTTTGCCCTTTCCAAATCTCAAGACCATCTTTTTCTTTCGTGCCCATTTATTAGGGATGTTTGGTCTTCTATGGCTGTGCGTAACTAGGACGGCTCCCATGTCTCTTCTTTGTAAGTCCATGACCTTTTTCGCTCTCTTAAAGCTTCTTCACCTAGAGATATTCCAAAGATAGCCCTTCTGTTTAGGAGCATTTGGAAATGTCGAAATGCTCTTATCTGTAAGAATTCTACCCCTATCGTTGATACCATTTTTTGTCGTGCTTTTACCCTTTTTCAAGAATGACAAGCCCGTTCTCTCTTGGATAATCTCCATTTTACTGATCCTCCAGCTCACTCCTCTACTTCCCCTCCTACCCCTTTTTTCATTTCTTGGTCCCCTCCCCCCCTGGGATTTTGTAAACTAAACTTTGATGACTCTGCTTTACATAACTCGACGACGGCTAGTGTGGTCCTTCGTGACAACCTAGGTAATCACATAGCTAGTCACACTTATAATTTGGGCTCTTGCCCGACCTTTTTGGCTGAAGCTATTGCTTTTTGTAATGGTCTTATTTTAGCAAGAGACCATAACACCTCCCATATTTTCATTGAAGGAGATAATCTAACCATTATTAATATTTTATAAGGAAAATTCCGCTGCCCTTGGAAGCTGCATCTGCTCATGGATGACATCAAAAGGATTCTGGAGTCTTTCTTTGCTTTTGATTCTCAGCATATCTATTGTGAAGGAAATCGAGCAGTAGATTATGTTGCCTCTCTAGGCTATTCTATCCCGATCGATCAAGATATCGACCCCTTTATGGATAGCAAATTTTCTTATTTTTCACTTTTCGATAAATTAGGTTATAGTCTTGCGAGAAGACGTTCCTAATTTTCCTGTATCTTACTTTTCAAAAAAAAAATAATAAATAAATAAATAAATAAATTCTGTTAAGGATATTTTAAAAGGAAAATGGGGCAATTTGTTTTGAGGTGAGTAATCTATTAAAACTTAAAAGGCCATGTCCCATGTGCATATAATCAAAATGAATTCAAACCAATTATTCAAAGCAATACATCCAAAGTACTTCCTCTATTCTTGTTTAATTGTAAAGTTAGTTTTATACTTGTCAATATTTATACATATTATACCATTATATCTTTAATTATTTATTTAAAAAATTATAAAAGGCTAATGTTTTGAAAGTTGTATTAATGGCATAGAATTAATAAATAAAATCATTAAAGATATTAATTTTTTAGACGAATTTGCAATAATTTTGTTTTAATTTTGTAAAGGTCAAAACTAATAAAGTTATATTAAATCAGTCGAAAAATCGAGTTAATCAACAGTATTTATTTTGCGTATCCTCATATCTAAATTCTTGGATCCACCACTATGTGTTCCTCACTCATATTTTACAAAAACTGATCTTACTTAGAGCTTGTTAAGAAAATTAAAGCACAAAATTATAATCAATGTTTGGCAAAAGACTCAATTATTGGATGTTTGGTTTTAAATTGAATAACCAATGGATTGGACTATTAGTACATGTGAGAAGTGGCGCCAACTCCGTAATACGTGTTGTATATGCATCAAACAAAGGCCTTAGCAAGTCAACGAACGAGTATCCTTCTAGCATGTTCATGCTCCTTTTCAATTTTGTTGCTTACTTTAAATTTAGTAAGCTCTACTGATTACGAGTATTATCATCTCATTTGGACACTTATCGTTTTGTTATATCTTTAATTTTGTCAATATTTATGACTTATGAGTGTATCTGTGTATGTGATTGTAGTCAAATAAGGCAGTACATACGATATAGTTGGCCACCTGATGTACCTCTAGTATACCACATGTAGCGAGGATGTAGATTATAGTTAGTGAAGACAATTATTGAAATTGACATGCTAATTTATTATTATGAGAGGGACATTTTACCTTGTTATCACTTCTCATGTCACTCTTTTCCACTTACATTAGCTCACAAGCTTGTGTTGGAGGGGCGTATTCACACTTATCTTGGAGTATTAAAAATAAAATGAGAATTTCTGTTTTGTTTTCTTTTTTTTTTCTTTTTTTTTTTTGAACCAATGTGAATTTTTTTTTTTATAAAGTAGTTATAAGGCTGGAAAATAAGTGGGTAGATGAATGCGGGTGGATATGGGGCGGGTTTAACTTTAAATCCACAAGCTATCTACAATAGTTGCTTGCAGATATAGCTAATAGCTTTAGACATTAGAAGTCATACCAATAACCATTTCAATTATTGCAAATGTGGTGTCGAACCGTCAAAATTATACAACCTAAGATTTCTAGACTTCTCTTTTGTATGTAATAACTTCTACTCTTTAGATAGGGTTTTCAATGTTGATGGTCCTATGTGTACCAATAAAAACAATGCAATTTCCTGTAAAGAATTATGTTGTGATTCAAAGTATATTGACGAAATATATTTCTCGTAACAAAATATCATTCATATTCTTCATTTCTCCATTTTTTATTTCAAATTAATCATCACACTAAGTTTTTACTTAATGTTTTATATGGCTGGTAATAAGGTGTGGGATTGTGTAAAGATAGGCAAAGATAGGCAGTAGAAGCATATGATTTCTATTCAGTGTGCATAGCAATATTTATACAAATAAGATCCCTAACCCTACGCCAAGTAGGATAGGAAATATGCCTAACTTAGATAGATATCATATATATATCATATAAATCAAATATATTCTCCCATAATTATCCTAATACCCCCCTTCCCCTCAAGTTGGAGCATGTAAGTCATGAATGCCCAACTTGCTAAGTAAATAATCAAATTGTTGTATGCCCAAAGCCTTTGTAAAGACATCGGCCAATTGATCCGTAGTCGATACATACGAAGGACCAATCAAACCATCACGAATTGCATCCCGCACAAAGTGGCAATCGATCTCAATGTGCTTCGTACGTTCATAGAAAACCGGATTCTGCTCAATATGCAACGTGGATTTACTATGACAATAAAAAGGTATAGCCTTTGGATGATGCACACCCAAACTCCATAATAGAGCTTTCAACCACTACAATTCGCAAGTGATCGCAGCCATAGAGCGATACTCCACCTCGGCGGATGATTGAGAAATTGTGCCTTGCTTTTTAGTCTTCTAGGAAATCGGAGACTGCCCCAAAAATACCAACCAACCTGTGAAAGTGTACCGAGTCAAAGGACAAGCTTCCAATATGAATCACACCAACCACTCAAAGATAGCTCACTATCTGAGCGAAGTAATATTCCCTGTCCCAGGGTACCCTTCAAGTACTGTATTACTTGCAATGCAGCATCTATCCCAGTGTTCTTGTCTTGGCTCATTCATAAATTGCGATAAAATGTGTACCGCATAATCCAAATCGGGACTAGTAATAACCAAGTATATGAGACGTCCCACCAATTGACGGTAGTGCTCAGGGTGAGCTAAGACTGCTCCATTTGCACGCCCAAGATGATGATTTTATTCTAACGGAGTTGGAGCAGGCTTATTACCCAAAAGACCCGCATCATTGACAATGTCTAGAGCATATTTTCGTTGGGAAAGAAATAACCCTTTAGAACTACGGGCAACTTCAATACCAAGAAAAAATTTCACAGCTCCAAGATCTTTCATATGAAAACACGAACTAAGATAATCTTTAAAGGCCTTAATTGCAGCGGAATCATTCCTAGAAATTATTAAATCATCAACATAAATCAAGACACTTAATTATATGGCACCCTTAGTATATGTATAGAATGAATAGTCAGACTACAAAAATCTATACCTCTTCAAGGCGGTAACCAATTTGGTAAACCAAAATCAAGACGCTTGTTTTAGGCCGTATAAAGATTTTTTCAGACGACATACCATACCAGGAGAATCAGAATTGAATCCTGGAGGAAGCTTCATATAAACCTCCTCATCGAGGTCAACATGCAAAAATGCGTTGTGTACGTCCATTTGATGCAGCTCCTAATTTTTAGAAGATGCAACTGCCAGAAAAGCACGAACAGTCACCATTTTTGCTATAGGGGAAAAAGTCTCAACATAATCTATCCCTTCAACCTGATGATTGCCAAAGATAACCAATCGAGCCTTCAATCTTTCAATACTACCATCAGACTTGTACTTGATTTTATATACCCACCTATGCCCTAAACCTTTCTTATTTTGGGGAAGGTCTTCCATAACCCATATACCATTGTCTTCTAAGGCACGAATTTCCTCTTGCATAGCCTTACACCACCCTTCATCTATCATTGCTTCTTTGAAGGCGATAGGCTCCTTTCCTGCTGTAACAGCTGCAATAAATTTTGGTGTTTCATAGAAAATTTGTCACAACTAACATAATAAGTTATAGGATACGACATACTTGAGGGAGGTGGAGATGTAGACTTAGGTGAGACGGGGAAAGGACTTTGCGTGAACACTGTATGAGTGACGAAATCTCTGTACTTCACATTAGGGAATTTTAGCTGAAGACCATGACCCATATTATCATCATCCTCGCAAGCATCCCCTATGTCGCATACTTCATACTGAGGAGATGCCCCCCTGCAATCGGCACCAAGGGCTGCTGCTGCTCCTTTTCTTGCGGCTGGACAGCAGACTCCGCAGCATGCCTGCCGTCTGGAGTGGTATACCGCAAGGTGGTTACGGAACCTGCTGGTTGGGGCTACAATTCCTATTCACAATCAAATATATACTCCGAAAAATTTGTACTCACGCCCACCTCATGTTACGTACTTTCAGGCACAAAATTGGTAGTAACCGTATCTAAGTATGGGAATACATTCTAAAAAAATTTGACATCCCTCGACACAAAAAATTCCTTAGTGTCTAAGTCAAAAAGACTCCAACCGTTCTTGCCAAACAAATATCCATCAAAGATGCATTTCATACTCCTACTAGGAAACTTATCTCCCTTTGCACGTTGATTATGAGCAAAACACAAGGAGTTAAATACGCGTAATTTCTTAAAAGATGGTGGATGTCCAAATAGTACCTCATAAGGAGTACGCTTATTCAAAATGCTAGACGGAGTTCTATTAATAACATGTGCAGCAACTAATACACACTCTCCCCAAAAATCAATCGGCAAACCACCTAGAAATCTAAGAGCACGAGCAACATTTAGGATATGTTTATGTTTTCGTTCAATCCTCCCATTTTGTTAAGGAGTGCCAACATAAGATTTTTGAAACAATATCCCATTTGCCAAAAAATAATCTTGCATACAATTATATTTGGTTCCATTTACACTATGAACAATTTTAATTTCTTATGAGAATTGTTGGTCAATCATACCAATAAAAGACATAAACATCCGAAAAACTTTCTTTTTGTCAATTAATAAATAAACCCGGCCAAACGGATCTAGAAAAATCATCCATTAGAGTTAAAAAATATCAAGCTCCACAAGAGGAGGTTTGGTCACAAGGACACCATAAATCACAATGAAGTAACTCGAAAATTTGAGTTGATTTATTTTCACTTAAAGAAAAACTACTCCTAGAATGCTTAGCACGATGACACGCATCACAATCCGACTTTTCCTACGTATAAAAATCCTATGTTTTTGATGCATTTCAGATGGTCTTTCCAATGCAGAACTTTTTATGTTTATGCAACAATGTTAATCAAAATTACGCACAATGGGTATCTAGAATTTTCCAAGTCTCATTCACTCATTTTAAAGTCAATTGCCAAAAAAAAATTTAGGAATCAAAATTAGAAATACTCCCTAGTGGAGTCGCCAAAAACTATAGGGAATATTTCAAACATCAACTTTTAGCCCCATTGTGATCTTACGTTTAAGCACGGTGGCGTCTAAAGGGAAAATAACTAGAGATAAAAGAGTCGCCAACAAGTTTTAGGAACTTGTAAACTGTTCACGAGTGTGAAGGTTACACCCCATTCACGATCACGGTGCTCGCTAACTTCATAGTAGTCCGTAACCATGACTGGATATTCGGGGATGATGGTACGAATCCAACCTAAAGGAGATTGAACACGCCTAAATCGACCTTTATTTAATTCTTATGATATTCATGTGCGCTTTAAGATCAACATACATACATAAAATTAGCCCTAAACTTGTTTAATCTACGTTGGTTGATTAATGCACAAATAAATCTATTATTGGCGATCACTTGAATTAAAATCATATTAAGCCTAAGGCATGATACTAAACGGATTAATAACAAACCCTAGCATGTCACTAAATAATAAAGATAAAAGCTTTATCCTAAATATGATACTAGAAACATGATAATAGTAATTAACACCCTAAACATGATACTAGGAAACCAAAATCAATATCCTAACATGATACTAGGAATTAATAGAATAATTAAGTAATCGAATTACTTTCTTTGATGCCTCATATCTCTTTCTATCAAAACAATACACACATTACTAACTTTAAAAAAGATTAAATAAATCAAACCAAATAAATCAAATAAGAATTGAAATACAGATTTGGGACCAAACCCTCTGAACTATCAACCTTTATGTCGAGGTCGAAGGCAACTACCAGATTGGCTTGGAGTATTCAGAGCTCGTGAAGGAAGTATGGTGTATAATATCGAGAAGGTGTTGGAATGTGTTTTGGCTAGGCTAAGAAAGAAAGAGAGAGAGAGAAAAGCTTATAGCTTAGAGAGAGGGATTAGATGATGATTGTTGGTGATTAAGCTTGTTGATGATTGAAAACGGGGAAAAACGACCTCTATAATAGAGAAAAAAGAGGGTCGAAGGGTTAGAAAAGAGCCAGAATTTGACTCAAAGTAAAACGGATCACATCGCGACACGATAGGAATATCGTTGCGCGATATTCTTATCGCGATGCGATATGTCTATCGTTGTGCGATTTTTCTATCGCTCAACGATACTTTTTAGAAGAAAAGATTCGTACGAAATCCGACTCCCAATCGACTTGGGTTAATCGAATATCCGCACGTATCCTAATTTTATCATTATTAAAATCATTGAAAAAACAAGTGTTTTATCTGAAGTAAACTCCTTAAATCTTTATCTTTTCAAAAACAGGATAAAATAGAATCTTCTAGAGGATTCTAGAAGCTAATAATAAATCCTAAGGGATTTAAAAATGATGTTTAAGGTTAATGGACCCTCCACATGGTCATTGGGTCGTAAGTAAGGCTCGGTTTAGGCTCAATTTAAAATTTTGGCCATAACCTCTTCGTTATAACTCGGATTTGGGCTTACAATATATCGTTGGAAAGATCCTTTCAAACCCCATCCAACTAAGCAATTATTGGACCCAGATTATGGACCAAAATAAACTTATTTGGACGTTTTTATAAAGACGATACGATATGAATGATTTTCAAAGACACGAAATAAATGATTTTGGGTTTAAAGGCACGAAATGAATGATTTTGAATTAAAACGTTTAAGGAAAGGTTAGAGATGGTCAAGTCTAAAGGAAATTCACGTGATTCTTCAGCTTTTCACCTAACTTGACACAATCATAATCTTATTTGTGTCTCCCCAAATTCTTAAATCTTTATCTTTTC
This sequence comes from Chenopodium quinoa, assembly GCF_001683475.1. Lineage (NCBI taxonomy): Eukaryota > Viridiplantae > Streptophyta > Magnoliopsida > Caryophyllales > Amaranthaceae > Chenopodium > Chenopodium quinoa. Next base: position 1,008,834 of record NW_018744502.1, on the reverse strand, counting down.
AAAAACTGGATAAATTCGTAAATCAAACACGTGAAAGGTACTCATCACTGGGTTTGGTTTTTGGGGAGACACAATCACGTGTCTATAGAAGCCCCCACTTTGACTAGTTTGGAGAAACGCAAGTTTTGAAAATGCTAGTCAAAGTAGATTGATAGGGACGGAGAATGATTCAAAACGTTCTCCGATCCTAAATCATACTTTTTAACGCTGATACCTGTAGAAAAATGTTAGTTCTACAAATAAGGGAGTTAGAAACGCGTATCTTGCACATTCGAGTACACGCATCTTATCAGATCCAATTTGTTTGACAACCTCCACAATGCTTAGTGAACGCCATCGAAGGTAGCATTGTTTCGCTATCTTCATTTGTAATCACAATCTTCTACATCCTAGGGAATACCACCGAAGGTGAGAGTGCTTCGCCATCTTCAATATTGCGACAGTGCTTCGCCACTACAGTGCTTTGCCGTTGTTATTGTGGTAGTGCTTCATCTCTGTTGTTGATGTTGTGGCAGTGCTTCGCCATTTGATAATCTCCATAATGCTTAGGGACACCATCGAAGACCGCAGTATGTCGCCATCTCCAAATCTTGCCAATGCTTAGACGGGACCAACTAATGCTGACAACCTCCACACCTTAGGGAAAGTCGTCGAATACCACAATACTTAGCGATCCCCAAACCTCGCCAATGCTTAGATGGGATTAACCAATGCTTATGTGTAATGAAATACTCCCAAACGATGCTTAGGTGGACTTGACCAATGCTTAAGTGTATTAGATATGCTCAACCAATGTTTAGGTGTAATATAATCTGCCAGTGCTTAGGCGCGTTTAAGTGTAACGAGCCAATGTTTAGGTGCTTTAATCAAGTATGCTTTGCCAATGTTTAGGCGTACTCAATCAATAAAGTGATCGTCGTCAGGCCAATCATCAATCAAAATTGTAATCGGGCCGATTACTAATTGAAGGTGGCCACTCAATGTGTAATCAAAATGTGATCGTCATCAGGCCGATCATCAATCAAATATGATTGTCATCGGGCTGATCATCAATCAAATCAAGTTGCTTTTGTTTTGAGGCTTCAAGTAGGGTAATCATTATACAACCGATCGTTCTACAAGAACCTCAAGACTGACGTGCCACGTCAACTATTATCGCGCGGCGACAACTTTGTCGCTTCGCGTCAAGGTGTATCATGTTGCGCCGGATTTGTTGCGCTGCGATAGGTTCTGTCGCGATGCGCTGGAATCGGGTCAGAGCTTTTGCACTCTTTTTTTTCTTTCGGCTTCGCTGTTGTTGCTCACACCTTTTAGCTCATTTGCCCTTAATCAAATTGCCTCAAATGTTTTGTAAAGGTTGCTCGTCCGCTAGGGACTTAGTGTACCTGTATCTATATTTTGGACTATAAGACTTTGCTCATATTTATAGTTTCCTTGAGGTTGACCCAAGACTTGGTGTTACTTGACTCATTGTGTGACTCAATGTGTTTAAATCAACTCGACTAAATGTGATGTGACATGTATGTGCAGACTCAACTCGATGTGGTATGACATGACTCAATGTGTAGACTCAACTCGATGTGATGACACGACATCACTCAATGTGCATTTACTCGTGATTCCATTGTACAATGATTGTGCTCGTGCACTTGAAAATGTAGAAAATAAAAAAAATCGTTATTTTTCTGGAGGGTACCGACTTTCTCCCGAAAAAGAAAGAATTGAAAAATGAATGAAGGTAGTGTTGGTGTAAAATGAAGTTTTTTGAACTTATCTAGATGGAAAAGAGATGAAAAGAATGAATTAAGCGATGGTTCATGTTGAGTGAGCTTAATCAAGTGTATGCATTAGTCGTTGTATCTCATGGTGTAAAGTTTGATGACTTGATAATGAAAGTATTTGGGTGACTTAGGCACAAAGGCTAAGTACTTCATAATTTGTTATGCAATGATGATTATGATAATGAGTGATTCATAGATGACAAGACATGCTTCAAAGGTATGTCAAGATTTCATGGCAAAGGGATCCTAAGGGAAGGATTATTTGGCTATGTGTTTGCGATGTTTGTGAAAGTGACACTAAAGTTAGGCTGCAAAGTCTAAGGGTGTGGAAAATATGTTTCGAGAAGAGCCAAATGATGGTGACTCTTAGGATGGGTAGGCTAATAAAGTAGGGATCAAGCCCCCAAGTCTAGCTCTAAATAGATAGGGATGAGCATTTGTGATCCCTTGATATGATCATGCATGAATGTGAATATGAATGATTATTACGGCCACACCCAAGTGAGGGTGCCTACGTATCCGTTAGGAATCAGGTCAAACGTAGCTCTAGCCGAACCTCGCATAAATGTGTGTATACCTCAAGGAGGTCTTTCAAGGGTTATAATGGAGTTAGGTTAAAGGATGAAGAAGAAGGGATTAGGTTCAAGACCCAAAATAAGACCCTAAATAAGCCCCCAAGGTGTGCAATCTTACATTTTAATCTTTTGTTTTTGTATGCTCGAGGTTTCTCACTTTTGAATTATTTTGTTTTTCTTTTTTCTTTTTGAGATTTGTATTTAAATCTTTCTTAGATAAGTTTGGGAAATTACGATCATGCGGTCTATCACTCAATTGACATTCATGTTTCTCAGGCACGATGCCGAGCACTCGATAAGAGATGCAATCCGAGACGTGTTCATATCAAAGACATTGGAACACTTGCTCTTTTGCACACTTTTACTGTTTTTGCTTTTTAATACTTTAGAAATATCTCAGGCTTTTTGTATTTGTTTTGAAATTTCCATAAGCTGCACACCATCCCACCCAAGGTTAGGTAATTGTGGGTTGAAAAAAGAAAGGTCAATCGTTTGACGAGGCTCAAAGTGGTTTATCAAGAAAGGATTGTGTATTCGAAAGGGATAAAGGTGATGTGGCTACAAGAGGTGCCTCAAATTATTGATATACCTTGTGCTTAGTTGGGCTTGTATTATTTTATTTTATTTTTTATATTTATTTTTATTTTTTTAATGCAATGCGATGATCATATGCAAGGAAATAAATGCTCATTTTATTAAAATGGAAAGGGTGAAAAAAACAGACTCTAAGAAATAAATCTAAGGAAAATGAAGGGTTTCTATGCTAGACTTATTAGGGAAAGGGGAAAACAAAAATAAGACAAGAATCATGAAATCTTGTCGTTGAATCTCGCTTCATGCTTTGTGCTTATCATCACTCGGTCTTCTTGCTAGCAGGAGGAACGGGAAGCTTGTTATTATCAATCAAATGTTGGATGGCTTCCTTTAATTTCCGACAACTCTCGGTAGTATGACCCCTACTTTAATGGTACTTGCAATGGGCATTAGAATTCCAGTCAGGCGATCTATTTTTAGGAGATGGATCTTGAATAGGTCCAATGGGAGTGATGAGTCCCTTGACATGGAGAAGATCGAAGGCGGTGTCATAGCTCATCCCAATGGGGGTGAACTCCTTTCTTAGTTGCCTTCTTGGCCCTTGATTATCCATGGCTAAGACATCATTGAGATTAAAGGCGCTAACATTGTTACTAGAGTGGGTGTTTTCGGAAAAAGAAGGATTGTCGTTCTTTTTTCCTTTACATCCACTATTGTTACTATTGTAGCAGCTTTTGATTTCATAAGGTCATCCCTAATTTCAATGCCTATGTTTTAAACAGCTTTAAAAGTATTCAAGTTGCATTGATATTTCTAGTGTTTTAGGTATTTCTCTTAGAGATTCTTAATGAACATCTTCACAGACTCTTTTTCACTTGGAACTTCAATCATTCTAGCGGAAGTTTCCTTCCACCTATTGTAAAAAGTGGTGAAACCTTCATTCTCTTTTTGTTTTCACTTGGAACTTCAATCATTCTAGCGGAAGTTTCCTTCCACCTATTGTAAAAAGTGGTGAAACCTTCATTCTCTTTTTGTTTAAGAATTTCAAGTTCCCTATGATCGGTTTCTACTTGAATATTAAGTTTGTATCTATCAATGAAAGCATGTGTAACAGTCTCCCAAGTAGAGATATTCTCGGAGGCTATGGAAAAGAACCATTGCTGGCATACAAGCTCAAGAGAAAGTGGGAAGAGCGAGGGATAAACCTTCTTGTAAATCCCCTTGATCTCCATGATTGTCTCAAATTCCCTCAAGTGGAAGTAAGGGTTGTCAATAGCTTTGAATTTAGGGATGTCATTGGTAGAGAACATTTATGGAAGAAGATCCTTGTCCACTGAGACCCCTTTAGAGCTAATTCCAAAGTAATTGTAGTCATTGGAGATTTGACTCAAGCTATCTTCCATGAGCTTGATGGTTTTGACTGGCACTTGCTTGTCAAGATTGTTGCTTGAGTGGTGAGCCCTTTGAGCATCTCGGCGAGTCCATTTACAGTTTCTTCAAGTTTCTTAAAATCTTCTCGACTGACCATTATTACGAACTTTTCCTATGTCGGATCGGTTTATCAAAGAGTAGTACTTGAACAAAGGTGTTATCCTTGATTAGACGCCCCTCTCTCCTTGACCAAGTGCTGTCGAATTGAACCATTAAATTTTTTAATTGCTTGACTCAAACTCGATTCAACATGCATAGATGAAAAATATCATAGTGCATGAGAGGAATGATATGTATGGGTGAAGCATGTAAGAGGAAAGTATGTGAAGAGGGAAAGTGTAATGTATGGGAAGTATGTGGGAAGGTATGTGTGAATATGGAAGGATATAGGAATTTTTGGGAATAAGATGAACCTTCAACTCAAATGACGGAAATAAGACTCATGCATGGACCTAAGACATGGTCATGGTGAAAAGAATGAACAAAGTGTGTGCATTAACTCGTGAGTGAAAGTGACATGCTCAAGACTTGTGTAATGACCATGGGACTACATGATTAGACTCAAACAAGGACTAAGTTAAGACCTCAGTTTATTAATTAATCAATTAATCCAAAAAGTTTCGACTCAACGCGGAGACTCAAAAAGAAAAACCGAACCATCGCAAAGCGATGAAAATATCGCATCGCATTGGCTCTATCGGTCGCGATAAAGCCTGCGGCACAAAACAAAATTTCGCGTCAGAACTTGATGATTCTTTAAAAAGGGTAAGCGTACAGTGTTACTAAGTCAAGTATGTTATGACTTTATTGATCTAAATTAATTAATCAATTGATTAAGCAAAGTCCTTTTTAGTCATTGGTTAGTTGATTAAGACTTTATTTGAAAAAACAAGTCAACACAAAAGGTTAGCTTAATCACAAGTAGGAAATGCACAAGTAAGGAATGCACAAGTAGTCAAATAGTCACAGCATGATGCAATGAGTTAGCAACCTAACCATGGCTCTAATTCTCTAAAGTTCAAGGATTATGATAGTCAAAAGTGGGTCCATGGTTATGAGTCCGGATGCATCGCGTGGAAGCCTTACCTTTGGAAGGGTTGATGCGTATGGATGGGACCCCGCAAGTTAGACTTGCTTCCATGGTTTGGTGAATTCACAAACTCGGATGTACCCGTCGTTGCACGGAGCATTCTATTGGGTAGATGGAGCGTGAATTCCCAAGGGCTAAAACCACATGTAGAACACATATGGGTTCAAAAAAGAAGGAAAAACTCAATTAGAAAGTAAAATTGGCGAGATAGTACTAGAATTGGTCAAAACAAGAAGGCATATTTATGGCTCGATGTCGAAAGAACTCGACGCGAGAAAACAGAGTCTATCGCGTAGCGATAGCAAAATCGCATTGCGATATAGCTATCATATCGCGACAGACACTGTCATCTCGCGATAGTTCCTGCGCTTTGCGGCAATTTTCTATGTTCTTCAAATTTTCTGATTTTTGTAGTATCTTTTCGATTCTAGTTGTGAAAGATATTTCTGACTTTTCCTACGTGTAAAAATCCTATGTTTTTTACGCATTTCAGATGGTCTTTCCAATGCGGACCTTTTTATGCTTATGTCACAATGTTAATCAAAATTACGCACAATGAATATTTTGAATTTTTCAAGTCTCATCCACTCATTCTAAATTTAATTGCCAAAATAAATTTTAGGAATTAAAATTAGAGATCCTCCCTAGTGGAGTCGCCAAAAATTGTAGGGAATATTTCAAACATCAACTTTGAGCCCCACTGTGATCATGCGTTTAAGCATGGTAGCGTCTAATGGGTAAGAAGCTAGAGATAAAAGAGTCGCTAACAAGTTTTAGGAACTTGTAAACCTTTTACGATTGTGAAGGTTACACCCTATTCACGATCACGAAGATCGCTAACTTCATAGTGGTCCGGAACCATGACTGGATATTCGAGGATGATGGTACAAAACCAACCTATAGGAGATTGAACCCGCCCTAAGTTGGCCTTACTTAATTCTTATGAGATTCATGTGCGCTTTCCGATCAACATACATACATCAAATTAGCCCTAAACCTGTTTAATCTACGTTGGTTGATTATTAATGCACAAATTAATATATTATTTGCGATCACTTGAATTAAAAACATATTAAGCCTAATCAAATTATTAATTATCTTATTAGGCGTGTTTCAAGTACAAACTCCCTTTAAACCTGCACGAAAGGGCGTGATCAAGCAATACCAATAAATCATAAATAATCAAGCAATATATAATTAACTTAACAATCATCAACATAATCAATATAATCATAATATCATCAAAACATGATTAATAGCAAGATCCTAGGTATGATACCAAATGGATTAATAACAAATCCTAGCATGTCACTAAATAATAAAGATTAAAGCTTTATCCTAAACATGATACTAGACACATGATAATATTAATTAACACCCTAAACATGATAATAGGAAATCAAAATCAACATCCTAACATTATACTAGGAATCAATAGAATAATTAAGTAATCGAATTACCTACTTTGATGCCTCGTATCTGTTTCTATCAAAACAATACACACATTAGTAACTTTAAGAATGATTAATAAATCAAACCAAATAAATCAAATAAGAATTGAAATATCAACCTTTCATGTCGAGCGAAGGCAACTACGAGAATGGCTTGGAGTATTCAAAGCTCGTGAAGGGAGTATGGTTTATAATATCAAGATGGTGTTGGGATGTGTTTAGGCTAGGCTGAGAAAGAAAGAGAGAGAGAGATAAAAGCTTATAGCTTAGAGAGAGGGATTAGATACTGATTATTGGTGATCATGCTTGTTGATGATTGAAAACGGGGGAAAACGACCCCTATTAATAGATAAAAAAGATGGTCGAAGGGTAAAAAAAGAGCCAAAATTTAACTCTGACACTACTACATTTTTTACCAAATGTAACGGCCTAATAAAGGCTAATGTAACGGTATTTTAATTGTCGTTGCAATAGAGTAGGCTATTGCCACGGTATTTTAATTACCGTTGAAATAGAGTAAGCTATTACCACGGATTTAACACTAATATTCTTAGAGGTAGAGCTATTGCCACGGCTATAAATAACCGTTGCAATAGCCTAGCTATTTTAGCAAAAATGAGACCTATTGCAACGGTATGTGTTATATCATGAAAAAATTTAGAATGAAGCGCGCATTTCTTCCCTCTATTTTTTTCACCAAATTTTTGAAGTGTTTACTTCCCTCTATTCACAATGCATTCTCACAGTACCCATTCTCATTTCTCACAGTACCCATTTTATCATAGTACACGCTTTCTCCATTTTCCCCAATTCTCCATTTTCCCCAATTCTCATATTTGCTTCAATTCTCCATTTTCCCCAATTCTCATAGTTAATAAAGTGTGGGTAAATTAATTGAATGTAGGCTTCATAAATTGATACTTCATAGAATTATTCCCATGCAATTGCTTCTCCAATTTACACAAATGAACTTAATTTCAATTGGAAGGCAGGACATGGCGGGGGATGCTTAGGCTACGACGAACGGCGGTGCTCAGGCAACGACGAACGGCTTCGCTCATGCCTTGGTAAACGGGAATGCTCATCAGGCAAGAATGTAAGCCAGTTCCTTTAATTTGTATTCATCTTAATTATGTAATTAGGGTCCTAAATTTCCATTCGTCCCTCAATTTATGTAATTAGGGTTTTTAAATTTCTCACACCTTTGTTGATATGCCAGATTCAATCGAGGCGCAAATGATAGTGGAAAGTCTTGTTCCTCTGAAGAGGTATATGTAGCCACATTGAATTTTTTGTGTGTAGCCTTTTATGTTTATCTTGAATAATGTATGTTGCTTGAGAATGATTACTGTAATTGCTTTTCATGTCTGCTACATGTTTATATATATTTAAATTGTTAGCTGACTTAATCCTGGTGTATTGTTGATAACTAATTGTCATTGAGATTGGTTTCTAATTTAGCAATATTTAAGCAGACTAGATAGATCTCCACAATTTCAAATTATTCCTTGTTATGTCTATTTGTGTAACCATAGATTAGGTCCTAGGAGTTAAGATTGTAAAGTTATTATGTTATTATTGATTAATCTGCAGCACACCCAAAAAATTATTGTCAACTCTGATCCAATGGTTTGGTTTAGTAGGATAATAGGAAGTAGGAATTATTTGTGGATCTGAGTGTTAAGTGTTCATCTTCTTGAAGTTGGCCCTTCACAGCTGTCTACTCTAGGCTATATCCAGCTTTCTATTTTAAATTAGGCATCATTTAAAGTTTGCCGACATGTTGCTGATAAAAGTTTTTACTTTTCATGAATGAATGTTTTCGGATACATTAACCTGCACTATGGTAGTTTAATATAGGTTCTTGATATTAATAACAAACAGGAAATATGAGTTAAGGGACATTCTTAGCTAATTGGTGTAGACATATACATTGTTGATGTCTTAGAGGCCATGCTTGCTAGTTTCTATACAAGTTGCTCGACGGGTATGAGTTCAAGGATGGGTGGAAAGAGTATGTGCAGAGTTATGAGAGAAAAGGTTAGGTATGTTGGTGATGGTTTTGGATTTATGCATTAGCAATGAAGAAGATGTCCTAGTTGAATAAAAGTTTAAGTTTATTTTTGTTAGGGAACCGAGTATAAGGATTCAATTTATGATGCTACTCCTGCTTTTGAATCTTATGGAGTTTGTCATGGATCTGGTATGTTTTTTTCTCTTCATTTTTATGATTTTAATGTTTTTCTTGTAATTTAATATTGGTCTGATGATTTGAATATTGGGAGTGGTGGGGGGATAAACAAGACAATATCTACAATAATTAAAAGGAGTAAATGCTATTCTTTTTAATAAATTTCTAATGCCACTGCTTCTGCATGATTTACATCTGTTGAGACCTATAGCCCTTATAAAGTTATCAACAAGAGTTGTTCATTGGGATTTCATTTGGGCTAGCCAAAATTAGTTATACTTGTTATAGTGCAAATTAAAGCTGATGATGAAATTCATGTGCGCTTTCCGATCAACATACATACATCAAATTAGCCCTAAACCTGTTTAATCTACGTTGGTTGATTATTAATGCACAAATTAATATATTATTTGCGATCACTTGAATTAAAAACATATTAAGCCTAATCAAATTATTAATTATCTTATTAGGCGTGTTTCAAGTACAAACTCCCTTTAAACCTGCACGAAAGGGCGTGATCAAGCAATACCAATAAATCATAAATAATCAAGCAATATATAATTAACTTAACAATCATCAACATAATCAATATAATCATAATATCATCAAAACATGATTAATAGCAAGATCCTAGGTATGATACCAAATGGATTAATAACAAATCCTAGCATGTCACTAAATAATAAAGATTAAAGCTTTATCCTAAACATGATACTAGACACATGATAATATTAATTAACACCCTAAACATGATAATAGGAAATCAAAATCAACATCCTAACATTATACTAGGAATCAATAGAATAATTAAGTAATCGAATTACCTACTTTGATGCCTCGTATCTGTTTCTATCAAAACAATACACACATTAGTAACTTTAAGAATGATTAATAAATCAAACCAAATAAATCAAATAAGAATTGAAATATCAACCTTTCATGTCGAGCGAAGGCAACTACGAGAATGGCTTGGAGTATTCAAAGCTCGTGAAGGGAGTATGGTTTATAATATCAAGATGGTGTTGGGATGTGTTTAGGCTAGGCTGAGAAAGAAAGAGAGAGAGAGATAAAAGCTTATAGCTTAGAGAGAGGGATTAGATACTGATTATTGGTGATCATGCTTGTTGATGATTGAAAACGGGGGAAAACGACCCCTATTAATAGATAAAAAAGATGGTCGAAGGGTAAAAAAAGAGCCAAAATTTAACTCTGACACTACTACATTTTTTACCAAATGTAACGGCCTAATAAAGGCTAATGTAACGGTATTTTAATTGTCGTTGCAATAGAGTAGGCTATTGCCACGGTATTTTAATTACCGTTGAAATAGAGTAAGCTATTACCACGGATTTAACACTAATATTCTTAGAGGTAGAGCTATTGCCACGGCTATAAATAACCGTTGCAATAGCCTAGCTATTTTAGCAAAAATGAGACCTATTGCAACGGTATGTGTTATATCATGAAAAAATTTAGAATGAAGCGCGCATTTCTTCCCTCTATTTTTTTCACCAAATTTTTGAAGTGTTTACTTCCCTCTATTCACAATGCATTCTCACAGTACCCATTCTCATTTCTCACAGTACCCATTTTATCATAGTACACGCTTTCTCCATTTTCCCCAATTCTCCATTTTCCCCAATTCTCATATTTGCTTCAATTCTCCATTTTCCCCAATTCTCATAGTTAATAAAGTGTGGGTAAATTAATTGAATGTAGGCTTCATAAATTGATACTTCATAGAATTATTCCCATGCAATTGCTTCTCCAATTTACACAAATGAACTTAATTTCAATTGGAAGGCAGGACATGGCGGGGGATGCTTAGGCTACGACGAACGGCGGTGCTCAGGCAACGACGAACGGCTTCGCTCATGCCTTGGTAAACGGGAATGCTCATCAGGCAAGAATGTAAGCCAGTTCCTTTAATTTGTATTCATCTTAATTATGTAATTAGGGTCCTAAATTTCCATTCGTCCCTCAATTTATGTAATTAGGGTTTTTAAATTTCTCACACCTTTGTTGATATGCCAGATTCAATCGAGGCGCAAATTGTTGAGTCCCTTAGGTTTTGATTGATAGTTTTGAATGATGACAAACAGCTATGGGAAACAGGTTTTAATAAGTGTTGAAAACAGTTGGTTGGAACCAGCTATAATAGAATACTGTTTTCCTAGATAAGTTATTGATTATATGGGTTATCTATTGAACTAACTTATCTATATACAGGAAACAGTTATATGATAAATGTGCTATGTACTGGTGGGGAACCAGTGTGAACCGTTTCCTTGACTGCTATGCGGAAAAGCAGTCACATACTCTTTATTGTGCATTAACCATGTTACATGTGCAGTAGTTGAGTTGATTCCAAGACTTGGAGCATAGAAGCCTTTCGAAGATATTTCGAAGAAAGATTGTTTGCTCATAATAGAAGTATTCAAGGAAGATTCAAGTCTTGAAGATTACATGAAGAAAAGACGATTTATGCTTTAATATGTTATCTAGGTTTTCATGTAATATGCTCCGTAGTATGCTTGCATGTTTGGGTTATATAAGTGCTTAAAAGTATATTGAAGTATGATATGAAATCTGGTACAAAGTTGGAACAGGTTTCATAACATGTTTCAATTCAGGGAACCAGGTCGGGGAACCAGGTTCACTGTACGAAATATTCGAGCTGCCGTTTTGGAAAAAGATTTTACAAAAGATTTTTTCGAAAAGATTATTTTGAAAATATTTTGTGCAGCTGGAAATAAGATGAAATATTCTTGGTTACCTAAAAACTAGGAGTATTTATCTTAATTGATTCTATCTTTGTGATTAAATCAAATAAGATAAATACTTTCCTAAAATTACAATATATCTTATTCTCTAAGATTGTGTGATTTAAGGAAACTAGGTTTTAGGAATCTAAGCTTATATAAACTCATCTTATTTCACATATTTCGTGTGCCTCTCCAGAAATTAAAAGAGCAATTATTTGAGAGCATATACTTAAGCACTAATCCCATTCATCAAGTTATATACAAGAGCATTCTAGTACTTAAACTTTTTCTCTTAATTAGCTTCGTAGAAGTGAGATCAAAGGAGAGTTCTTGATTCTTGTATTGAGTCTTTAACAAAGGGGTTAAAGGCTGGGTGAGTGTTTGTGAGTTCAAACACATTGGGCTTACGAGTGTAAGTCGAGAGCACACTTGGAGTAGAGTGTGGGGTTTGCTGGTTCCCGGAGTAGGGAAACAGCAGAGTGTTCTTTGTCTTTGTTTTTCGGAGTAGATTAATAAAGAACTTAGGATAGGAGGACGTAGGCCTGAGTTGGCTGAACCTCGTTAAATTTGTTGTCTTCTTTATTGCTTATTTATATTCCGCTGCGTACGGGAACCAGCACAACTGGTTCCTCACACATAATCCGAAAAGAAGCAAAATTAGCCAACGATTACTTAACACTCAATTCACCCCCCCTCTTGAGTGCCCATTGAACCTTCAATTGGTATCAGAGCCTAAGCTTCTCGAAAGAGTAACATCTAGAGGAGTTAAGAATGAGTACTCAAGAATTAAGTGCAATCGGTTATGACAACAAGTCACCCAAGTTTAATGGAAATAATTATGCTTGGTGGAAGAACAGGATCCAGAATGTTATCATGGGTATTGATTATGAATGCTGGCTCGTAGTTAAAAATGGTCCAAATATCATTCTCAAGACAGATGTTGAGGGGAACCAGGTTCCCAAGAAAGATAGCGAATTGGTCACTGCTGATTACAAGTTGCTGGAGAAGAATGCTAAGGCAATGTCAATACTACAACAAGCAATAGGTGAGACCGAAACAAATCGTATATCTGGCTGCAGTAGTGCTAAGGAGATATGGGACACCCTTGAACTTGCGTTTGAGGGAACCAGTGAGGTAAAACGGTCTAAAATTGATTTAATCATGTCTAAATATGAATTGTTTGCCATGAATAAAAATGAAAAAATCAATGATTGCTTTCGTAGGTTTATGACTATTGTAAATGATCTTAGATCTCTTGGTAAAAATTTATCTGACGAGGATCTTGTGAGAAAATTATTGCGTAGTTTAACAGATGCATGGACAGCCAAGGTAACAACAGTATATGAAGCAAAGGATCTGTCTACCTTGTCTCTGGAACAGCTGATTGGTTCCCTTATGACTCATGAGATGCTGATTGACTCTAAGTCTGAGAAGGAACCAGCAAGAGGCATGGCGCTTAAGGGAACAGCAGAAGATGATGAAGATGAAATTAGCATGATTGCAAAAAGATTTGAGAGATCTCTTCGAGATCAAAGAAAGAATTTCAAAGGTAAGCATTTTAAAAACTATAAAAAATCTAACTCTAATTCTTCTTCTACAGGATGTTTCAAGTGTGGAGAAAAAGGACATCTTATTCGAGATTGTCCTAAGTGGAATGACAAACAGTCTAAGTCCGGAGATAAACAAGCATACAAGAATGCCATGATAGCTTCCATGTGGGGAGACTCTGACTCAGGGTCAGATGAAGAAGAAGGATCACCCAACTCAGATGTTTGCCTAACTGCCTTTACAAACATCAAGGAAAACAGCACTGGTCCAGGAACCAGAGGGGGAACCAGTACATTCAACAAATGCTTTATGGCAAAGAAGGATGTACTACATGAACGCAAGGTAAGCTTTGAGCAAATTAGAGAAGATATGCATGAATATGATAGAGAAAATATGCTTGCTTGTATTGATTCCTTACTAGATGAATGCTATAAACTAAGTGAAACATACATAACTTGCAAAAGAGAATTAAAAGAAAAACGTGGTGAATGTAATATTGCTATTGCTAGTTGTGATCATCTAGAAGGAGTCTGTTATGAACTAAAAAATCAAGTAGCAGAACTAGAGGTTGAATTGGACAAGTGTAAAGTGGAACTAGAAAAGGAAAGATCGTTTGAACCAATTGATGGTGAAGAGGATCTGACCTCCTGGTTCCCTAGAGACTTATCAACCACTAGTGATACTCTTGATTTTTCAGTAGCTATAAGTAAAGCAAATTCGTGTACTAGAACTTCCTTGTTGAAGGCCTTTGAAACATTGGCTTACAACCTGGAAAACTCTCACAAGGAAATTGCTTCACTTAAAGCTGCACAGTTCACTGTTTCCCCTACAGGTACCAGTGTAGATGTCAGTAATACGATTGATAAGTATGAAAGTAATATTTGTGATTTGCATGCGGAAATCAATCAACTGAAAAAGGACAAGCAACCAGTGGTTGTTGACATGTCTATTGACTCTATGGTTTCAAAGCTTAATCTACAATTCGAAGCTTTAAAAAGTAACTTTGATTTTCTTAAAGAGAAAAACGAATTGTTAACTAAAACACTTGAAACCAGAGAAAAAGAACTTAATGATAGTCATAGACATGTGGACAAATTATTGAATGCTCAAGAATCCTTAAATTACCTGACTTCATCAAGAGGAAACAGAGGAAAAGTTGGTCTTGGTTATACTAGACAGAGAACCAGGACTAACTGGTCTCCTAGAGAAACCACCTGGATCAAAGAATATCAACGAGGCAAGTATGTCATGACTAAAGAGATGCATGTGTGTTTTCATTGTGGTAAAAATGGACATAAGATACATGAATATCCAGCTAAGAAAATTAGTGCTAACAAGAACAGCAAGGGTGCAAAGTGTGTTTGGAGAAGAAAGGATCAACAAGTTGTTAATATTGTTGAAAAGGGACCCAAGTATGTTTGGGTTCCTAAATCTAATGTTTGATTTGCTCTTGCAGGCTAGAGTGAAGGGAGACACCTATTGGTATTTGGACAGTGGTTGCTCAAGACACATGTCCGGGGATAAAGATCAATTCCTTTCACTAGTGGCCTTTGATGGAGGAAGTGTCACCTTTGGGGATAACAGCAAGGGAACCATCACTGGTTTAGGTAAGGTTGGTAAGACACTTTCTAACGCAATAGATGATGTTTATTATGTTGAAGGCTTGCAACATAATCTCTTGAGTATTTCTCAATTATGTGACAAAGGTAATAGAGTTGAGTTTCAAGCCAACCTATGTCACATAGTTAACTCACAAACAGGAGAACTTGTATGTGAGGGAACCAGGAAGCATGATGTTTACATCACCTTCTTAGATAAAATCCCTCAAGACAAGTCCATCTGTTTGAGAGCTGTTTCTGACAATAATCAATGGATTTGGCATAAGAGGTTTGGACATGCTAGCCTAACACTTCTAAACAAACTTAAAATACGTGACTTAGTTGTAGGCCTTCCTAACATTAAGTATGAAGCTGATAAAGTTTGTTCTGAATGTGTAAGGGGGAAACAGGTCAAAATTTCTTTTAAGCCTAAAACTATTATGAGTACCAGCAGACCCTTCGAACTTGTACATATTGACTTGTGTGGTCCCATGAGAGTACAAAGTCGAAGAGGTCATAGATATGTCTGTGTTATGGTTGATGATTATTCTAGGTACACTTGGGTAATGATGTTACACACAAAGGATGAAACGTTTGAAGAATGGGTAACATTGGTGAAACAAGTGGAGAACCAGCTCACCCACAAGCTGGTCTCGGTAAGATCAGACCATGGTACTGAATTTGATAATGCTAACTTTATTGATTATTGTAGGGAACATGGAGTTAATCACAACTTCTCAGCCCCTAGAACACCTCAACAAAATGGTGTTGTAGAAAGGAAGAATAGAACTCTTGAGGAGATGGCGAGGACGATGCTCATTGAGAGTGGTCTCCCAAAGAGTTTTTGGGGAGAAGCTGTTGACACTGCTTGCTATATATTGAATAGAGGTCTCATTAGACCAAAGTTAAATAAGACTCCCTATGAACTTCTTAAAGGTCGAAAGCCCAACATCACATACTTTCGTGTCTTTGGATGTAAATGTTATGTGCATAATAATGGGAAGAATCAACTTGATAAGTTTGATCCTAGAAGTGATGAGGGAATCTTTCTTGGATACTCTTCTCACAGCAAAGCATATAGAGTCTTCAATAAAAGGACTCTTTGTGTTGAGGAGAGTGTCCATGTCATTTTTGATGAATTTAACATGTCTTCTGAGATTGCGCAGGTACAACCTGATGAAGTGACTGGATTGATGGATTTCACGGGGAACCAGTATACTGGTCCCACGGATGAAGTGCAAGCAGATCTAGGCCTACCAAATACTCCACCAGATGATAATGATGAAGTGCCTAGAGAAGAAAATGAAGATAATGAGGACTCTGAAGGGGAACCAAGTCCTGATGGTTCCTCAAATAATAGACAGGTAATGAGTTCAGGGGGAACAGAAGAAGGTACCACCCCTGAACCTGAGGTAAGTAATGATAGAGGAAACAGCATGAATGTGAATCCTCCTGGCTCCTCAGAAGAAGGAGAGATCCATGAACATGCTGGTTCCCAACTTAATGAGAAAGCACAAAACAGTCTTAATTTTAAAAGTTATAGATATCAATCTTCTCATCCCACTGATCAAATAATTAGTGATATAAATAAGGGGATTCAAACGAGAACAAATGTTTTTCAAAACTTTTGTGCTTTCTATTCTTTTCTGTCTAATGTAGAGCCTACTGACTATAAAATGGCATTGACTGATCCTGATTGGGTACTAGCTATGCAAGATGAGTTAAATCAGTTTCAGAGGAACCAGGTTTGGCACTTGGTTCCCCGTCCCAAGGAAAGATCAGTCATTGGCACTAGATGGGTCTTTAGAAACAAGTTAGATGACCTTGGTACTATAGTCAGAAACAAAGCAAGGCTAGTGGTGCAAGGGTACAATCAACAAGAAGGAATTGACTATGATGAGACGTTTGCACCAGTAGCTAGGCTAGAGGCTATTAGGATTTTAATTGCTTATGCTGCTCACATGAATTTTAAGCTGTTTCAGATGGATGTAAAGACTGCCTTCCTCAATGGATATTTAAAGGAAGAAGTATATGTGGAGCAGCCACCTGGTTTTGAAGATGCACTGTTCCCCCAACATGTGTACAAGTTGGACAAAGCATTATATGGGTTGAAACAAGCTCCGAGGGCTTGGTATGAAAGATTGTCCAATTTCTTGATGGAAAATGATTACAAGAGGGGAACAGTAGACAAGACCTTGTTCATAAGAACCAGGGGGAAACACTTGATTGTAGTACAAATTTATGTTGATGATATTTTATTTGGTGCTACTAATCAGGTTTTATGTGATGAATTTGCTAATCTTATGCAGAGTGAATTTGAAATGAGCATGATGGGAGAACTAGGATTCTTCCTAGGGCTGCAGATTAAGCAAATGGATGATGGAATAATGATCCATCAACAAAAGTACTTAAAAGAGTTGCTGAAAAAATTCGGCATGGAGAACAGCAAAGCTTATGATACATCTGTTCCCCCATCTACAAAATTAGATGCTGATCTTAAGGGAAAAGATGTTGAAGCTTCTCTTTATAGAGGAATGATAGGTTCTCTACTTTACCTAACAGCTAGTAGACCTGACATTGTGTTTTCTGTTGGTTTGTGTGCTAGGTTTCAAAGCAATCCAAAGGAATCTCACTTGAAGGCTGTTAGAAGGATACTTAGGTATCTTGTAGGAACAGCAAATCTGGGATTGTGGTACCCCAAAGGCAGTACCATTGATCTTATTGGATACACAGATGCAGATTATGCTGGTTTCTTAGTTGATAGAAAGAGCACATCAGGTATGGCACACTTTCTTGGCTCTTGTCTAATTTCATGGGGTTCTAAAAAGCAAAATTCAGTGGCCCTATCCACAGCAGAGTCTGAATATATAGCTGCAGCTTCATGCTGTTCCCAGCTACTGTGGATAAGGAACCAGCTGAAAGATTTTGGTGTTATTTATAAAAGTGTTCCTATTTTTTGTGATAATACTAGTGCAATCAATATTTCAAAGAATCCTGTGCAACACTCCAAGACAAAACACATTGAAATAAGACACCATTTTTTAAGAGACAATGTGGAAAAAGGATTGGTGGAGATGTTGTTTTGTAAAAGTGAAGATCAAATTGCTGATATCTTCACAAAGCCTTTGTGTAGAGAGTCTTTTTGTAGGTTAAGAGTCCTTTTAGGTCTAGTTAGATTTTAGGTATTGGCTTCAATTACTTCCTTCAATGATTGGTTAGAATGGTATTCTCTTGTATAGTGTGTGTACATACTTATGTTGATATCTTTCAAGTGTTGTGTAGATGGTTCAAAATCTCAAAAGGATTGAGAATCATTGTTGTAAGAAACAGGTGAAATCAGGCTGAATTGCCAGAAACAACGTGACATGGTTCTATACAGGTACCAGCAAAGGGAAACATCAGACCAGCTCTGATATGTCATCCGATAATATCTTTTATTTTCGGAAGATTACTATAAGATATTTCCTTTTGGAAGGAATTTATCTTATTTCAGTTATTTAATCCCATATAAAAGGCAAACATATCATATGCCTTATTTATAGTTGGTTGAGATAATTATGGTAAAAGATAATTACCAAATTTTTGATTTCAATTTAAAAAAAAAATATCCTTTACAGTTGCTTTTTATTGGCTCAACTAACTCTTTTCTTTCCTTCTTCTCTCTTTGTGCTTCATTGTTAAAAATATACACTAACCCTTTGTGCAGATCATCAATCATCATCACTCGAAATTCTCTTTCTCTCTCTCGTATGCTTTAAATTCATCATTGTTCATTCGGTTACTGTTCACTCAAGGAACCAGCTCAGTCTCAGGGGGAACATCAGAAGGAAGCTCAAATGTCCTTAAGTCCGAAGTTGGAGGAAATTCGGAAAAGTCAGAGTGAAGAGGATGAATTAGAGATTGTTGGTTACAATGAGGAGACACTCATTGTTAAGACCATGGTACTAAGTAGAGTAACTCAATCTTCATTAAAGAAGTTCACTGAGAAGGTGTAGGAGGAACAGTTCATTAATTCTCTTCCGGAAACCAAGAGAAAAAGGGTACCAGCAAGAACCTTTCACACCACAAAAGGGTGGAGGTCTTTGCTTGATTGATGTGATGCTAGTCTTGTACTCGTTATGCAACAAGGAGAACTTTATGAATAAGTGCGGATCTCTCATGATTTATAAAAAAAAAAAAAAAAAAAAAAAAAAAAAAATAGAGGAACCAGCAGGTCAGGAAGTGGTTTTGAAACAGATTGGGGAATCACAAGAATATGCTTAGTAATATAATGATTTTGGTTTAAGCAGAGCATGGTGACAAGGATGAAGAGGAATCAGATGATAATACAGAAGATGTTGCAAAGTTCGAGGAGGAGGAAGGGAACGAGAATGATGATGAGGAGTGATGTTGTTTCTGTTCTTGTTTCCTCACCCTCATGTTTATTCTAAAATAACTTATTGTGTTGGTCTGTCTACTTCTCTCCATTCCATGAACTTTCTTTTTGGATGGATTTGGGCTTCTTTGGTTGAACTTTGTTGGCTTGTATGGACTACTAACTCTGCTATGGTATGAACTGTTTGACTAATCTCTTTTTGCAGCATAATGCTTGAATGGTGGTTGATGCCATTGTATGGATAAGCACATTAACTTGTGCACATTGCTTTTACTTGTGGATACTTTTTAATGATGCCAAAAGGGGGAAGTAGTTTGAAGTTGAAGCCTAAGGTTTAGCTAGTTTAGATTGAGTCAGTGAGGCGCAAATGATAGTGGAAAGTCTTGTTCCTCTGAAGAGGTATATGTAGCCACATTGAATTTTTTGTGTGTAGCCTTTTATGTTTATCTTGAATAATGTATGTTGCTTGAGAATGATTACTGTAATTGCTTTTCATGTCTGCTACATGTTTATATATATTTAAATTGTTAGCTGACTTAATCCTGGTGTATTGTTGATAACTAATTGTCATTGAGATTGGTTTCTAATTTAGCAATATTTAAGCAGACTAGATAGATCTCCACAATTTCAAATTATTCCTTATTATGTCTATTTGTGTAACCATAGATTAGGTCCTAGGAGTTAAGATTGTAAAGTTATTATGTTATTATTGATTAATCTGCAGCACACCCAAAAAATTATTGTCAACTCTGATCCAATGGTTTGGTTTAGTAGGATAATAGGAAGTAGGAATTATTTGTGGATCTGAGTGTTAAGTGTTCATCTTCTTGAAGTTGGCCCTTCACAGCTGTCTACTCTAGGCTATATCCAGCTTTCTATTTTAAATTAGGCATCATTTAAAGTTTGCCGACATGTTGCTGATAAAAGTTTTTACTTTTCATGAATGAATGTTTTCGGATACATTAACCTGCACTATGGTAGTTTAATATAGGTTCTTGATATTAATAACAAACAGGAAATATGAGTTAAGGGACATTCTTAGCTAATTGGTGTAGACATATACATTGTTGATGTCTTAGAGGCCATGCTTGCTAGTTGCTATACAAGTTGCTCGACGGGTATGAGTTCAAGGATGGGTGGAAAGAGTATGTGCAGAGTTATGAGAGAAAAGGTTAGGTATGTTGGTGATGGTTTTGGATTTATGCATTAGCAATGAAGAAGATGTCCTAGTTGAATAAAAGTTTAAGTTTATTTTTGTTAGGGAACCGAGTATAAGGATTCAATTTATGATGCTACTCCTGCTTTTGAATCTTATGGAGTTTGTCATGGATCTGGTATGTTTTTTTCTCTTCATTTTTATGATTTTAATGTTTTTCTTGTAATTTAATATTGGTCTGATGATTTGAATATTGGGAGTGGTGGGGGGATAAACAAGACAATATCTACAATAATTAAAAGGAGTAAATGCTATTCTTTTTAATAAATTTCTAATGCCACTGCTTCTGCATGATTTACATCTGTTGAGACCTATAGCCCTTATAAAGTTATCAACAAGAGTTGTTCATTGGGATTTCATTTGGGCTAGCCAAAATTAGTTATACTTGTTATAGTGCAAATTAAAGCTGATGATGAAATTGCATAAGTCAAAATTGAGCAATCATGATTTTTCAAAATATTCTATCGTTTTCCGATTTTAAGTTGTGTAATTTAAGTATTTGAGATGCCTTGCTAAATAATTAATACAATGATTTCGATTTTGAGTTGATACTACTAGAAGTATTAATAGGAGAGCCATTGAACTTGAATCTGTTGCTGGTGCTTACTGGAGAGGAGATGTAAACAGGCCAGTGCAACAAAGGATTTATGGCACAGCATGGGAAAATGAAGAACATCTGAAAGCTTACCTTCATTTCAAAGCAGAAGCTCTACGGCGGGATCACTGACGTCTTAGCCAAGAACTTGACCTGTTTTCCATAGAGGTATCTTATATCTATAACTTTTATGATTTGTTAAGAGTGTTTAATATTCCAGAGCCCATCGCTACCCTTTTTATTTCCCCCACACTCATCATTTGTTTGTCACAAAAAGATTATGTCCTGTTCATGTAGACTTGTAGATCCACGAAGAAGGCTTTTTCTTCTCCAAATAATGCAATTGAAAACTCAAAATATTATTTTAATTTCATAGTTCTTTATTGCTTGCTAAATCCCAGATCATCTATGAGTTTATTAATATTGCTAGTGAGGGGCATCTGGCTTTATGACATAGCTGAGCTTTATAAAGTATTAACAGTTCATGCTTGGTCCTTTTAACTAAATAATTGCTATAGAGTTCATGCGGAGTAAGTGTTTGAGAGGCTTGTTACTTATTTTTGTTGAATCACATCAAATCAGACAATGCTTGATCTTTAGTTTCTGTGTTTTTTTATATTACCAAGTATCTTTAATTTTCTATTACATTCGTTGTCCCCAAATAAAAGTATCATTTTTTTGCACAAAACTTGTCCTTAAATGAAAGTCTGATACTCTGATTACACTTTTATCTATTACTTTATTCACTTGTAATCATCCGAACCCCACTTGGCCCACTA
Organism: Chenopodium quinoa; assembly: GCF_001683475.1. Lineage (NCBI taxonomy): Eukaryota > Viridiplantae > Streptophyta > Magnoliopsida > Caryophyllales > Amaranthaceae > Chenopodium > Chenopodium quinoa. The sequence goes on along the minus strand of NW_018744502.1, from coordinate 986,905 downwards.
TATTATTATTATATTCAATTACTATCTTGTTTTTTATATTCTCTTGTAATCAACCAAACCACATTATCTTATTTTTTCTATCCACCTTGTAAAAACTTGTGCAAAAGGCATATGAGACTTTTATTTGGAGACAGAGGGAGTAGTAAATATTATGAAAATTAGATGGAATATTTACATTAAGATGAATCTAGCAAGAAGGCCAAGAACCCACATGATAATGTTCTTTCTAACTATAAACTAATGTAAAGAGTCAAAGTTATATCATATAGAGTTTAGGTCAACCAAATCAGAAGAAAGATTTAGAGTCCAGAACTAAATAAATTAGACCAGAACCCTTTTCCTAGTGAATTGAGCAAACCCTAAGTGTTATTTGTGTTACAGTCTTTCTTTTATTGTGACTTTGTGAGTAAGGCTCATGTCATAGTAAACACGTCACACATGTATTCATGGATTGATAAGAATATCAGCACTCTATATCATGGAATTCTCTGTCTTTCAATGAGTTCTTCGTTTTTTTCTATGTCGAAGAAATCTTTTTGTTGCTTTATTCATGAAATTCATCTAAAGTAGCTCATCTATACTGATGTCTTAATGTGTTGTCATGCCTATTATTTTTTTATAAAAGGAAGAAGCTTTGACCATGATGGATACAAGCAAATCGTTCAAAATCCTGCCAGGCTAAGCATTTCCTTTGGGAGCTTCAGAAGTGGAGAATGGAATAAATTTTGCAATTTTCTCACAACATGCAAGCTCAGTAACTCTTTGCTTATTGCTTCCTCCCACCGGCTGGTGATTATGCATCTCTTTTATCGTTATTGTTATATTGATTATGTGTGCCTTACATAACTTGTATAGCTTGGTTTTTAACTGTCCTCCTTGATTGTGTTAAAATCTGCAAACCAAAGGGTTGAGGTACTGTGATATACTGTAATTATATTTCTTTTAGTTTAATTATATTTCTTTTATTTTTTTCAATTTTACGTAGTGTAGGTGCATGGGGAGTCAAATGGAGCGGAAGTATAGTGACTAGCCATCTAACAAATGGTGCATATATGTTGGCGACTCTCATTCAAGTTCTGGCTTTGTGAAGATTTGGATATTTCGGCTTATATATATGTTGACAATTTGTATTTTGGACGATCAAATTAATTATGTAACTTTTATTTATTATTAGTAGGGTATGTCATTCCAAAAATAGGCAAGTAATATTTTGTAATGTACGTATTTTGCATTATAATTATTATATATAAATGATACTTTAATTTGTTTATGTTAGTATATTTAGATTTGTACTGACTAATTAATATTATATTACCATTCCATCCCAACAAAAAAAAAAAAAAAAAACCCAATGATCAATCTGTTGTATTAGTTACGTACTCCTATCATTGTATTAATTAGCTTCATCCGTTGCAATAGGTTCAATTTTATCATAATTATTAGTCAGTAATCTATTGCCACGGATAAGTTATGCCGTTGCAATAGGTAATGGTCTATTGCCACGGATCAATGGAGCCGTGGCATTAGGTGTCATATGCCGTTGCATTAGACCTACTGCAACGCCAGCAGATGCCACGGTACATGGCCGTTGCATTAGGCCTAATGCCACGGATTTTGACGCCTAATGCAACGGATTTGGGGGTTGCAATAGATCAAAAATGTAGTAGTGAGAGTAAAACAGATCCCATCGCGACGCGATATGAATACCGTTGCACGATATGAATATCGCGATGCGGTATGTCTATCGTCGTGCAATATTTCTATCGCGCAGCAATACTTTTTGGAAGATAAGATCTGTACAGAATTCGACTCCCAATCGACTTGGTTTAGTCAAATATCCGCACGTATCCTAATTTTATCAGAATTAAAATCATTGAAAGAACAAGTGTTTTATCCGAAGTAAAATTCTTAAATCTTTATCTTTTCAAAAATAGGATAAATTAGAACATTCTAGAGGATTCTAGAAGCAAATAAAAAAGTCCTAAGGGATTTAAGGAATGATGTTTAAGGTTAATAGACCCTGCACATGATCATTGGGTGTAGGTAAGGCTCGGTTTAAGCCAATTTAGTATTTTGGCCATAACTTTTTCGTTATAACTCGGATTTGGGATTATGATATATCGTTGGAAAGATATTTTCAAACGCCATAAAACTTAACAATTATTGGACCCAGATTATGGACCAAAATAAACTGATTTGCACGTTCTTATAAAGAGGATACGAAATGAATGATTTTCAAACACACGAAATGAATGATTTTGAGTTTAAAGGCACGAAATGAATGATTTTGAATTAAAACATTTAAGGAAAGGTCAGAAATGGTCAAGGATAAAGGAAATTCATGAGATTCTTCTACTCTTCACCTAACTCGACAATCAAAGACGTGAAAGGTGCTCATCACTGGGTTTTGTTTTTGGAGAGACACAATCAAGTGTCTACAAGTATAATGCCATATATTATGACAATAGGTGCAGGTCAGTGCTGCCTTCTCCACGCAACTAAGATGCGGCTTTGGCTTTGGCTCCATACAGATAGCAAAGCCCGCAACCTCCGGCTTCTCATCTCGCATATGAGAGATCCCCCAAACTCTTTCATCCTGCGAAACTTGTTGATATGCTTTTTTTAAAGAAGGCATAGGATCCTGCGAGAGAATATTGTAGCGTAAAGAACCATAATATTCTTAAAAAGCCCTTACAAACATTGCTTCAAACGATCATTTTTTGCGTCGCATCTCATGTTGGCGACCAACACCGCAAGTACACTTGCCACATTTACAACTAATGAGGGGCTCATATTTGCAAGATCATCCCACAAAACTTTCAATTTACCAAAGTATATGGAAACAGACATGCTTATTGTTTTCTCACACCTATTAATTTTAGCGTTCAATTGTTGAATACGTGGCCCATTCACCACACAAAACCTCTCATTTAAATCATCCCATAAGCGCTTGGCATTGGCATAATTCGAAAGCAAGGATTTCACTTCCGGATCAATCGTATTCATGAGCCACGAAATAAGCATACAATGTATCGTGACCCAATCGTCTTTAGTAGCAGGGGGTACCACATCATTGACTGTACCATCAACAAAGCCGAACTCTTTACGAGACGAAAGAGCCACATAAATCGCGTGAACCCAATCATCAAAATTCTCAAGCTTGAGACGCATAGGGGTGATAAACTCACCGGGTTTGTCCAGCGCACCTAGATAGAAGGGGGAGTATGGTTCAATTTTTGCTGGTGGTGGTGGTGGCGGTGTTGTCGCCAGCCATTGCTTAGGTTAAAAAAAACCGCTCTGATACCATGTAAAGATAGACAGTAGAAGTATATGATTTCTATTCATTATGCATAGCGATATTTATACAAATAAGATCCCTAACCCTACAGCTAGTAGGATAGGAAATATGCCTAATATTGATAGATATCATATATATCATATAAATCAAATATATTCTCCCATAACTATCCTAATAGATTGTAACTTTTGGTATTGGAGGTAAATAAATATTATAGGTTCACATTATAAAAGATAAAGGGTGATAATATTTAAATTACTCTTAGGACAAATATTAGAAAAAATAAATAGATAAAAAAAGTATTGGGTAAAGCTTGCCTCACTTAATACTTGGCTAGACGAATTCACCGCTAGTGACGGGCTGACGGGAATGCCGACTCTTTCTTCGTGTTAGAGCTCACTTTACCTCTCTTTTCTTGTTTTTACATCTAGAAACAGAAAATAAACATAGAGAAGTCTCACTAATTCTTCATTTATCGTTAAAACCTTTGCTTAATTCAACAAAAAATTAAAAGATCCCCAATCTCTCTCATTTTGAATTCATTTCTCTTTAATTATTAAGCTTGGTTTTCTTCTTCAATAATGGAGGTTGTAACACGTTGTCTTTCTCCGCATTATCTCTATCATTTCAAAGAAAATTAGTGTTTCTTATATTTAAACTATTGCATCTACTTATGAACCCACTTGTTTGTGCTCTATTTAATTCATCTTTCGATCTTTTGCATCTCCTTTTTATTCCATTCGACGACTCTTCTTTGAAATGTGTTGAGGATGTGTTCGAAACGGAGAGTGTTTTGTCTATTTCGTCCCCAAACTGAAGCAATCCAAGCTTATTAATTGTGAAACATCGAATCAAAGATGTCAATTGTGTTAAAATTCACTCGGAGTGGAAGAACCGATTTAAGTGTTTTTAGAAGCGTCAAGGGCTACTGTTAGATTATGTCAATAATCTTGTGTACATTAGTTTTTAAATTACTTATGTATCCTTAGTCATTAACCCTGGAATATGCTTGTATATATATTGATGTTTAATCAATGAGAAGGGCACGACAAATATTCTCTCATGGTATCACGAGCTTAGGTTTTTCGATCCGAAACCCTAGTTCTTTTCCGCTCATCTTCTCTCTTCTTCTTCTTCTTCATCTCTTCTCTTCTTCTTGTTCGTTTTCCCTCCATGGACGACACTCAGAAAATTCATCCTGCTACCCTTGTCATAAACATCAAGACCTGCATTCCTATCGTTCTTGATTATGATGGCACTCAATAGAACATTTGGTCTACCTTTTTCAAAATTCATTGCCGCACGAATTTGGTCCTAGATCATATTATTCCACCTGTTGTTAATGAGAAGGAAAAGAATCTTGAAATTTCTGATACAGCTCACTGGCAACAACATGATAACATTGTTCGTCAATGGATTTACAATACTATTTCCACTTACCTTGTTAATTCAATTATCAATCCCGATGACAAGGCTATTGATGCGTGGAAATGTTTGAAATTTTTTTTCTCAATAACAAGTCGACCCAAGCATTACATCTTGATGCGCATTTCACCAACACCAAGCTCGACCAATCCGATGGTGTGAAACCCTATTGTAGTCGCCTCAAAACCCTAGCTGACAGTTTAAGGAATGTTGAAGACAAGGTCTCGGACAATAGAATGGCGCTTCAACTCTTGAAAGGGTTTTGAAGGAATACAAGCCTTTTTAAACTTCTGTACGACATCTCAATCCTCTTCCCTCTTTAGAAACTTTGAAATCGATGCTTGAACTTGAGGAACAAGGCAACGCTGTTGATGTTGCTGTTGAATCTCATGAGGAGGCTCATGTTTCTCAATCACCATCCATGCTTCAAAGACTAAGCGTAGAACAAGCACAAATTTTGGAAATTTTCAAAGTGTTAACAATCGCAATGGTGGTCGCAAGAGTAATAAGGGCAAAGAGAGTGGTGGAGAGGGCAAGTCTGCCCCCGAGAACGGTGGCCAGAACGACCAGCCGCAATAGCTGCAGCACCAAGGTAGTGCGTTGCAGCAGCAGCAGGGACAAGGTTGGATGTTCCCACCTTAACCACAATATTAAGGCTACTGGAATCAGCCTCCTTGGAAACCCCACCATGTCTGTATCCAAGTCAGGGCCCGGGCCCACTTTCTAGGTCTTTAAGGTCGAATCAGCAGCCTGCTTCTCAAGATGTTCTTGGGCCGCATCCGCAGCAGGCTTATTTTATGTCGGATCCACCTTCTTCTTCAGGTTACACTCCAACCAACATAGAGCAAGCTATGCATATTATGTCTCTTTCCGACCCGAACTATAACATGGATACAAGAGCAACATCACATATGTCAAACTCATAAGGTACTTTATCATCATATATTCCTTTGAGCAAACATAATAACAATTTTATTTTTGTTGGTGATGGTAGCAAAGTTCCAATTCATGGTTATGGTCACGACTCTTTACACCAAAACACACTTCACCTCAAAAATTTCCTACACGTGCCCAAACTTGTAAAAAATCTCATTTATGTTAGAAAGTTCACTAACGATAATAATGTGTCAATTGAGTTTGATCCGTTTGGGTTTTCTTTGAAGGATTTGCAGACGGGGAGCAAAATAATGAGATGTAATAGCAGTAGCGATCTCTATCCCTTCTTCACCAATTGTCACCTCATTTCCACTTCAAATCCGTTAGCTTTTGCAATTGTGTCTTCTAGTGTGTGGCATTCCCCTTTTGGTCATCAGGGCAATGTGATTCTTAGTTCCTTGTGTAGTAGTAATCTAATAAATTGTAATAAGGTTCAAAACATGTTTGTCATTCTTGTCCTTTGAGAAAATTAATGAAATTGACATTTTATGATTCTATGTCTCATACTACTATGCCCTTTGATATTTTTCACAGTGATTTATGGACTTCTCCCGTTCTTAGCCCTCTTGGTCACAAATATTATGTTCTTTTTCTTGACAATAACACAAATTTTCTATGGAATTTTCCTATCTCATCTAATTCCCAAGTTTACAACTTGTTTCTTTGTGTTCGAACATATATTAAGACTCAATTTGAAAGGGAAGTAAAAGCCTTCCAATGTGACAATGGAACGGAATTTACCAATACTCCATTTCAAAAAAAAAAATTGAACAAGATGGCATGACTTTCCACTTCCCTTGTCCATACTCCTCTCCTCAAATTAGCAAAGCTGAATGTTCGCACTCTTCTTAGTCATGCCTCTATGCCACCTACCTTTTGGAATCATGCCTTAGAAATGGTCACAATCCTCCATAACATCCTTCCTACAACGATTCTAGGCTACAAATCTCCGACTCAAATTCTATATCAAAAGCATCCCGATTATTCTCATCTTAGAGTGTTCGACTGTGTATGTTACCCCCCTTCCCCTCCTCTAAAATACACAAGCTTCAATCTCGTTCTACTCCTTGTGTTTTTCTTGGTTATCCATCTAATCATAGGGGCTACAAGTGCTTTGATATATCAAGTCGAAAAATTATAATAGCTAGACATGTTTGTTTTGATGAGTCGGTTTTTTCCATTTTCTAAAATTCATACTCCAAATGATCATACTTATGATTTTTTGGGTGATGCCTTAAGCCCCCTCCAACATCCCTTAGCGCGGCAGCAACTCGCTCCCACCACCAAGCATGAGCAGCTTCCTGCTACCTCACCCTCACGAGATCTAGCAAGTGCTGGAGTGGGGAGGGTACAACATGCTGCCGCTGGGTTGGGCACTGTAGAGCAGCATGCACAACACACTACTCTCCACCACGAGCTGAGCGAGGCAGTGCAGCAGCATCATGCACCCTCCTCACCTCCTTCTTCTTCTATTGTGGACTCATCACAACCGCATATTTCACCTCCCTCCTCACCCTCATCACAGCCGCATATTTCACCTCCCTCCTCACCTTCATCACAGCCGCCTATTTCACCTCCCTCCCATGTTACCGTACCACAACCTAACCATCCTATGGCTACTCGTAGCAAACATGTAATAGTCAAGCCTAACCCAAAATACCAGGATAGAGCTCTTCATGCTACTCCCTCCATATCACCTATTGCAAAAAACTAGTTCATGCCATTCGTGACCATAATTGGAAAATTGCTATGCAGGAAGAATATGATGCTCTCATTGCTAATGGTACTTGGGATTTAGTTTCGAGACCGTCTAATGTCAATGTTATCCATTCTTTGTGGATTTTTCGACATAAGACAAATTCTGATGGCTCGTTTGAAAGACATAAGGCTCGTCTTGTTGGTGATGGTAAATCCCAAAGGGAAGGGATTGATTGTGATGAAACTTTCAGTCCGGTTGTCAAACAGGCAACCATTCAAGTGGTTCTAAGCAGCTTTGTCTCGCTCTTGGCCTATTTATCAATTGGATGTTAAAAATGCATTCTTACATGGTAACTTGAATTAAACGGTTTATATGTATCAACCATTGCGTTTCAAGGACCCCGCTCGCTCCAATCATGTTTGTTTACTCCGAAAGTCTCTATATGGTCTCAAACAGGCGCCCAAGGACTGGTATCAATGATTTACTGATTTTGTGACTACTATTGGTTTTACTAACAGCAAATCTGACAACTCTTTGTTCATTTATCACCATGGTCGTGACATTGCATATTTATTGTTGTATGTTGATGTCATTGTGCTAACAGCTTCTACATAGTCTCTTCGTCACCAAATCATCTCCCGGCTCAGTTTTTAATTAGCCATGAAAGATTTGGGCAACTTGAGTTATTTCTTAGGTATTGCAGTGACTCGTGACAAGAATGGCTTTTTTTGTCTCAGAAAAAGTATGCGAAGGAAATTCTAGAGAATGCAGGCATGGCTAACTGCAATTCTTCTCCCACTCCGGTGATTCTAAAGGGAAAATGCGCACAAACTCCGGTGATCTATATGCGGATCCGACCATGTATCGTCGATTGTGTGGTGCTCTGCAATACCTCACCTTCACTCGACCTGAGATTTCCTATGCGGTTCAACATATATGCTTATTTATGCATTCCCCTAGAGTTGTTCATATGGATGCTCTGAAACGCATTATGCGTTATATTCAAGGTACAACTGATTTTGGCTTATGCTTATATAAATCATCTATCACATCTATCTTGTCTTACACAGATGCCGACTGGGCCGGCTGCCCTAACACTAGTCGTTCCACATCCGGTTACTGTGTTTTTCTTGGTGATAATTTGATTTCATGGTCCTTAAAACGAAAACCTACTTTGCCAAAGTCTAGTGGGAAGCAGAATACAGAGGGGTTGCTAATGTTGTCTCTGAATCCTGTTGGATTCGAAATTTATTACTAGAGCTACTTTGACCGATCCCTAAAGCTACATTGGTTTATTGTGACAATGTGAGTGATATATATCTCTCGGGCAATCCTGTTCAACATCAACGAACAAAACACATTGAACTGGATATTCACTTTGTTCGTGAGAAAGTACAACGCAGTGAGGTCCGTGTACTACATGTTCCGTCCCGGTACTAGATTGTAGAAATTTTCACTAAAGGTCTGCCAAAAGTTTGATTTGATGATTTCAGGGACAGTCTCAGCGTTCGCAGTCCTCTCGTTTCAACTGCGGGGGTGTGTTAGATTATGTCAATAATCTTGTGTACATTAGTTTGTAAATTACTTATGTATCCTTAGTCATTAACCCTAGAATACGCTTATAGATATATTGATGTTTCATCAATGAGAAGGGCATGGCAAATATCCTCTGAGCAACGCTTGGCCGTCGTTGATTGACTCACTTTCTTGTAGTGGGTCTGGCCGACCAAAACTCAATGATAAATAATACTCCGTACTTTAATGAAAGTCTATTATGTACACTTGGGTGTACCGTACACTCGGGGTTAAGGGTGTCAAAAAACTAACCCAATCCGAAAGGTTCATATGAAACTGAACTATTTTCATACTAGTTGGAGCCGGGTATTTTTTATCCCAATTCGATCTGGAGTTGATCCCACGTTAACTCGAAACTGACTCCACCGGGTAATTTATGATCCAAACACAACTTGGAACCGACTCATGTTTAATCCGAAACCGATAAGATCCAATAATATAAAATTCGAATTCAATTTAGCCCGAAACGAAATCTACCCAAAACCATTTAGACTTGAAAAATACCTCTTTCTACCCGACCTTTAATTACCCATTTGGAAACTTTCCATGACCCAATTACAACCAACCCAAAAGTATTCATGATCCAATTAAACTCGACCTGTTATTAACCTAACTAAAATTTACCATGACCATAACCCGACAAGACTAAGGTAATTGGTAATTGGGCAGACCAATAATAACTCATGGTCCAGGTTATGAATTGTAGAGAGAGCAAAGAAGGGTGACAGAGAATGGAATAGTAATTGGTAATAAAATGGTATAAAAAAAATTTTATTTATAGGAAAGATTGAGATACTACAGAAGTAAAGAGTGGTGCGGAAAATCAATAAGAGTGTTTGAATGGAGTCAGCATTATAGGAACACTACAATGATCGATATATTAGTCCATGATTTTAGTGCTCTAAAGTCAAACAAACCTAAATCATCATTATATCATAAAATATAGTTCCTAATATATATATATATATATATATATATATATATATATATATATATATATATATATATATATATATACGTTAATTTTTATGTGCAACTTTTACTATTTTTGTCCGCTAAACATTATGTGCAACTTTCTATTTTCTTTCCATTTTTAGTAACTTTAGTAACTGGTTCTGAGGTTAATTAAACAACCTTTTTAATCTAATCTAAAATCATTAACCTAATTCTACCCACCCCGTTTACTCATCTCCTCATCTACCCACCAGGCCACCATCCATTCATCTCTTTCTTCAACCTCTCTTTCAACCTTTCACCATCTTGATCCCTCCTCCCTCACGATTCACGACCACCACCCCTCCCACCACCATTCTCTCTCCTCCTTCACGACCACCTTCCATCCCACCACCGTCTTTCTCCTCCCTATGACCACGGCCTTTAGCTCCCACCACCGACAAACGATCCTTTTCATCTCTCCTCCCTCACAAGTTTCAGTTGAAGATGATGTGCGATTAATGATAATATATAAGAAGATGATGTGCGATGCAGATTCATTTTATCGTGCTTTTCAATTTTGTACTTTTTTTGTTTTTTTGGGTGATTTATGTTCGAATATTCTAGGTTTTATTCGATTTTCTGAGTTTTGATTTTCTAGGTTTTGATTTCGATTTTTGGGTTTTGATTCGATTTTCTGAGTTTTGATTTTCTTGATTTTCATTTCAATGTTCTGGGTGTTTATTTTCATGGTTTTGATTTCGATTTTCTGGGTTATGATTTTGATTTTCTGAGTTTTGATTTCTAGGTTTTGATTTTGATTGAAGGTGATGATGATGGTCGGATTTTTGGGTTAGGGTATTAGGGCGTGGGTTTTGGGTTTTATTGAAGGTGATGATAGTGACGATTTCTTGGTTAGGTTTCTAGGGCGTGGGTTTAAGGTGTTTTGGGTGACAATTTTTGGGTTTTTGGGTTTGGGACTTCTGGGTTAGATTGTTTGATTAGAGGTGGTGTCTTGAGTTTTTGTGGGGATGGTGGGTGGTACGGTGGTGGTTTCTTGGGGTTGGTAGGGGTGGTAGTTTTATGGGGGTGGTAGTGGTGGTGGTGAAGGCGGCGGTGGTGTTGGTGAAGGCGGTGTGGGGGTGTTGGCTGGTCTTGGTGGTGGCAGTGGGTGGTTGATTAATTACCCAAACATTCTCTCTCCACCTTAATTACATACCCTTATAATACATTAATCACCATTATCAAGGTTTTTTCTTCGTAAAACGCAAACATCCCCAAAGTTACATATAAAAATTAACGGAGGTAGTATATGTATGTGTATATATATATATATATATATGTATATATATATACATATATATATATATATATATGTATATATATATACATATATATATATATATACATATATATATATATATACATATATATATATATAGAAATAGGATCATATGAGACCACCCCCCTTATGTTAGAACCCTATTATATGTGAGGACATATTACAACCGTTGGATTAATTGCATCCAATGGCTACAATTTATCCCAATCAAATGTAATTTCAAATACAATTTTCCACCGTTTTCTCTCTCCTCCTTCATTCAAGGCGCCATTTTTCTCTCTCCTCCTTCAATTTCTCTGCTCCCTTCTTACTACTCTCTTCCTTTGCTTTGATTCTTCATCAATTCTGCTTCTAACTTCATTAATTCTTTGTCAAGGTAATTTTCGTTGATTTTAGTTTGATTTTCGTTGATTAAAGTTTGATTTTCGTTGATTTTAGTTTGATTACTTAAGGTTTTTGTCAATTTTTTTGGCGATTTTCGTGTGATTTTTGGGAATTTTCAAACTTATTAGTTGATTTTAGTTTTAATTTTGCTTCATTTATTTATTTAGGGTTCTTATAGTGTAATTCGAACTTTTATTTATAATTTCTGAGGTTATAAATGGTTATGAGATTGATTTTGTCAATTTTGGTACTTGCATTTCACTAATTTGTGCTTAAATTTTGATGCACACTAAGTGTTTGACAATATTCCCCAATGAATCCTATTATTTTATCAATTTCAAATGTAGTACATATTTAATTGATGATCTTCTTATTTAATATTCCCCAAGATTGTATTGAGTCTCAGCTTAGATCCTATGACCAATAACGTTGTACAAGAATTGAAAACCGAACCTAGCAGAGTTGTCTCAAGACTGATTTTGTTTTGGTGGGTATGGATATGTGATTCTGGTCCGAAACAAGATTGATGGACAATCTTATGCAGTGAAGAAAGTCAAGCTTAGTGTCTTACATGTGTCTTTCTTTGGGTCTAAACCTTTTAACTTCATTAGTTTATGAGTGATTTTCACTGTCTCAGAACTGTTGTTGCCCTGGAGACTGAAGCTAGAATATTTAGTTTGTAATACTACTTCAATTAAAGAATTCTCAATCATATGTGCAGGAGTATTGGTTTTAATGGTGATTTGTAAGTGTAGTTTGATCACTTTGTTGCAAAAGAGATCTGATCTGATTTTTTTTAATGACGCTTAATTTGTTGTACCTCATGATTTACAATTTTTCTGTGCATTGACATTTACATTGATTGCTTGACATTTGATATATACTGTGCTACTTGTGGAGAAGGGAATAAAAACCAGAAAAATTGATTGAAATCGAAATATTAAGCCAAGATCTTATGTATGCACGATTAATGATTTGTTACTCTGATGTGATTTTTTTGATAGCAAAAGCATACTGTTTGCCTGTTTGGTTTCTTATTTACTTAGTTACTGATAATTTTAGTTTCCTCTTAAATATAAAAGTATTTTCACCATGGGGTAATATGCTCTCATCCTCTGTTTTTCATATGTAAGCTCATCCTCTGTTTTTTGTCTGCAAGCCTATTCTCTGTTTCTCATATATGTAAGGTTTTATGTCTTCAAAATTTGTTAAATAACTTAAATATCAGTATTTATCTTTTTGTGTGCAGTATACATTCCTCTGATTTACTCACTCTATTTGGATCAGATAGCAGAATTGGATAGAAAACGGAGAATAAGAGTGGGATTAAGTTAAACGGAGATGAAATTTGTGAAAGAGAGACGTGGCCACTCGATCCTGATGTACTACCTGCATGAACAAAGGTATTCTACTTCTGTTAGAATTTTCTTAACTTAGTTTTGCCACAATATAGTAGGCAAAATAATAAATATTTGATTCAATGGAACTGTGTAATAGTTTGGCTTATTGGTGAGGGGTGATGTAAGCAATGCACAATTAGCTGTAAGAAGAAACTAATAAAGCTTAGTTAGGCTACCCATTTATTGCACAATTAGTTGTTTGAAGAGACTAAAGCTGGAATATGTAGTTTGTAATGAGCAGAAAAACATCTCGGAGCTTATCAGGACAATTGTTGTTTCAGCTCCCTTTATGGCTATCAATCTTAGTACTTAAGGGCGTCCTTCCATCCATTCTCAAATGTAGTTTTCTATGGGGTGTATGATATACTTGAAACTCCTATCTGAATTCACCTTAAGGAAGGGAAAGGTTAGAGAAAACGATGTTCCAGGGGCAGGATATAACAGCCTTGAGTCTACCGGAATTGAGCTGTGTAAGAAACTAAGAACCTTACTGTATGGGCCTATACCTGGTGCTTGTGATGAACTGTTACCTATCCATTTGAGGTGGTCAGGGGACATCTTCAAATGCAAGTTTCATGGAGCAAGATTGATTACTTTGGCAACTTATATTAAGATAGTCAAGCAAGGAGGGATTTTGGCTCTCTATGTTGGACATCTTCCCAGTATATTCAGGTATAAATGATTAGCCTATAAATGAGCCTAATTATTTTTTGCTCATTTGTCAAATGAGTAAAAAAATTCAATGCTCCTTTGTCAAATGAGCAAACTATTTAATGCTCATTTGTCAAATGAGCAATTAATTTTTTGCTCATTTGTTAAATGAGCAATTATTTTTTTGTTCATTTATCAAATGAGCAATTAATTTTTGCTCATTTGTCAAATGAGAAAAAAAATTCAATGCTCCGTTGTCAAATGAGCAAACTATTTAATGCTCATTTTTCAAATGAGCAAATGATTCTTGCTCATTTTGTCAAATTAATGCTCATTTGTGAGTGTGTTTAAATGTTTTAAATATGTTAGCCTACTAGCTCAAGGGTAGAGCATTGTGCAAATGCACAAAAGATGTGGGTTCGAATCCCACGTAGGTTCATTTAAGTAATGTGGAGACACAAGTTTGTAGTGTGAGCAAAGAAATGAGCAAACTACACCCAATTAGCATGTAGAGTAGTGTGAAATTGTAGAGTTTGAAGATTTTGAGTAGTTAATGAAATTTATTTCTTTTGGCTGTTGGGAAAACAATACAAAAGACACCCAATGCTTCCGGTTAACAGCCTTTTCGTATGTTACTCAAACATTTGACAGCTTCTAAAACATGATTAACAAATTGTACCAAATGCACAAAGAAAACGATCTATGCTAGTGATAAGCATTTAGTTAGTAGTGTTGAGCATGAAATGTGTTAGTCATATAGAAACCCAAATACAGAAACTTCTCTTGGAACGGAGCAGCAAAATCATACCAGTAGAAGTGGAAAAATTAGAACTTTCAGTGTCAGCTGTATGCAGCTGTCTCTATAAACATCTTGAACTGCAATCTTCATTGTTATTTCTGTTCCTTTCCCACACGAGTGATGCGATCAATTATTACGCCAATGCTAACCGCGAAATTCTTGTGTACTAAGCAATTGCATCTTCGTTTATTGACACTGCTTGTGTAGCTTGGCATCAGAAGAAGAAGTACTGCAATTATGTATACAACAGGAAGCATGATTAACTTATAACTTACAAAAGTTTGAAGTTAAGCTGGAAAAGGAACACCTATTATTTGATCAAGAGGAAGTTGCCTTGGCTAATTCGTGCTAAAAATTTAGGACATTGTATAAGTCATATTACAATTATAAGACATGTATAAGAATTGAACAACGATATTGTTGAGCAGAAAAGGAGAGATGATCAAGTTTTTTTTGAAGGTTTTTTTTATATAGTTACTTATAAATACAACCTATGTAGGATTCGAACCTACATCATCTATGCATTTGCATAGTGCTCTACAACTTGAGCTAATAAGTTTTTAATATAGATCAACGCCCTCCCATAGAAGCAGAGGAAAACAATCACATGTAGAAACTGAAATGCCTCCATTATAACTACAACAGCCACAATAGCTCACAAATTACCCAACACATGCTCACCGAACACAACTACTACTAGGAAGTATTATCAAGTAAATTAGTAACAAGTGAATATGCACCCCCTTAAACACACTTACACACACACTCTCAATAATTAGAACTGAAATCAAATTCTTAAATAAGAATGTACACGACCAGGAGAAAACACACACACTTACACATACACTCTTACACTCACTCATACACATAGACACACACACACACACACACACAATAATTTCATAATCTAAAATTAGAACTGAAATCAGAACTACAAGCAGAAAGATGAGGGGGCAGGGGGGATAGGTTTGTGCAGGGAAGTGGAAGAAGGGAGTGTGGTTGGTGTGCAGGAAACAGATCAAGAAGAAGGGGGTGGGGCTTGTGCACAGGCAAGCAGACCAAGGAACTCAATGCTCATTTGTGAAATGAGCAAATAATTGAATGCTCATTTGTCAAATGAGCAAATAATTGAATGCTCATTTGTCAAATGAGCAAATAATTGAATGCTCATTTGTCAAATGAGCAAATAATTGAATGCTCATTTGTCAAATGAGCAAATAACTCAATGCTCATTTGTGAAATTAACAACTAAGTATTTGCTCATTTGACAAATGAGCAACTAATCATTTGCTCATTTGACAAATGAGCAACTAATTATTTGCTCATTTGACAAATGAGCAACTAATTATTTGCTCATTTGTTAAATTAGCAACTAATTATTTGCTCATTTGACAAATGAGCAACTAACTATTTGCGTGCTCATTTGCTAAATGAGCAAAAAATCGATTGCTCATTTTCCAAATGATCAAATAAATGTTTGCTTATTTTTACAAATGAGTAACTAATTATTTGCTTATTTGACAAATGAGCAAACTAATGGTTGCTCATTTTACCACCCACTTGATGCTAGCCTCAGCTACACTGCAATACACCACATGCCCAACTGCCTAACGCGCTCAACAACAGCTAGTGAAACAACGTCACACCCATCACAAATTGCTCACACCATTCACACAACGCCCAAGGCCACAACAAATAAGTCTTGCTGCTTCTACCAATAAACAACTCAACATACCAAAACATGCATTACTTATCCAATTACATAGGGTTCAATTACATTTAATTACATTAATAATTCATTAATTTAGCATAATCCATACAACACAACAATCCAAAATTATTGAATTCTAACCAATCTAACCAGAGAAGTTATTGAATTCTATCATAACAACAATAGTAGGAAACACAATCAAAACACCAATAATACTTGCAATTGTAAGTCTGAAATTCTGAATCTTTGTTTAACATGGAGTATGAAGCAATATCAGTACGTATTTGTAGACTAAATATATCATCAACAACCAGATTATAATATTCTCGCTTACCAATGTCCGCAAGCATATACTGTATATATGTACACTTACATCTTCCAAGAACAAAGCAGCAAGGTGTCTAATTCTCGAAAATTTGCTAACATGCAAACTCGATACCAGGCATTGTCAGTGACTTGCTGCAGAATGTACAAAGAATACTTTTTAGCATAAAGAATATCATGAATTGAAATTTAATCCAGGAGTCCAGCATATTGCACTACTAACATCAGCCCAAAACATATAACAATCATTTTTTGGTTTGTATAGTATGCTCAATATGATTATAGTATGTACAATTCTTGCTGACCACTACTAACATTCATATTTAAAAATTTCCAGATTACTAAAATCGAAATTAAAAAATGTGAAACCCAAATTTTTGTAATCAAAATCGCACAATCTTGATTTAAAATTCGAATTAAATCACAGACAACAACAAAAATCAAAATCAGATTAACTTACAACAACAAAGGATGATGAAAATTTTGTGATGTTTTGAATTTTCCCAATCGAAAATCGCATAACCAGATTTTGGCAAAAAACCTAATTTTCGAAATCAAAATCGCAAAAACATGTTTCAAATCGATCAAATTTAAAATTTAACTGAAATTTACATACCTTAACAAATTATCGCAAGAAATTGATGAGCAAAAGCAAATAAATTGAAAAGAGAAGAAATGGAAGAGCGTGAAAATCAGAGAACCTGGAGGAAGAGAGAGAAAATCTAAAGAGGAAAGAGAAAATCTCAGTTGTTGGATTTGACGTAATCTAGCGGCTGAAATTTGTCCTCACATAAGGTGAGAGTTCTCACATATAGGGTGGTTCTCACCGGATCCCGACCCTATATATATATATATATATATATATATATAGGATCGAGTTATAATGAGAACCTCTTGTATAATAGGAACTTGGAACTAATTAGGGCCGTTGGATCCAACTAAGATGCACGCTTGATGAGTGGCCCAAATTAATTCAGCACTTTCTGTCATTTATCTCTCCTCAAGCGCAGCGAACTTCCTAGCTACCTCCATTGAAGTGGATTTCGAGCTTTCTCTACTCCATTGCAGCGGATTTCGAGCTTTCTGTACTCCATTGAAGCAGCTCTTGAGGTAAGATGTTTGTTTTCCTCTTTTTTGAATCACGAATTTCAATTTCACTATCTATGGTATAATTCGATTTTTAGGGTTTATTTTTTTTCAACTTTTATCGGATCATATATCCTATCAATTTGGAGCATTCATTTGTAGTTTCGTATACAATTGCTTTGCTTCATTGAAGCTAATGATCTGTATTCTCCATTAAAGGGAATTTCGAGCTTTTTCGAGCTTTTGATACTCCATTGAAGCAGCTTCTGAGGTAAGAGGTTTTAATATTTCTTGTTTTTCTTCAAATTTAAATCAAATTGCAATTGAATTTTAATATTTCTTGTTTTTCAGCCTGAATTTGTCTATTTTTTTACTTTACATTGAATTTTTGATTATTCAATTATTGTTGTTGATTTCTTAATGCACACTAAGTGTTTGACAAAATGCCTCAGTGAATCCAATTATAAGGGGGGGGGGGGTGTTGGTATGCCCCTTCCTATAGCCTGGTCACCACCTGATGAGGGGTGGGGAAAGCTGAATGTTGATGCTGCAGTTGTAGGGGAGTTAGGGACTGGTATGGGGGCAGTGTTGTGTGACGGTAATGGCTTAGTTCAGGGCTGTTCTGTGGTGCAGGGCATCGAGTGATGGGAGACAAATGTAGCTGAAGCTATGGCTATAATTATTTACAAATTTTGATTCAATTAAGTATAGATCTCATAAAATTAAACTAAATCTCTCCAAAAGTAAATTAATCCTCTCTTAAAGTATACTAATGCCAACAATTAGGACATTTTAATGTTTGTGCCTTTAGTGTGAAGTGTGTGGTCTTATAAGAACTCTGTTATATTTAATGAGCCATGGTAGAACTGGGATATTGGAGTCGCGGGGTTTGTTCGACCTCCTTGGGGATTATAAAAATTACATCGATATAATTATCCTCATATGTTGATGTATCAGGTCTCCAAGATAACTCCTCATTATGACTATCCTTGAGTAGTTCCTCCATGGTCGACCAAGAAAGGTAAATGATCTTAACCATGAATTTAGTTAATTTAGTTTGTGATTTTGGGAGATTTGGAGATGTGATATTTGGTTATGAACTTGGTGTTTAGATCATTTCAATTGTGTAAAATCACAGAGATTAGGCTTCTAATTATTGTTGGGAAAATGATTATGTTTTTATTACCTGAAATGTATGATACAGTAGGAAGTATATAGTTTTACAGGCAATTGTTCCTTTCATCCTGATTCCTGATTACATTGCTACAATTATACATAAAAAGGGGATGGCTAAACATGGGAAGAACTAATTGTCATTTGTATTGGCTTTTGTTCTACAACTGTAATTGGTTGGAGACAGGTTCTGACAGTAGAAAACACGGCAAGTCCGGAGATGTACCAGGCACTAGCAATCAAAGTGACCTCTAACTCTGCTTTAGATTGTTACTAGGTGTACTAAAACCTATTAGCTCAAGTGGTAGAGCACTATGCAAATTCATAGGGGATTTAGGTTCAATTTCTATATAGGTTGTTTCTTAAAACTAAATGAAAAAACGCTCAAAGTAAATTAAACAACATTGAAGTAAATGAAAAACACTCAAAAGTAAATAAAAAACACTCAAAAGTAAATAAATCAAAAACAGATGAGGTGAACTGGAATTGCTCTAGATGCTTGTCTTCTCACAAAGTATCTAAAAACATTCGGTGACATTCAATGGGGGATAACAAGCAAGGTTTGGGTGGAGCTGTTATGTGATGGTGCTATGCTTTGCTCACCCAAGTCCCATGGTGTGCAATAAAGCAAAGGCGAGGAATTCTCATGTTAGTGTGGCTGTTAATAGCTCATCTTGGTTTACATTAGGTTTGAAAGTACAAAAGATGAATAAGGTTGGAAAATGTAGATTCCTATAGTAGTTGTTTAAAGTAAATAAAAAGTATTTAAAGTGAATAAAAAGACTCTAAAGTAAACCTATTAGTTTAAGTGATAGAGCATTATGCGGATGCGTAGAGATGTAGGTTCGATTCCTACATAGGTTACCTATAAAAGTAAATACAAAACATTCTAAAGTAGTTCAAAACATGTCAAAAGTATATTAAAATAGCTAAAAAGTAAATCAAAAGTAAATAGTATTAACTTAAAAGTAAGTAGTATTTACTTAAAAGTAAGTTATGTCTACTCACAATTATTCTGTCTAGGGTGCACATTGCTAAAAAGAAAAAGCAAGGTATTAGTTTACCAACATGTTTATATTTTCAATCCTTAGATAAGTGCCCTTGAGCTTCTAGTAATAAAAGTAGATACAAAATAAGTTGAAGTAAATAAAATATTTATTAAAGTAAATAGAAATGAAATTCACCTTCTCTCCTTCTAAAATAAGGAAATTGCTATGAAGAAATGCTTATTGACAATCTCTAATTGCTATGAATGCTTAAATATCTAGTATAAGTGATAGAACATTCTGTTATACCTTTAATCCTTATATAAGTGAGCTTGAGTTTGTAAGTAATAATAGTAGATACAAAATAAGTTGAAGTAAATAAAATATCTCTTAAAGTAAATATAAATGAACCTACGTGGGATTCGAACCCACATCTTTTGTGCATTTGCACAATGTTCTGCCGCTTGAGCTAGTAGGCTAGTGTATATAAAGTTGACAATAATAAAATTAGCAAAGACAACACTTGCTAAGTCCAGATGAAATAAGTTAATGTAAATAAAAACAAGTTAAAGTAAATAAAATAGGAAAAATTGCTTTAAATAATACCACGTTTCACCCGTCCGCTAAAAACAAGTCGATCTTTTGATTATCTCTAAATAATACCACCTTTAATTGGTATCCGCTTTAAACAAGTTGTAACCTGTTGTAACCTAATTAATGGGTTATATGGACACGTGTCATCATTTTATTGGTCTGAATATATATATATATATATATATATATATATATATATACGGGAAGGTTCCGCTAAAAACAGAGATTATGGTGAAAACTAAAAACAAGCAATCTTAGCCATTCATTACTAGCACAAAAGAGCAGATGGTTCTAAAGCCCTAAGATCATTCCAACCTTACATATAATCAATTCAACCGTTTTAAAGGTCTTTTTTTTTTTTTTTTTTTTTTTTTGACAAACGCAACGTTTTAAAGGTCACTACATGCTAAAATAAGGTAACTTTATCTAAATTGACGATATTTACATAGAGTCACTATATATAAAAATAACGTAACTATATACAAAAATAGGGTAGCTATATCAATTTTTACCGTATTTACATTAAGGTCAGTATATACAAAAATAGGGTAACTATTTCAATTTTGACCATATTTACATAGAGGTCACTATATACAAAAATAGGGTAACTTTAACAATTTTTACAACATTTACATTAAGGTCACTATATACAAAAATAAAGTAACTATATCGACTGAGTTTTTGACACCATTTACATAAAGATCACTATATACAAAAATAAAAGTCACTATATATAAAAATAAGGTGACTGAAACAAAATTTACAACATTTCCATAATTCTAAGGTCATTATATCGAAAATAAGGTAACTGTATATAAACTTCGGGTAATTATATCAATTTGACACCATTTACCCAGAGGTCAATAAATATAAAAATAAGTATTAAAAAAGTCTATGTAGGATTCGAACCTACATCCCGTGATTACACGGTGCTCGACCAATTGAGCTAATAGGCTTTTAACACGCCAAAAATCACGCCCACATAAAAAACTAAGATCGATAAAGGGTGAAATAAAATCATCATTCGTGAACATTTAATTTTGCTCAAGTTGACTAATCGAGGCCTTGTAAAATTAGATTCAGAGTGTTGTACTGCTATGCATGATGGATTGGAGTATATAATGCATCATTTTCCACTGGATTTAGATAGTGTACTCAAACAAAATACAAAGTCTTAATACCATTCAAGTAATCAAGAGATATGAAAAATCTGATCAATAAAATTAAAGCTAAGAACAAAGATGCAAAACAAAGTCCTAGCTCTATCTTAGTAAACACGCTGGCCAAAAAAAAAAAACAAAATTCAAACAGAATAGCACATTACATAAACTTGGAAGTTGGACCGCTTAGACAATACAAGTATATGGAAATTCATACTCTAACTGAGAATTCATCATATGCAGACTCCTGAATATGAGAGTAACATACTTCCTGAATCCCGACTTAAGTTTATGTGGATCGAACATAACTGAAGAGGTATGAAGGCAAGGTAGAGCACCAAAACATAAATTCAGATCATAACATAGACCCAAAAGTTTAACAGGCCAAGATACTAATATAACAAGGACTGGTACAAAACTGAACATGTAAAAAATCATGAAAATCAAAGTTAAATTACCGTCTTGTCATTAATGTATCGAGTAGCATAACCAACACCAGATTTTCTATGCTGACCAGTCCAGAAAATTTCACCACCTAGAGAGATCTTTGGGGTCACACTCTGCATCCCACCAGTCAAAGGAAAAGAAAATCACACCAGTAATCAAAGTTCAACATCAGCGAGTACAGCTGAATCAACCAAATCATACCTCCACTGACCAACCTCTTAATTGTCCCTTATATACCAACATAAAATACTGGTTTTTGAGGTCTCACCTAGCTACATCCATTACAGAATACATACATTTAGATTAAGTACTTTGAAATGCAGACTTTCATCCAGATTTCATCCAGATAACCTCATATTACACTAGAACTCTAAGCTCACTCTAAGACAACTCTGCTCCTGAATCTCAATGTTGATCGTGTTCTAAGCAGAGGTTTTCCTTTTCTTAGTACTCATTCTCTGTGTACAAAGCAGAGCTAATTTATGTCTCCAAACTCTCACTAATTCACTCACAAATCCACTAAAAACACTTCATATTACTCAAAATTCGAATTAACTACTCCAAACTCTCACTAATTCACTCACAAATCCACTAAAAACATTTCAAATTACACAAAATTCGAATTAACTACTCCAAACTCTCCCGAATTCACTCACAAATCCACTAAAAACACTTCAATTACTCAAAATTCGAATTAACTACTCCAAACTCTCCCGAATTCACTCACAAATCCACTAAAAACACTTCAAATTACTCAAAATTCGAATCAACTACTCCAAACTCTCACTAATTCACTCACAAAACCACTAAAAACACTTCAAATTACTCAAAATTCGAATTAACTACTCCAAGCTGTCACTAATTCACTCACAAATCCACTAAAAACACTTCAAATTACTCAAAATTCGACTACATTAAACGTAATTCCTTTTTTCGATTCTACCTCTCCTTCAATGAGAAAATCAATTCAAAGTTCCAGCAAATTCCACAATATACATAACATAACAACAACACAGATCACACATGCACCGAAAACCTAATTTTCTAGATATCAAAAAACCAAAATAATTAAAAATATCAGATCAAACTACAAAAATACCTTAGCCGCTTCTCCTGAAAGTCGAATCCACCAAAACTCGCCGCCTTCCTCCTTCCGCCGCATTTAGAGAGAGAACGAAGAAAGAGAAACACGCAGTAGAGAGAGAAAACAAAGAAGCTGGTTGAAGAGAGAGAGTACGAAAGAAAAGAGAGAAGAGATAGGAGAGAGAAAATAACCTGGAAATTAAAGAGGAGAGAGAAATTCAGAGATGTCTGAAAATAAGAGGAAAGAAATCTGAGCCATACAATTTGATGAACGGCTCAGATTAAACGTTTTCAGTTTTTACTTTAACACTTGTTTTTACATGATCCTATTCCTATATATATATATATATATATATATATATATATATATATATATATATATATATAATGTTTTTAACTTTTTAAAATTATTGTTATATTGGTTAAAAAAAAAGAAAATTTTAAAAAAAAAAAAAAACCCATCCCTACACCACTGCCACTGCCAGCATCCCAACCCCAGCCAACCCAAATTCATCCCCTTCTTCTCTAGTGATGTTTGTATGTGTTTCTGTGGATTTTGACTATGTTCTATTCCGGTGTAGAAGGCGACTAATCGACTGAAACAACAACGGCCACCAAAATCGTCTTCGAAATTGTCGCCGTTGACACAAGACGCCATTGAAATTGAGGTCACTGAAGTTTTATATGGACTGATGACGCAATCTCAAGCCCCATCAAAGCAAGACGGTGGGATGATAATTGATTTAGCTAAAAAATGGATTCTAGATCTATTACTGATTCTAAATCCAGATTTTCATCTCGTGTTACAAATTCCCCTTCAATTCATCATCTTAGTAATTGTTCCAATTCTTCTACTTCATCTTCAACTGCCCCGACCCTTTTCCCCTTAACCACCAATGTAGCCCTCCCCAACAACCCCTTCCTTCGCCAATAAAACCCCCTTAAAACCCATCCTTCACCTTCGAAAACCCTAATAAAAACCCTAGCAATGGTGGGGGAGGTTCGGTAGTAGTTTTTCGATAATGGGGAGATAAATTTATGGGGTTTTGGAGATGGGTTGTTGGTTTAGCCGTCGTTCAGGGAAAAAGGGAGGGGGTGAAGCGCAACAAGGGGGAGGGGGTTAGCGCTGGCGCTTGGGAAAGGGGTCTGGATGTGTATGCGGTCGGCGTCAGAGGGTAGGGAAGGGGATTGCTAGCAAGGTATCGAGGAAGGGGAAAGGGTTGCTGGTGGTGGAGGTTGGGTGGGGAATGTTTTTTTTTTTTTAAATAATTATTTTAATTGTTAACCATAATTAAAGTTGTAATTAAGAGATAATTAAAGTGTTAAACAAATTTATAAAAATAAAATAAAATTGTTAACCGGTCATTCAGGTTGTAGGTAACATAACTTGTTTAAAGCGGATACCAATTAAAGGTGGTATTATTTAGAGATAATGAAAAGGTCGACTTGTTTTTAGCGGACGGCTGAAAGATGATATTATTTAAAGCAATTTTTCCAATAAAATATTTATTAAAGTAAATAGAAATGAAATTCACCTTCTCGGAAATTGCTATGAAGAAACGCTCATTGACAGTCTATAATTGCTATGAATGCTTAAATATGTAGTATAAGATTATAAAACCTTCTGTCATACCTTTAATATTGTATAAGTGAGCTTGAGTTTCTAAGTAATAAAAGTAAATACGAAATAAGTTAAAGTAAATAAAATATTTCTTAAAGTAAATACAAATGAACCTACGTGGGATTCAAACCCACATCATTTGTGCATTTGCACAATGCTCTGCCTATTGAGCTAGTAGGCTAGTGTAAGTTACGCATAAGAATATTTAGTGAATGCAACTGATAAAATTTAGTATCTTCATATTTATTTCAATGTAAGTCAAAATAAAACTCCATCTGACACAACAACCATCAACCATCAGATAATGTCACTCATGTCGAGATTATGAGCAGGTTGTGATTTAGGTTTCAGTAAATTAGTTAAGCCATGCATGGAACAAAAATGAGGACAAATTAAAGCACTTGGTGTGAAGGAATCAAGTTAAAACATTGAGGATTGTAGACTACCCAATGGCATCTCCATTCTTCAATCGTGTCCAAGTTGAAAATCATGAAAGTTGGTCACGATACTTGGTTGGATCTCCTGCTGTATAATAATCTACAAAAAATGAGAAAATTGGAAAAAGTAATCTAAAAATTGGGTAATACGTAAACAATAATATACAACCATTTGAAATGTATAGACATTCGAAACAGTTTTTATTTAAAAAACTAACCAAGTAATCAGTTAGTAAATGCAAGTGAAGAGAGCAAGGCCAAAGTTACATAAGTTAATGACAATTAAAAGAAAACACCAAAAATTTTATTGAGACCTTAATATTGTTTCACAAACCACTACATAAAGTACATATTGTTTTAGAGTGTTCACGTTAATATTGTTTCATCAACCACTACATATGTACGATGAAGGTGTTCCTCAATTGAGTTACTCTCCAACTTAAGCTCTCTTGTTTCCTTCGAAATGCGATCAATATCTGTGTCCAATTTCCGACTTTTCTTTGTAATCTCAGTGATCCTAGAGGGTACTTTTGGATGCTGCTTCATTTCTCCCGCAAGTTTAGCACACTCCTCTTCCCTTCAAAAACAGACAAGAAAATTTAAGTCATCTACCTTGAGTTTCTAACCAGCCATAAGAAGCAAGTATATTCACTATAGAGAAAGGGGAAAGCCAAAACTAGGACAAACAAGTAACGCTTGAATATTTAAGTCTTATAAATCTTTATGCCAAAATTTACCCAGCTTTCACAACATGTTTACACACAAGTAGGAAACTATAGAATGGTAATCCAACACTTGAGATTACTATAAAGCAGGAATGCTCATAATTATCCTCAGAACGACGTTAGTTGTAGGTACTGTATGTCTGTACCTTTTTCTAATTTCAAATAAAACAGAATGCATCTCTCTGTCAATGTCTTTCAGTTTGTGCAGTTTAAGCACTCAACACTCAACAACAACCAGCCAACACCACAACCTCGCTTCCTGATTACAAAGACCCACACCATTCACATAACGCCCAAGGCCACAACAATCTGCAGTGCCCTTGTTGCTACTACCAAACAACAACTCTCCAGGGCAGCCATAAACATCAACACCACACAACAAAATGCAAATTTAATCATTATCAATTCAAAAAGTAAATAATATAAGTACAAAAGTAAATATTATAAGCATAAAAGTAAATGAAATAATCGAATTGGGCTCATAAAACTGAGTTCTAAATCATTAATTGAACACTTAAATTACATATAACATTACACATAAAATACCTAAATAAATTATAAAATACCCTAAATCATACAATTAGATTAAAAATTATAAAAAAGAAAAAAAAACCCAAATCTTAGTACAAAACCCTAAAATGTAATAAGTAATTCGAAAAACACCCAAATCGAAATATATGAACCCTAAATCGTAATAAATACTTTAAAAAAACACAAAATCATTATAAAAGAACAATAAATAAATAAGAAATAAACTGAAAAAATCAAATAAAAAATAACAACAAAAAATCAAAAATAACAAATCGAATGAGAAAACAAAAATCGCAAATCGAACAAAATACATATCAAAATAATAAAGAAATTCAAAAAATCACAAACAAGTACAATAAATCAATACGAATTACCTCAAAACAATGAAGAAAATCGAAGAATCAGAGAAAAAACTTGATAAGCGAAGAAAAATTCGAAGGAAGAGAGAGAATTAGAGAGAATTTAGAGGAAGAAAGAGAAAATGAAATGAAGAGAAAGAAAGTATAAATGAAAATTAGATCAATTGAAGCAAGTCATTGAAAGCGCGAATTTACCATTTTTCCATATATATATATAGACCTAGTTCCTATTATAGACCTAGGTTCTCACTTGATCTTGATCCTATATATATATATATATATAGATATTTGCTAGAATGAGAAACGGGAATATGAGAAAGCCAGTTAAAACTTGCCACGTGTCCCTTATAAAATACAAAGTATATAAGAAAGGAATATTTGCTTTTTAAAAAATTAGGAAGTGGGACATATGTCAACTTTTAAGTGGCTTTCTCATATAAATATATATATATATTGTATAAAATTTGAATTTTATAACATAAATATGTATATGAGATATATTAATGTGATTAGGTGTGTTATATTCACCTGATTTTGACGAATATGAATTTATTTCAACTTAATTGAACTTATCTGTATTTATATAAACAACTCTGAATTTATATAAAAATATTTGAATTTATGTGAACTCATATCAATCTGAACCTATTTGAATTAATTTAAAGTTATCTGAACTTATTTGAATTTGTAACTTATTTGAATTTGTAAGAAAATATCTGAATTATCTAAAATAATCTGAACTTTATTTTAATTTATCTGAATTTATCCAAACTTATTTGAAATTATCTGAACTTATTTTAATTTATCATAAATTATCTAAACTAATATGAATATTTCAAAAATTATCTGAACTTTTATGAATGTATCTGAAATTATACAAAATTATCTAAATTTATTTGAACTAATTTGAATTTATTTGAACTAATCTGAATTTGTATAAACTTATCTAAAGTTATATGATATTATTTGAACTTATAGTCTTGAAATAAGAGGAAATAAGGTGAATTGAAAAAACCCTTATTTAACTTATTATACCTTATTTTAGTTGTAATTTATATAAATTCGGATAATCTTTATTAAAACTTATTTTAGTTATACATCAAGCTCAAGTACCATTTATTCATTATTGACCCTTAGTAATGTGTCTTTACTAAATAAGGTGTTAGAATTATTATGAATCCAACGTAAAATAAATGTGTTGCGATTATTACGAAATGGAAGGGTATAACTTCATTAACTATAACAAAATTCAAACATTACTAAAATTTGAAAATCTTGTATTCTTAATCACGATTTAGATGCTAATATATAATAACAATCTATAGTTGCCAATGAATTGACGATGATAAATAGTCGCAAATACGACGATAAATGCAAAACGGTAAGGAAAAAGACATTTTACAATGATGTGATAATCACCCGATCAAGGTGATAAGTCATTTTCTGTAATACCTTGAGTTGTCAATCTTATAACAATTCTAATAAGCCAATACAAAACTTAATTAAATGAAACCCAACAGACTATATATGAATGAAAATCTCCAATAACAAAAATGACATATATGACATGTATTCTTATATAGCTAAAACGACTTGAACTGAGATTGATCCAAATTCCAATTAGTCGACTCAAATCTGAAACTAAAGTAATTTTAACTGAGAATGAGCTCATAATCGAAGTATTTAGGTTTAAAGTTTAATCAGAACTGAATTGATTTGAATCGAGATCTAATGGAATTCAAAATGACCCGATCCAAAGTCAAATAAATCCATTTTGACCCAAATAAACCTAATAAGATCCGGATCCGAGTTCATCTTAACGCGATATGACTCGACCAGAATTTGACTTGAACCAAGTTCGATTTGTATCCGACCATGCTTGAACTCAACTTTAACCCGAATCTGACTAAGCTCAATTCGATTTAATTTGGTTTGTTATATTAAAATGACCCATCATTACCTGACCCAAACTCCATTTGGGTATCCGATTTGACACCTCTACTCGGGGTCATTGGCTCATTTAATCAACAAATAAGTAAAAATTATTTGCTCATTGATTAAATGAGCAAATGACCCCGGGTGTACGGTACATCCAATTGTATATAACAAATTCTATACTTTAATTGCCATTAGATTCAGGTTGTGTATTGGGTCGAAGAACTACTCAAATTTTAGTTGTTAATAACCCAACCTATTTTTATTTCTTAGCAAATTTCCTATTTTATTCTAAGCCCAAACCTTTTACTTAACATCTCTTTATTTTATTTTAAGTCCAATCAACTTTATTTTTGACCCGCTTAATTCAAGCCCGCTAAAAAGGTTCACGAAGTCGTTTATGTGTTTTACAGACGAGTAAATAGATGAATTTTCTCTATAAAATTGGATAAAATTGAAAAGCAGAGTTATCCTTAAATTTTGATTTGTCTCGCCACGCACATATTGTCGTAACGCGATGACCTTATTATGGTACCGGTACGACGACTTTGCCGACTCACACCGCATGCCAGTGTAACACGCTGGTTGATTGGAGTGGCATGACAATTTCTTTTCATATTTTTATCATTCCAGATCCATCGTAGCACCCTGAACTTTTCGCGTCACAATGATTTATCATTGTGTCATGACAAAATTAAAAGAATTATGTCTTCGTCAAGTGCAATTACTAGATATATCAAGGATCACTATTATGGAGATATTTAGTTCGTTATTTCGGGTCCTCATTGTCTATTGCTAGATATGACAAATGATTTTTGGGCTAGTCAAATAGTCCAAAGCCCAATAGAATGGATCTTATGAGGTCACACACAAGAGTATTGGATTAAACAAGTGTGAGGCCCATTAATGGTCCTTATGAGGCTATGACAAACCATGTAAGGGTTTGGGCTAGAGTAGTTAGAATAGAGTTAGGAATTTGGGCTTGGCATGGATTTTTATTTCTAGATATGATCTATAAATATAAACCATGCCTAAGGTTGACATAGGACACAATCAACAGTTAGTGAATTGTGTAGCAAGGCAACCAAATTCCCAAAACCCTAATCTCTCTCCTCCTCACGCACGCCCTCCCCCTTCACCAAACCATACGGCCGGCCACCCCTTGGTGGCTCATGGTGCTTGTCGTGGTGGATCGTGGTTAGTTCGTTCCTCTCCTCTCCGTAGAAGGTTGATTGAAAGGGTTCAATCACAACTAACTAGTATTAGTGGAGGTTCAATCCGTGCTCGTGGACTAAGTAGAGGAATCACACCTGGGGTTCTTGTTCTCCTACTGTTCTTGCTAGATCACACGTGGAATCACGCTTCAAAGGTATAATTTTATGTTCTTTATGTGTTATGCATTGATCTTGGTTGTTAGATGCTTATGAATATGATTCATGCAACTCAGCTCAGTGCATCTAATGTCCAACAGTGGTATTAGTTATCCTTTAGCTTATGCATATTGAATTTAATTCTTTGTTGTTCTCAATTTTAATTCAATTAAGAGGGATAATTATTTAATTATGGGTCAATTATTATTTTAAATGAGATTTAACATATGGAATCATTAAAAGTTGTTTAATTTTGCTCGAATTTACCCTAAAAGGACCGAATTTTTCCCTAGGTTTGTTTTAATTAAATTAAAATTTTCAAAAAAAAAATATAAAAAAAATAAAGAGAATTTTGGGCAACAGTCGCGGCTGGGGGCATTGCCACGGTGGCTGCCGCTGGTGGTGGTCCAATAGGGAGGGGTGGGATGGGGTAGCAGGTCGGTCAGCGTGGACAGCAATAGCACCACCGTACAAGGTGATATTTAGGTAATTAATTATTTAGGTAATTAATTGTAGTAGCTAAAATATGAAATATTTAGGTTTCATGTTACCTTGATTATGAACATTCGATGTTGTAGTTTAGGAAAGCATGATGAGTGATTTATTATATTACATTTTATAATATATGATGTTATTTTTGCTTTATATAGGCTAGTATGGCCCATAGATTCTAAATACGATCTCCACATCGTGATGTATTTTTGTAATCTAAATACGGTATGCGTACTGGTTAAGTATTTTTGTAATTTATTTTATTTTACTTAAATAGTAGGTAGAATAGAATAGTATTGCAGGTTGCAGTTAATCCAAGAAGCCAATTGAGTAAAGGCCCAAAGGAGAAAGATGGATGAGATCCATGAGATCCATACTATGTCATGTTTTATTTATGCATTAGTAGATTATGCATGTTAGATTTTATTTATGCTTGTGATAATGCGCTAGAGTTCACTAATTAATCCTAATATAATAAATCTAGGTCCCGGTAATATTGAGATTGTTTTTCCAATTAGATACCCAACAATCCTTCAATCATGAGTTGTGGGTCTACCTCCGTAGGGTGTCACTTGTTATCTTAGGTAATTTGGGGTAGATTACATTCTACACATTTAGTTGGTTTACGCTCAACAAGGTTACCTAAAGAGTTTAGAACCTTGAAACAAAGGGTAATAATTAAACATGTGATGGGTAATTATTTAACCAAGAGTTACAAGAGTTGTAATCAGTAAAGAGATTACTCACCTTGAAAATGTAATGCTTGATGGTATGGCCTTAGTCCGGTCAACTATTACACAAATAAAGGATCTTGGAATCACTTAATTCAATTGAAATTAATTAATATTGAATAAAATGTTTTAAAGTAACCTATTTAATTCGCTTATGGTGCTTTAATTTATATTGAACATAATTATTGAACTTTGCCTCGTTTTGATTTTGTTTGTAGATGAATAGCTTTAATGACAACAGTAACTTGGCAACCAAATTGAAAACTAGGCTAAATTTCAGAAATTTCAAACATTGGGAAAATGAGTTAAGAAGTGTTCTTAAGAGCCACTAGCTTGAAGCTCGGTTATATATTCCCATTGAAAGCAGATTTACAGCCAAAAGACATGCAAAAGATGTTTCAAATGCAGAGAAAATCAGGAATCTCATGTTAGCTTCTATTTCAACATGTTGGAAGAGAAGGTTTAAGGATTATGAGCCAACCTTACTGCGAGAATGCCTACATGCTATCTGTGAAGTTTGCATAGGGGCATTAGGAAGTGGAGGCATCATTGACAAGAATGTCAAGAAAATTTTTGATTCGATTCCCACGGTATATTTCTCTTTGATTGACAGTGTAAGGTTTGAGATTTACAACATTCATTGTAAGATAATAACTAAGAAACTCATACCTGCTTTCTCTCAAAAAAAAAAAAAAGAAACTCATACCTGGTCAATCAATTAGGACTCATGTCAAGGAACTGATGGAGTTACTCAATTGGATGGATATCTTAGGGAGACCGTTTGATGATGACTCTGCTCATGACACCATTCTGTTTTCACTCCATGCTGGATTTTATCTCGTCAAGCTAATATATGATGATTAAGGCTCTATAGTCACGCTTGTCGACTTATTGATCAACTACATAGAGGAGTACTTGAAGAAAGAAGGAATCCAATGCTTCTATTACGGTAGCTGGTCTTACCACTTATGAGGATGTCCCAACAACATGCTGTTAAAAACGGAAGGTAAGGAGTTACCTAATGTTTATGTTGTATAAATTAACCTTACTTCCTCTTCCACACGGGTATTCGATACTAGTTGTGGTGCTCACATTGTTAATGACATGCAGGGCTTAAGAGTGAGTAAAAGGCTAGCAAAAGGGGAGATGATGTTTCGAGTAGGAAATGAGTAAATGTTGTTGCACTTGCTATTGGAAGCTATGAACTCAAGCTCCCGTCTGGACTCGTTTTGGTTGTTAATAACTGTTATTATGTTCCTGCGATTACTAAAAACATTGTTTCAGTTCCTGTTTTAGATACTGAAGGTTTTTCTTTTGAAATTAAAGACAACTGTTGTTTTATTTCAAAGAATAACAAGTTATGTGCTAGTGCAAATTTGGTTAATGGTTTATATTTATTAGATTATCAACCCATGTCTATAACATAAATCATAAAAATCAACGAACAGATGGTTCAAACCCAACTTACCTATGGCATTTGTGGGTTAAGTCATATAAAACCAATCGTGCATCCAAAAATTACAAAAGGATGGACTCCTTTCATCATTTGATTATGAATCATTTGAAAATAGTGTGTCATGCTTGCTAGGTAAAATGACCAAGTCACCTTTTATAGGAATAGGTGAAAGAGTTAATAATCTTTTGGGACTCATACATATAGATGTGTGTGGGCCAATGAGTTCAAAAGCTAGAGGTGGTTTTGGTTACTTCATCACTTTTACTGATGATTTAAGTAGATTTGGTTATATCTACTTAATGAAGCACAAGTCAGAAGCCTTTGAAAAGTTCAAAGAATTCCAGAATGAACTACAAAATCAAATTGGGAAGACAATTAAAACACTATGATCTGATCGTGGTGGTGAATATTTGACACAAGATTTTGATGATCATCTGAGGTATTGTGGAATACTTTCATAATTAACTCCTCCAGGGACACCACAGTTAAATGGTGTGTCAGAATGGAGGAATTGAACCTTGCTAGACATGGTTCGATCCATGATGAGCTTTACTGATCTTCACATATCATTCTGGGGATATGCATTAGAAACAATTGCAAAGGTACTAAAAAGAATCTCGTCCAAAGCAGTTGAAAAGACTCCATATGAGATGTGGAATGGAAAAGTTCTAAAAATGTCTTTTCTCAAGATTTGGGGTTGTGAAGCCTATGTAAAATGTTTACAAGGTGACAAACTAGGCCCTAAATCAGACAAATGTTTCTTCGTGGGTTATCTTAAGGAAACAAGAGGGTATTATTTCTACAATCGCGAATATAACAAAGTGTTTGTTATTCGCAATGGTGTCTTTCTAGAAAAGGAATTTCTTTTTAAAAAGCCAAGTAAGAGTGAAGTGGTTCTCGAAGAAATTCGAGACAAGCAACAAATGGATGTGGATAACACCGTGTCAGAGGCGAGGGCGCATGAGTCAACTAATTTGACAAATCATGCGTCGGAACAAGTTAATTCAACTAGCAAGACTTCTATCGTCCTACTTAAATCTAATTCTTGCGAAAATCTTCAAAAAGTTGAAGAGAATATTTCTACTGTTGCTCTTACCCTACGTAGGTCTAGCTGAATAAAAAACAAACAGTTTGTTGATGTTATGCTAACTAAAAATTCTAAATTCTTCTTATTAGAGAATGAAGAACCTACAAGCAAGCTTTGGCGAGCCCCGACTCCGAAAAATGGCTTGAGGCCATGAAATCCGAAATGGAATCCATGTCTGAAAATGGTGTGTGGGCATGAGTAGACATGCCTAATGGGGTCAAACTTATTGGTTGCAAATGGGTCTACAAGATCAAGACAGAAAAAGATGGAAATGCCTACATTTATAAAGCAAGACTGGTTGCAAAAGGGTTCAGACAAAACGGATTCTTCTAGCGATTACTGCATTTATCGATTACAAAATTTAGCAGATGGATGTTAAAATCGCCTTCTTGAATGGGTTCTCGACGGAGGATGTGTATATGACACAACCTGAGGGTTTTGAAGATCTAGAAAATCATGTCAGGGTATGCATACTTCAGAAATCCATTTATGGATTAAAGCAAGCATCAAGGAGTTGGAACCTTCGTTTTGATGAGGCAATCAAACAGTTTGGTTTTCTCAAGAGCGAAGAAGAACCTTGTGTATACAAGAAGTCTAGTAGGAGCAACCTAGTTTTCTTAGTCTTGTATGTAGATGACATACTGCTCATGGGGAATGACATATTAATGCTTGAGTGAGTCAAGGAATGGTTGAAGAGTTGTTTCTCCATGAAAGACTTGGGTAATGCCGAGTACGTTTTGGGAATCAAGATCCATCGAGACAGGTCTTGAAGGATGATTAGACTAAGTCAAGAGACTTATATTGATAAGGTTCTTGACAGTTTTGCGATGAAAGATTCCAAGAGAGGATTTCTTCCTATGTCTCATGGTATTACGCTTAGTAAAGCTCAGTGCCCTCAAAAGCTAGAAGAGTTGAGACGTATGGCTGATAGACCTTATGCTTCTGCAATAGGGTCTATTATGTATGCCAGTTTCATATGCTCTTAGAATGTATACCAGATTTCAGGCAAATCCAGGTGAAGCACACTAGACAGTTGTCAAGAACATTCTTAAGTACTTGAGAAGGACTAAAGGAATGTTTCTAGTATATGGTGGCAAAAATGAGTCGATTGTCAAGGGCTATACGGATGCGAGTTTCCAAATAGACAGAGATGACTTCAAATGCCAGTTAGGGTGAATTTTTTGTCTAAATGGAAGAGGAGTGAGCTAGAAGAGTTTGAAGAAAAGCACTATCGCAGACTCTATGACAGAATCAGAGTATTTGGCTGCCGTTGAAGTAGCTAAGGAAGAAGTTTGGATTAAGAAGTTCCTTACTGAGCTGGATATTGTACCAATTGCTCAAGAAGGAATTGAATTGTACTGTGATAACAATGGCGCCATACATGTTGAGAGGAAGTATCACCTCATCCGAGAGATCGTTCCCAAACAAGATGTCAAGATGAGCAAAGTTCATACAGATGAGAATATTGCTGATCTGCTCACTAAACCCCTTCCATAGCCCAAGCATGAAGTTCATACTAGGGTAACTGGATTGAAGCAAGTGACGTAATTTAAGTTGTATTTGTTTTGAGAAAACTTATTAAGTATGTAATACATTCATTAGCAGAAATATTTTTAGTCATAAATTAATTATTTATCTTATTTAATTATGGGTTTTGATATTAAATAAAATGTCCAAAATAATTACGAATTGATGTGCTCATCAAGTTGTTGACTCGGTGAATGAAACCCCACAAGTGAACTGAATTCATAAATTATTTGAGTTGCTAGTTCAAAATTGTTAAATTGGACATAAATGATTTCAATCAATGGACTAACATGTAAGATTGATTGGATAGCGCAGTTTCATGGGCTATAGGGGTATAGAGATGCTCGGTCAATCACATGGATATGCATGAATGATGCATGATCGAACTATAGTCCTACTTTGAAGTTCAAGTATAGAGCTTTCGGATATATTAGTAGATTCCTTTGACATGAGTGGAACATTGATTTAATTCAATGAATGATTTAACTTTGGTACATTCAAACGTCATAACGTAAAAGGGGGCTATAAAGGGTGTTTCCCGGTTACTTCAAGAATTGAGTGGGAGCTTTGGTTGCCACAAGATTGGATTGAGTCTACCTATTTAATTAGGAATGTGTTGTAGCCCCTTGAAGAGGGAGAATTCATAAAATGCATGGTCGTGCTCAAATGGATTACCTAGTACTCATTTGTTTTGTAATTATAACTCTGTTTTCCAGAAAAGATTTGTAGATTAATATGATCACGACATAAAAATACAATCATATTATCAAATCGACACACATTGACTTAAGGAATTTGAATATTGCGCACTTGTCTTAGACAGGTGGGAGATTGAAGGAATTATGTCTTCGTCAAGTGCAATTACTAGATATATCAAGGATTGATATTATGGAGATATTTGTTTCATTCTTTCGGGTCGTCATTGAAAGGAATGGTGTCTTTCCAACAAGTGTATTATTCCGATATAGGGTTTGGAATTATTAGAAAGCTAATTATTCAGTGAGGTCAAGTGATCGGAATGCCTAGGTGGAAGCCGCTTTCGATTAGTAATATTAATATATAATTAATATTACAGCTTAATCTTTACTGAATTCTTCGGGTCGCACCGCAATCAAGTAACCGATCTGAGACAACGAATCAATCTGAAGGACTAGATGAGTCATTAGAGTATTAAGAACAAAGACGTAAGGTATCGAGCTTAGAGCGTCGAAACCGAGAGTCGTAAGTCGAGTTGAATTCGGGATTCGACGAGACGTGAAATCAAGCAAGCAAAAAGTGTAAGCTAAGCCGTAGCATAGCATTGGCATACCCATGCGAGTACTAGGCAACGCATGGCTATGCCGCAAGCCAAGCATGCATGTGCGTGCTAGGCTCGCTGGCCGAGCATGCTTGCGAGCATCGCAAGCAGCGTGCTATGTGTGCGTGTGCTGTGGATGTGCATGTTTGCTAGCATAGCAGCACCAGCCACTCGCAGCAGCTGGGCATCGCACAACACAGCTCGCAGCATCACAAGCAAGATTCTGACTTGGAGTATGCTGAGGATCTAGAAAATAAATTATTTGATGATATATTATAATTCATGTTAGCGTGTTATGCGTGCGTGTGTTGTCGCTGTGCGTGCTTGCTAGCATTGCAGCACTTGCCACAAGCAGGAGCTGAGCCTCGCTAGCGCACGCAACGCAGCAGCATCAAGGGAATTTTGGTCCCCCCTAGTGGTCCTCACCTACCCTTGCTCACCATATGCCACTTGCACTTGTTGATTCATTTCATTTTAATTTGTTTTTAGATTAAAATAAATTGAGCAAAATGAAACTCTCCCACATTGAAGGAAGATGGGAAATTAAGACTCCCTTCCCTATAAATACCCATGTTTTGGGTTTGGGAAAAAGCACTTGATTTGAACTAAATAAGGCATCTCCTTATAAGTGGGAAAACCTTTAAGTTCGTAATACTCTAATATTTTGTTGATCTAGCCTCGAATGACCTTCGAGGTAGAGACCACTCTGGTCAGGTCGAAGGTGCGAGCCGTCGGAGGCTTACGCACTTGCGAAACTAGAGCTTTCAAGTAAGAGCTTGTAAGCGAGCGAAGCACACGTCGCGGATAAGATCGTATTTTCTCTTTCTCTCTCTTTTGTTGTTTAATTATGTGTTTGCATGTTTAGTTACATTAATTAATGTCGGGTCTTGGGCGGGTTTCATTCCCCGTAGTGTCGGACACTACGAAACCCAACAGAGGTATCGAAGCCACGCTCATTTTAATTGTTGTAACTAATAATTAATTGAGGTGATTTAAAATGGATTTAAATTTCTGGTTTAGCTCTCTAATTAGATTAGAAGCTGGTTTTAATTAATTTAAATCTCGTATTTATACTAATTTTGACCAACGAACCCAGATTTTGACCCAAAAATAGTGAATTTTGGGTGGAATCGATGTTCTAAATTGTTTTTGACCCTTTACGAGGACTGTCCAGAAGCCAAAATCCTCCTAGAAACATGTTTTTCGAGATGTTTTTTTGTTTTTGACAAAAAAAATTTATTCTTTAAACCTTGATTTATTATGCCATGTTAAAGGTAGATTAAATGTATGGTTGCATCACTAATCTACTGCAATAATAAACCTTATTAAGCATGTTTATGAAGTCATATTTGGTGCTTAATTTGGTGAGCTTATTTTTCACATAAACTTGAAATTTCACATTTTTGCAAATCAATTGCTTCAAGTATGAATGTTTATGGGGAATTTGTAATTTTGAAGTCCCTTAAAAATGTTAAAGATTCAATCTTTAATTGTTTTTTTGGTTGGAACTTTACTTTCTAAATTCCTTATTGAAATAATTTTTGGATTTAATCATTTTTGAGTTGATTAAAGTCCTAAAAGTTCAAAACTTGTGATTGAAATTTAATTAATCTTCATATTTGAAGATGTAATTTTTCAAGTTTACACAAGTTAGTGTTGGAAATTTTTCATTAGATGAATGGGTTTATTTTTCCAACCCCTTTAATTTTGTCAAATCTCATTATTAATTTATATATGGTTAAATTGTGAGTATAGCCCGTCAATTTGTAGCATCAAGATGAACAAAAAATTATTTAAAGAACGTTTCTTGAATTAATTTTGGATTGTTGCACTAATATTGAATTTATTTAAGTTAGACTTGTTTTATTTTCATTCTTGCTCAATGTTAATTCTAAAATAAATTTAGAATAAATTTTATGTTATACATATATCAGGATTAAATCCCGAGATAAAAGCACGCAAATTAAGGCAAAGATTGCCCAAGCACCACCTACGACTAGCCAGGCTGCTCACGCAGCCCACATGTGGCTGCAGAGGCGCGCATGGGGCTGCTCATGCCTCGAAAGGCTTCTGTTGTGTGGCGTGTAAGGCTAAGGTGAACGCTTGTTGCCTACACGCATAAGTGCGGTGTGTGCGTGCTTGGTGCATCTAGGATGCGCAACTAGTGCATGCATGGTGTTACGATAAGGGTGCGTTGGTGCTGCGATGTGTTGCTAGGCAACATAAGCTCGCATGATTTAGGACCTTTGAGGCCATGTCTTGTGTGTGTGCAAGTGCGCTGATGTGGTCGGTGTAACACGAAAGCGACATCGTAAGTCACTCCCTCGTGCTTGGGCCACAAGCTGTTGTACGGGTGCGGCCGCGCAAGGCACCTCGAGCCTTGGTGCTAAGCACTTGGGCGTCGTAAAGCATTGTTAGGATATATGTTTCGCAATTTTGCCATTTTAATCATTTTACTATTTTAACGAAGCTAGGCCTCGGTTTTGCTAGCACTTCCAAAATAATTTGGCAAAATTTAGGTTAACCGGCGTAATTAATTGGATTAATTAAGTTGGATGCGGAATTTAGTGGGAGCTTCGTTAATTACTTGAGCTAATTTTATTGCGTTTTAATCACATAATCGGTTAACAACTTTGACTAGTTTTAATTTGGCGCATTAATCTGATTAACCACCTAAGTTAGTTACTAGTTTGCGCGTGTTATGCATTGTTACTTGTTTTACGTTGTAAAATGATTAGGCCATTCACAAATAGTGAATGGATGAATGGAATGTATGTTGTATCACAGATTTTGTGAAAATGGCAACTAGTTTGCCACAGGGTTATGTTTATATATGAATGAATGGTATGATTAGATGCATGTTTAGGATTTCAAATGTTGCGATGATTAATTAAGT
Source organism: Chenopodium quinoa (assembly GCF_001683475.1). Taxonomy (NCBI): domain Eukaryota; kingdom Viridiplantae; phylum Streptophyta; class Magnoliopsida; order Caryophyllales; family Amaranthaceae; genus Chenopodium; species Chenopodium quinoa. The sequence goes on along the minus strand of NW_018744502.1, from coordinate 947,435 downwards.
TCACTTAAATCAACCAACATAGAAGCCCTAGGTCCCTATAATATTGAGCCAAATTTGCCATTCCAAGAACAACACTTACCAAACTAATGCGCGTAGAGATGGGCTACGCCAAAGCGAGGCATCACTACTTCCCTAGGAACGTAAGGTATACTAGGTATACAAGTTGGTCTAGGTTAAGCTCAACGATATCAGTAAGGATTCCTTAGATGTCGTGGCAATGGAGATATAATGTCAAGGAAGCATTAGATGCGACGTTTTATCGAACCAAGAGTAGCTTAGAGTTATTAGCAATTGGATTGCTTACCTTAAAATATTAAGTGTTAAGACAAGCCAAAGCATGCTTAATCATTTTTTGATTTTTGGGATCTTGGAATCATATTATTCTTGCCTAAAAAGGGAATAATATTAATGCGTGGATAAAACGCTTAAGATTGAAAATTTTACATGTATGCTTTAAATTTCAAACTTATTAGTTTTATGAATGGTTTTTCATTTCAAATTCTTTCAATTGTAGAAACATGTCTGCAAATAACTCAAACAACCAATTTTCATTACGCTCAATTCTCGACAAGGAGAAGTTGAGTGGGCCAAATTTTCTTGATTGGCAAAGGAACTTGCATATTGTTCTCAGCAAGAGCAAAAGGAATACGTCCTTGATGAGGAAATGCCCGACGCTCCCAGTGAGGAGGTCACTCAGGCTTCCCCAAACCGATGGCAAACTGCCAATCAGTATGTCAAGTGCATCATGTTGGCCACTATGTCTCCAGACCTCCAAAAGACTTTCTTTGGAAACAAGACGGCTTTTGAGATCATTTCTGAACTTCAGAACATGTTCCAAGAGCAGGCCTGAACTAAAAGGTTTAAAACCCACAAGCAGATCATTGATAGCAAGCTCAAGAAACACTAGACGAAAAAGGTAATTTGGCCCCGGTTCAAACCCCCCTAAGGCACCGGTTTTGAACCGTTGGGGATTTGAGGGATGCCAAATCCTCAAAAGTTTGGTACCGGTTCAAAATCGGTGCCAACTAAAGGCTTTGGCACCGGAAACGCGCGAATTTTTTTTTTATTATCAACACTATTGGCACCGGTTTTAGGCAAGAGCCGGTGCGAAAAACCCCACTTTAGGCACCGGTTTTTGACTAAAACCGGTGCCAATAGTCTCAAAAAAAATTTAAAAAACTTTTGGCACCGGTTCTGGTACAAACCGGTGCCAGAAATACCCCCAAAAAAAAAAAAAAAATTTTTGCATTTTTTCCACTTATATTGATATAGAAACATTAACATATATATAAACTTACATATTTTCATTAAAAAAGGCTATAAAGCCTGTAATATTACAATTTTTGTCCAAAAAAAATTAAATAATCCAGACTTATCTTTGATCAATTGACTACTCTGTGGCTCAGAGTGAAATAATTTCTGCTGCATGAGGAAAAAGAAATCTGTCTGGAGGAATGAGTTGGCAGAAATCTGAAACTTCAGCAATAGTAGCTTGTTGTCTCCATAGGTATAGTGTAATGACCAAGCCTGCATTATGACCAAACATTATTCCTCTTCGATTGAAAAAATTAACAAGGCAAAAACCAGTAAAACAGATGGACTGCAGGTGATTAACAGTTGTTTTTGCAAAAGACATGGAGGCTTGTACATACCCATCAAAGTTTTTAAATGTGAGATTTCGAAATCTAGCTGAAGTCAAGGCTTGAGCAGACTTCTCACCGAATCTGTATGCAACTACTTCATCAGCTGGAAGAGCAAAATGGTGATGTTAGCAACGATATGTAACTGTCAGCAATGTTAATAGTGCTTTATGCATCATTCGCTATGACTGACCAAAATACGATTGAAGGATGAGGCTAATCGATGTTCATTACACACGTTACACCTCAAAGAAAATGCAACATCATATAAGAATTCTCATACTTGTCATGTGAAGTTTAGAATGATAAGGTTCAAGTGTATAGCCGAGTTATTAACATACTGTTTATATAATTAAAATGGCGAGACTGCTTGTCTCTGAACTGAAGTATGAAGGAGAAAAGGTACAGAAGGACTTACATTTTCCATGACAGAGGAAAATTGGCAAGGACGTGGCCCTCCTTGCAGCATCATTTGAACCTCCCATTTTGTTCCTCAAACTCCTGGAACAATGAACATCAATTGAGAAACAAAAACTTGTTTTTGATCAGAACAATGAAAAAACATTAGTTGCATGCTCTATATATGGGTAAATAGAGTATTAGGAAATCTTTAGTATACCTTGCACCTGGAAGCCAACCACTAAGTCCAACTATTGCCCTCAAATTGATTGGATAGAAGTTTCCATTCGCGTATTTCCCCACAGCGAAGCAGGATGCTGAGTAGATACCAACAGCAGCACCCATACTAAATCCTCCAATACCAAGTTTAACTGTTTGAAAAAGCAATTAGTTTAACAGCAGGTGTAAAATGAAACTCATAAACATTTGTATTGTATTCTGGTTGGAATACACTAGTAAATAAAAATAATTAAGCTGTTATAAACTTATTGTTGTCATAAAGTTTTATCATATTATTGCTAAATATATTCTAGCTGTGCAAAGTTCAGACTGTTACCATCAGCAGGCTCTGTTGACAATAGATTTGCAATATGTGACGCCGAGGCATCCAATCCCTCAAGATCTTCTTGGCTATCCTCTAAAATCTCTGTTACATCAAACCCTATTATACAGAGAAGGAAACAACTGTGAATGCATATCAAAAGAAACGCAGAATTCTAATAATGGAATTACAAAGGATCAATTACATACGTAGTCACACTAGCACAATCAATTCCATCGGATAAGTTTCAAACTACAAAACTGAGATTTACACTAAATAAATAACTCTCCAACTTTTGATTTACACTCTTTTTATAATTCAAATCTGGCAGAGTGGTTAGCTTTTAATCTTTCCGGGGACTCAACTTGGAAAAACATATTTGCAGTTGCCATTTGGCATCTTTTAATCTTTGTTTTTTATACAATCTACTTTCAACAAGTTCTTGGTTGATTATCTTTTCTCTCTAAATTTAAAGCAGGGAACTATGGATAGACCTTCTTCTTCTAGTGCTCCGGTTACCAGAGTCTGGGGCCCTCCTCAAAAGGGTTTCTTCAAATTAAACACTATTGGTTCTTGGATTGGACTTGATAATGCTGGTGGGGGAGGAGTCATAAGGTGTGACAATGGTCTCTGGCAGGAAGGATTTGCCATAAACTTGAATGCTATGAGTGGAGATGGGGCTGAATTATTAGCTATCAGGGCAGGTCTACTTACGGCTTGGACAAGGGAAATCAAGCACTTAGAACTAGAAACAGATGCTGATGCTCTGCGCAAGATTTTGAGGAAATAAGGGATGTTGCTTCAATAGGAACTGGACTGTGATTATCTTCCATGCAAGTAGAACTGTGAATCTAATTGCGACAGGTTTGGCACAATTGGAAGATCAAAGGTCAAGAAGGGTGAGAAGGAGACCTACTATTACCCTCCTGCAGTCATCTTTGAGAACTATGCAGCAGAAATCCCAGACCTCACCTCTGCTACTTAATCTGCTACTGCTTGTGACTGCTGTAACACCTCTAGCTGCAATTGTGTTAGGAAATTTTTTGTGAACTGTCGGCTATTTTATATTTCTGCCTTTACTGCTTTAATGTGTAATATAACTAAACTTCAAGGTAGCTTTGGGAAGCATAGTAGTGCTCTCACCTACCCTTCTTTTGCGCAGGTGGTTTATTCCACCTTGATGTAATATAATATATTTCCCTTTTGCATAAAAAAGATACAAAACTGAGATTAATGCAGAAGCATTATCTCACACAAAACAAATACTTCTATAATTTCACATTTATACTATTATTAAAAATGAAAACTACTAAACAAATAAGCAAAGAGTTTGAATACTGAAATTTTTTTTTTTACATAAGTCAGCAAATGGTTGTTGACAAATATCGATATACTCCATAACTACGATGGTGAAACCTGGTAAATACGATGGTGGAAGTGGAACCTGGTAACTAAGATATTGGAAGTGGAACCTGATAACTACGATGGTGGAACCTGATATGAAGATTGCACTTTCTTTTCCAACATAGAGACATATTTGTCAAGCATTCAAATTACAGCTTCAAATTCTATCACTTGTTGATCTATAGCATCGATCTGCTGAATGTACCCCTCAAAATCTTGTTACATGAACCTAGAGAGGCTCTCATAAATCATAATTGAGGCCAATACTACAAACCGAGCTCATATGAGACTCGAATCATCAAACACCATGGGACACGATAATCTGGAAAGATGGAATTTTAATAACCAATTTTGCTTCATCGACTAATTCTTTCACCAGCGAAGAAAATGATCCATTGACCTTCACTGAAGTACTGTCATCGGAGAAATGTAATTCTTTGGCATATAAACTTACTAAAATTCCCACGATTACACTATAAATCAATAACATCTTCAACAAGTCCAACTTGAAAGACATTTCCTCTACCCTCTCTTCTAAAAAGGAAAACAAAATTATGGTCTGCGTTTTTTCCAGTAATGATCCAGGCAACAGCCACGTATGTGAGTCTTACCTCTAGTGAAACTAGACGGGAACATGGCAATTATGAAGGTTTCAAGTGATCAAATTCATAGAATAGTTTGGTTTCTCCTACAACAACAACAAAGCCGTAGTCCTGAAATGAATTGGGTTCCACTAACATAAACTAAATAATCAGGTTGGACTTGTTGAATGGCATATCATTAGAATGCCAAAACCAGCAAAGAGGCATAACACTCTCCCAAATTGAATGAATAAACAATAATTGCAAGAGATTAGGAGCTGCCAGAGACTCCTGACCTTTAATTTCTTCTGACTTTAAAAAATGAACTATGAATCAATGTATACCTATGACATGAATTGATGAAACTTCAAGAAGATTATGATTTTAGGATAGAATTCAAGTATTCAAGGCAATTAAGATAAACACATATTCACGCACTCTAGTCAAAACATAAAGATCCAATAGGTGGCATCACAAGTCAACAAAAAAAACATTGTATTTACAGAAAACAGGAAGATATATGATATTTATTGATGTGAGAAATACCCATCATTTGCTAGATTTCAAGCATCTTGCCTTAACTCTGAAGGTTCTTTAAGTTCAAGGACAGCTAGGTAGTTTGATATGAATTTGTGCGGGTGCTCAACATGACAAATGAAACCCATTTCTTTTAGGAGGTGTCTTTCTGTTCTTATCAAATCCATCTTCAGCTCCGAATATTTCTGTTACAAAAAGGGGATGAAAAAAAATGGTGAGTACAAAGTCTCAAACTTAAACAGACAAAGACACTAATTTTCCTTTTAAGGGATAGATATACAAGTTAACTGCATAGACAAACATACAGCAATATCCTTAGTAACTAATATTTCAAATTGATAAGCAACAAGAAATGAGAGAAATACACGACTTGATACATACTTTAGAATAAAGATCCAAATGCTCGACAGGTAAATTTTCCCTTCGACATTCCATTCGATGGAAGACAATGAGGACTTGTCTGGCTTTCCTTGGACTCTCCTCAAGTTTTGATGCCAGCCAAACACAACTGGCAGCTACTCTCTGAAAATCAGTAAATTTAAGAAGATTCAGCAGCAGAATCAGTCCAGAAAGAACAGTAAGGGAATAGCAGAATTTCATGTCCAATCAAAATAAAGCAACAGAAGCAGAATATTAACCTTAACATTAAATCGGGCAAATGACTTTTTGCAGTAAAATCGATGGAATAGAACCTGGCCAGTTGCCATAACGGCTTGAGGTCTAAGATTAAAATACATGGAGAAAGCCACAGCAAAAATATACTAGCACAAGATAGAAACAACGTGAAGGATACAATCTAAGAAGGATGCCGCTCTCTTGAATCAAATCACAGCCATAAATCCGGAGAGTGTTTTCGGTTTCCTCATCAATGGCATCTTTCCTTGAAGGCGAATTAGTTAGCTGCTCTTCCGTCAAGTAAAATGTGTCGATTGCCGTGTAAATCATCTTCCATCAATGCCCAAAAAAGTTGTAACAAAGGTAAATGTTGATTATATTCATCTCATATACACAGCCTATTGTGACAAGCCAGCCTACATGACATCTTGTAGTAGTAAAAATAAACTAACCAGTACATTCAACACATGCTGCAAACAGGCCCCCATCCCTGAGCTGGGGCTACAGGCCCGTCCCTTAGGGAAAAGAGATTTGATTTCATATTGAATCATCTCGAAAAATACATAGTTTTAGGGATACTTGATTCAATAATAAAATTACGCTCATAATTTTCTTTTCTTTTGGATATGATGTTTCAGAATCTAAGAATTTGCGAGCCCTAAACTTAAAGCACTGATAATTAAATTAGATTAGATCAAATATAAACCCTAGATTGTGAAATTGATGTGATGATAACAACAACAAACAACTTACCTTAGAAGTTGCTTCAATGGGGGATACAAGAATTAGATTCAACGGAGAACGCTTCAATGGAGAACATTGAGTGCGCTTCAATGAAATAACTCAGAGACTTAGGAAATAGGAATGGAGGCCTTTAATGGAGAAGGAGATCGAAGGAGAGAGACGGAGTGTTAGGAAAGCTCAAAAGCCCCTTCAATGGAGAAATTCGAGTACGCTACAATGGAGGAGAGAGAGAGGCACATCAGATGAGAACGAAGAGGAAAGAGCAAGGAAATGAAGAAGAAGACGCGCCTTAAACTGGGCTTCTTTTTTTTTTAAATGGCACCGGTTCAAACTGGTGCTAATTACTATAGTTAGCACCGGTTTAAGGCGAACTAGTGCCAACTCTATTGCTTTCTTTGGGATTTTTTTTTTAAAGGTTGGCACCGGTTTGAACCGGTGCTAATTAAATGGGTTGGCACCGGTTTTGGTTGGAACTGGTGCCAACTCCCTATTTTCCAATCCCACCCTTTTTTTTTGGCACCGGTTTTCAAGAACCGGTGCTAAGGGGGGGTGCCTATTTGGTTTTTTCTATTAGTGAAAGGAGAGCCAGTCAGCCCACATGTACTTAAAATGATCGGATTATTTGAGAACATGGAAAAGCTTGACATTGGGTATTCAACCGAGATGGCAATTGACATCATTCTCCATTCACAGCACAAAGGCTATGATCAGTTCAAGATGAACTATAAATTGCACAGCATGGAGAAAACCCTCACCGAGCTTCATGGGATGTTGAAGCAAGCTAAGGAAACGCTTAAGGATGAGGGGAAGCATAACATGCTCATGATAAAAAAAGGGCTAGCCATTCAAGCGCTCGACAAGTAGAGAAGCTTTAAAGGGAAAAAGAAGACGAATTTTCCGCCTAAGTCAAGAGCTGCTAAGAGCGGCAAGGAGAAAAAGGTAGGCTCTTCTAAATCCGATTCCGAATGTTTCTTCTGCAAGAAGAAGGGATATTGGAAGCGGAATTGCCTCAAATTCACGGAAGATATGAAGAACGGCATCGTTGCTTCTATATAAGGTGTTTTTGTTATAAACTTAAACTTCGCTAGCAAAACATCATGGGTATTAGATACCGGATGTGGCTCACACCTTTGTTCCAATGCTCAGGGACTAAGGATAAGTAAGAGGCTAAAGAAGAGAGAGGTCGAGCTTCGGGTCGGCAATGGAGTAAGGATGTCTGTCGTATCCGTTAGAACTCTCAGTTTGTCTTTGCCCTCTAGGCTTGTTTTAGAACTTAACAATTGTTATCATGTTCCAAGAGTTACCAAAAACATTATTTCAATTTCGACGTTAGACACCAAAGGATTTGAATTTCGGATAAAAGACAATAGTTGTTCGTTTTATTTCGATAATGTTTTATATGGTAAGGCATATTCAGAAAATGGTCTTTATGTGCTTTCTCTAGACAATTAAGTTTATAATGTTAATGATACCACCAAAAGAGCTAAGACCATTGAGTCGAATCAAACCTACTTGTGGCATTGCCGTCTTGGCCACATTAACATCAAACGCATCAAGAAACTTTTTCATGAAGGTATTCTTGACTCATTCGACTTAGAGACGTTTGAAAATTGCGAAGGATGTCTATTAGGCAAGATGATAAAGCAACCATTCTCCAAGTTAGGAGAAAGGGCTAGTGACTATTGGGTCTTATACATACGGATGTATGTGGACCAATGAGTACACCCGCATGGCAAGGTTATCGATATTTCATCACCTTCATCGACGACTATAGTAGATATGGTTATGTCTACCTTATGTCGAACAAATCTGAATCTTTTGAGAAATTCAAAGAGTTTCAGAGTGAAGTTGAAAATGAGCTTGGCAAGAAAATCAAAGCACTTTGATCGGATCGAGGTGGCGAGTATTTGAGCCACGAATTCGACGATCATTTGAAAGAAAATGGCAATTTGTCAGAATTTACACCTCTCGAGACTCCACAATGGAACGGAGTGTCTGAAAGATGGAATCGAACCTTATTAGACATGGTCCAATCAATGATGGGTCTTAGTGAACTTCCTATCTCTTTCTAGGGACACACACTTCTAACCGCGGAACTAACACGGAATCGAGCTCCGTCAAAATTAAAGCGGTCGAAAAGACTCCATATGAATTATGGAGGAAGAAACTTCCAAGGTTGTCTTTTCTTAAGATCTGGGGTTGCGAAGCATATGTCAAGAGATTAATTTCTCACAAACGTCACCCAAAATTAGATAAGTGTTTCCTTTGTGGGATACGCAAAAGAAACCGAAGGGTATTATTTCTACAATATATCCGAGAACAAAGTGTTTGTTGCTCGTGATAGCGTCTTTTTGGAGAAAGAACACCTTTCCAAAATGACAAGTGGGAGGAAAATCAAACTCGATGAAGTTCGAGAGGACAAGCAACAAAGTCAACTTGACAAAACTGACAATCAAAGTGCTTTAGAAGCAGCTGTTGACATTGGTTATAGTCAAACCGACCAACCTCTTACCCTACGTAGGTCGCAACGGCCAAGATCTCAACCAGACAGATACCTCGGTGTTGTTTTAACCGAAGATCAAGACATCCTAATAGTGGATGGAGATGAGCCAGCGACATACAAAAAAGCTATGATGAGCCCCGACTCTGCAAAATGGCAAGAGGCCATGAAATCTGAGATGGACTCCATGTTTGAAAATCAAGTCTTGCCCGAAGGTTACACACCTATCGGTTGCAAATGGATTTTCAAGTTGAAAACCGACAAAGATGGAAATGTATCTATATACAAAGATAGATTGGTGGCAAAAGGTTACAGGCAAATTCACGGCGTTGATTATGATGAATCCTTTTCGCTAGTCGCCATGCTTAAGTCCATCCAAATTATCCTAGCAATTGTCGCATATTATGATTATGAAATATGACAAATGGATGTTAAAACCACCGTCCTTAATGGAATTTTGGAAGAAACTGTGTATATGACACAGCCGAAAGGTTTTTTTTTTACTCAAGCAATGATGGGAAGGTATGCAAGCTTAAGAATTCCATTTATAGACTAAAGCAGGCGAGTAGAAATTGGAATCTGCGATTCGATGAAGCCATTAGTAAGTTTGGTTTTATCAAGAATCCAAATGAGTCTTATTTTTACAAGAAGGTCAGTGGGAGTGACATCTCATTCCTCGCCTTATATGTCGATGACATATTGCTCATTGGAAATAGCATTCCAATATTGGAGTCAGTAACGACTTGGCTGAGGAACTACTTTTCAATGAAGGACTTGGGAGAGGCACAATATATATTAGGCATCAAGATCTATCGGGATAGATATAAAAGGTTGATTGGTTTGAGCCAAAGTAATTATATTGATAAGGTACTAGCACCATTTAACATGGAAGGGGCCAAAAGAGGGCACCTACCCATGTCACATGACATAACTCTCAGCAAGAAGCAGTGTCCACAAACACCTGATGAGTGAGAGAAGATGAAACAGATTCCATATGCTTCGCTTATTAGATCGATCATGTATACCATGATATGTACTAGGTCGAATGTATCGTATGCCTTGAGTGCTACGAGCCAATACAAATAAGACCCATGAGAGGCGCATTGGAATGCAGCCAAGAATATCCTAAAGTACCTGAAAAGGAACAAGGATAAATTTCTAGTCTATGGTGAGATTAATGATTTGGTTGTTGAAGGTTATACCAACACGAGCTTCCAGACTGACAGAGACGACTCCAAGTCATAGTTAGGGTACATATTCTGCCTAAATGGAGGAGTATTTAGCTGGAAGAGTGCTAAAAAAAGCATAACTGCAGACTCTACAACTAAAGCCGAATACTTGGTCGCTTCAGAATTAGCTAAGGAGGCAGTTTAGATTCGTAAGTTCATTGGTGAACTTGATGTTGTACTCTAAATAAAGGGTCCAATAGACCTATATTGTGATAACAATGGAGCTATTGCTCATGCCAGGGAGCCAAGGGAACATTAGAAGGTCAAACATGTCAATAGGCGATTTCACATGATAAGGGAATGGAAGTCCAAAGGTGAAATCAGAATTTGTAAGATTGGGACAGACGACAATGTAGCCGATCCACTCACTAAAACTTTGCCTCAAGTGAAGCACAACAACCACGTTGAGGCAATGGGAATCAGGCACGTTGGAGATTAGCTTTGATTTCCCTATTATGTGTTTTAATTAATTTTGAGGTTTTAATGTAAAACACTATGTTAAACCATTCGGTTTTGGAGCAATTAAAATTTCTGCAATTTATTATGACTTCATTTCTTTTTAATTGTGGTTTAGAATTAAATATTGAGTCCATTCGATGTCTGAGAATATTCAAAGCAGGGTATCAAGACCATGTCTTGGATAAAGAAACACCTATTTCAATTGAAAACTATCCAAAATCAAGGTCATTTAAATGATGGACGATTAATGACCACTTAAGATTAGTGTGTAGTATGATTTATAGCACCGTTTCTTGTGCTACAAGGACATGATTGTCATAAATCATTTGCACAAGTATTGGTTTAGAACTATAACAGATCGACCTATGAGAGTACTTTAAGAGATTTAAAATCGTCATAAGTATATTTCTCATTATAGCTATCGGAACCTTTTTCCTCGACCATGAGTATTGTAAGTTCTCTTGTTAAAGTACTGGCCCATTTTGATGTTGTCAAACGTCTGACGTAAAAGGGGATAATAACGGCAACACTCAGGCGACTAGGTCCTCTTAGTAAGAGAAGCTAACAATACAAGACTAAGAATGTCCCCTTATTAACAATAGGGAACATGTCTTTGTTGTTTACAAGGCCTCTCGAAGAGCGAGACTATGAAAATGCAAGGCCGTGCTCAAATGGATTTCAGAAATCATCTGCTTATTGACAGTCGAACTCGAAAATCGAGAAACACTTCTTGACGTAATAAGGATGATGAAGAATCTTACCTTATAATTCATGAATATACATTTAGTGACATAGGAAATAGGTTATACACTAAATGCACACTTATCCGGAAGGATAAGTGGGAGATTGAAAGGAATGGTGTCCTTCCAATAAGTGTATTATTCCGATAGAGGGTTTGGAATTATTAGAAAGCTAATTATTCAGTGAGGTCAAGTGATAGGAATTCCTAGGTGGAGGCCGCTTCCGATCAGTAATATTAATGCATAATTAATATTACAGCTTAATATTGGCTGAACCCTTCAGGTCGCACCCCAATCAAGTAACCGATCCAAGACGACGAATCAATCCGAAGGATCGGATGAGATAATAGAGTGTTACAAACAAAGACGTCAGATATCAAGCTAAAAGCATCAAAACCGAGCATGCTTGCAAGGTTGGTTCGCCTAATCGCTCGCATGCTAGCGTGCCAGTGTGCTGGCCCTCGCAATCAAGCACAGCCACATCTAGGTTGCACTTAGCATGAGAATCGCAAGCAGCGTACTATGCGTGCGTGTATTGTGGCTGTGCGTGCTTGCTAGCATAGTAGCACCAGCCACAAACAGTAGTTGGGCCTCGCTAGCACACGCAACGCAGCAACAGCAGTAGCCCGCATTACGTGAATTTCTTAATACGCTCTTGCGTATACGGGCTAGCCTGCTAGCCCAGCCAAGGTGTCAAGCACCAGCTAGGCTGCCTTGGCAACCAGCTGTGCGTGGCTAGCTCACGGTCATTAGAGGGGACTGGTTTAAGGGGATTTATTGGGGAGCAAGGGGATTTTGGACCCCCTTCCCCTTTAGTGGTCTTCACCTACCCTTGCTCACCATTTGCCATTTGGCGCTTGTTGATTCATTTACATTTTAATTTGTTTTGGGATTAAAATAAATTGAGCAAAATGAAATTCTCCCATATTGAAGGGGGATAGGAAATCAAGACTCATTTCCCTATAAATACCCATGTTTTGGGTTTGGGAAAAATCACTTGAGTTGAACTCAATAAGGCATCTCCCTATAAGTGAGAAAACCTTTTAGTTTGTAATCCTCTAGTATTTCCTTGGTCTATCCCCAACTAACCTTCGGGGTAGAGACCGCTCGGGTTGGGTCGAGGGTGCGAGCCGTCGGAGGCTTACGCACTTGCGAAGCTAGAGCTTTCAAGTAAGAGCTCGTAATGTTGGGTAAGATCGTCTTTTCTCTCTCTTTTCTTGTTTAAATATGTGATTACATGTTTAGTTACATTAATTAGTGTGCGGGTCTTGGGCGAGTTTCATTCCGCGTAGTGTCGAACACAACGAAACCTAACATTGACTTAGTCCAATCATCCTTCTTGACCTATCTCGATGGATTTTGATCACGTACTTTATGATTAAAAATAAGGTTAAAATAAATTTGGACGACAATCTGGAAAACAGATTTACCGTGTCACGGTAGAAATGCCGCGCCATGGTAGTTCTTGTCGTGTCACGGAAAATTACGCCATGTCGCGGCAAATCCTGCTGTGACGCGACAATGTCTAGGGTTCCCTCCGGGGAGCATTTCATTTTTAGGGTTTCGTGCATCACCCTGCTCATTTCCTCTATAAATATGAGGCTGATTTTTCCAGTTTTGGGGGGCACCAAAAAACATTCTCTCTTCTTTCTATTATGCTCTAGCCTAAACACTAGCCTTACCTATTCTCTCGCCATAAATCCCCTAAGCACTCCCCGGAGTCCATACTTTACTCGTAGTTCCACACTTAAACCAAGGCGTGAAAGGTTGAACTATTTGAGGGTTTGGCCTCAAATCAACATTACTTTAATATAATTTAAGTTCCATTATTGTTTATTATTTTCCTTAAAGTTACTAACGCGTTTATTGTTTTATAGTTGTAAGCAAACACAATCAAAGCAAGGAATCATGTTCCTTTTGTTCCTTTTATATTTCTAACGATTGTTATTATGTTGCTTCCAATGTTGATGTTGGTTTCATTATATTTATGATCACCATAGTGCATGTTTAAAGGGAATATGTAATTGAATATAACGCCAAATAAGATAATTTGGACGACCGGTTTAGGGTTTTTTTTTATCTTGTTGTTTAATTAAGTGATCACTAATATTTTAGAAATATACTTCCTCCGTTCTTTTTTACTTGACCAGCTTTGACTTTTACACTATTCACCACCCCTTCTTTGACCGTCTTTTGTGAATAATATGTAAAGAAAAATATATTCATGTTGGATACTTTTTAATTCGTCTCAATAATTACTATCATAGTATATAACTTTTATATTTTTTACTTATGGTGAATTAAAGTTATTGATCGTTAAAGTTTTGCATTGACAAGCGTGATAAAAGAAACAAGTCAAGTAAAAAAGAACAGAGGAAGTATGTTGCATTAACATTCAACCAATTTAGCTTAATAATAGTTTGGAGCAAATAAAATTTTGTTTGCATGCCTTTGAGGTTGCCGGATATACTTTTCATTATAAGATTCGAGTAAAGGCCAATACGGGCGAATGTGACACCATGACTCACTTCGTACCATCAACCCCGATCCTCCTTTCGTGGTTCCGGACCATATGGAGTTACTAATCTCATGGATTATGAATAGGGTGTAACCTTCAGGGGTCAATCGTTGTTGACTATCATTGTCTCTCATTCGTGGTTGCCTACTTTACTTTGTCCCTAATCGTTGTCTGTAATCGTATAATGTCAATTCCCACTTCCTATGAGTGCCAAGCATATTCACCACATGCTTACATAGGCGTGCTTTGAATGACTCCTACAATTTGGCGACTCCACTTAGGAGGATTCTTGATTATTTATCGATTTAAGTGATTGGAATTTAATTGAGATGAGTGGATGAGACTTGAAAGATTCTTGAATCGTATTCCTGCGCATCGCATATGTATCGACATTTTAACGTCGTATTTAGGTTTGCCTCGTAGAAAAAATTGAATAACCTAATCGCAAACGAAAAACAGAGCTACTAGTCAGATTTTCGGACTACCGTGCCACTGCAAATTTGCCGTGTCACGTCACAGATTACTGTCACGCGACAGTCTGTACCGTGACACGATTATTCTTGCCGTGTCGCGGCAGTCTGTACCGTGACACGGTGATTCTTCCCCTGTCACGGCAGTCTTGAAATCTTTCCAGTGGCTTTATTTTTTTTCCTAGTCAGCTTCCTTCGATTTTTCTGAAAAATCGTATGTGTTCTACATATGTTTTAGCCCCGGGGAATTTAAGCTCTATCAACTCGAAAACGTTCATGACAATAAGGGTTAATCCGAGTTATTAAATCCACCCTAACCATGGAGTCGAATTCGATTTAATCACGAATTTGCGGAGCCGCCCGTTGGCATACACCCTCAAGGGAGGCTGCCTTGCTAGCGCGTCCAAACTCTTAACCATGGTACCCTTTTGACTAGGCCTGAGCACGGATCGGATATCCGATCCAAAATTGGATTTCGGATCGGATATCCGTATCCGAAAATCCGGATATTTGATATCCGTAACCGATCCGAAAATCCGGATATCCAAAATTTTCGAATCAGATAAGTCGGATATCCTATGTCCAAGTTCTTTAATAAAAACCTAGATCTACTTATACAATTATCGCAAAACAATTATACATTAAAAAGTCCAAAAAATAGAAATTAAAGTAATTAATTATAGAAGTATAAACTACAATTATAAACTAAAATTCCAATAATATCAAATTCTTGAGAGAGAGAATCATTTGGTTGAAGAGGTTAGACCTAGAAAATGATGATTGTCGAAAACAAAGCAGATATAATGATAAAATGTTGCAAAAAACAAAAATCTGGAAACATAGAAAAGTAGGCTTTAGCATTTTCCGCCATTGAACGATTCACCATCTTCTTCTTCACCGTTCTTCTACTTTTTATCTCTCCTCTTTAGCACAGCTTTAGCAATTTGCAATAGCCTGAAATTTGAGTATACACCCCTAAGTATTTTTTTCGCCCTTTAAAGATTTACCCTTTCAAAATAATTTTGAACTTTTCTCCTCCGTTTACGCGTGCTCTGAATTCACCATCTCCAAGTAAATTGAGTCTCCGAAATTCTGCCCCCAATTTACAAAACCCTAATCGAAGTATATCTATATATAAAAAAAAAAATAAAATAAATAAATAAATGTAAATAAACTAAAAGGCTTACCTTTGACTTGAACATCAGGAGATTTCTGAGAAAAGTTCAAATCTGAGGATTTATCAGAACCCACCGTCGCCATCATCACCTCTTCAACTGGAAGCTGTGAACCAGACTTATCCTCTGTCGATGATTATTTTCGAAAATGAAAAAATAGACAATGTTGAAGAAGAAAGAGGGAATAGAGAGAATAAGGGGGGCGGGCAGCGCTTAGATCTAAAATGAATAAGATGCTGAAGATAAAGAAGGAAGAGGGAGAATGAAGGAAGAGGGATGAGAGAGAAATGAGTAAGGGCGGTATAAGTAGATCTAGGTTTTTTCCAAAAATATTTTAAAATGGTAAAAAAAAAGTGTTTTTTCGGATTTTGGATCGGATACCCGATCCGATATACAATATCCGACTTTTTTTCGGATATTCAGATATCCGAAATCAAAATTTCGATATCCGATATCCAAAAATTTTGGATCGGATATCTGATCCGAAAATGTTTTCGAATCGGATATCCTAAATTTTCGGATCGGATGTGGATCGGAATTTCGGATTTTCGGATTATCAGATAGTTTTACTCAGCCCTACTTTTGACACCAAATAAACTTGACCATAGTGGAACATAGAACTTGACCTTACGTTGCGAACTCTTCTTTACATCATTGTGCCTACGTGCCCTATGTGTGTATATTGTTTTGATCCTAACCTTAATGATCGTTCTTTGTCTATGGTGGTTTATTTTATGACTAACTAATGTCAATGGACCGTAATCACTTAGTAAGTAGCGTAAACAATAAAATAAAATAAAATAAAAACTGGAAAAAATGCGCAAAACAGAACATGGAGCTGATTACCGTGCCACGGCAGTACTGCCGCGACGCGGCAATCAGCGCCGTTTCACAGCATATTGTACCGCACCACGATGCCCAGGTTTAAGTCCAATCAGTCCTTGTTTTAGTCTTCCGTGCTATTTTGGTCCACGCGTTAGTCGTTTTGACACTGTTTACATGTCTAGCCATGCGATCATACCACGAGTCTTATAACATCACCTAATCACTCACGAGTCAAGTATAGTCCACACACATTTTTATTTTTGACTCGAGTCGTGCACCATGTCGTTTATGATCATACACTAGGTTCATGCATGTGTCTTCTTTTTCCGTCACTAAAATGAGTGGAGTTTTTCTTACGTGTTTTCAAATGTCTATATTTCCCCCTTCCTTCCCTATATTGAACAGTGAGTCAAACCATTAAGTGAATTTAGTTTATATCGCAACACTTAGTCAAGAAGCAGGTGTAGATATCAAGTCCACCACCGTCACATCTATTTCACTTTCGCATCACTCCAATGGTCAGTAAGGACAATATCGAGCAACTCAACAAGTCAATCGAGACACTCATCACCATGATACAAGGCCTTGACACTAAGGTCACTACCCTAGAACAAAACAATGTCACAGTTGACAAGCTGAAAGAAGAAGTTAGCAAAATCTCTAAAGGTTTCACTAGCATAGTACAACCTTCCACTGCTTTTGTTGAGAAGAACAAGCGTGGCAATAACAACAACACATGGTAAAACAAGAACAATGTCATTCCTTCTTCTTCGTCTTCCAAGCCTAATAACACCACCAACAATATACGCCAGTGTAATCTCAATGAAGTACAAGCTCTAAACACTTCTCTATCGAGAAAAAAGAGAAT
Source organism: Chenopodium quinoa (assembly GCF_001683475.1). Classification (NCBI taxonomy): domain Eukaryota; kingdom Viridiplantae; phylum Streptophyta; class Magnoliopsida; order Caryophyllales; family Amaranthaceae; genus Chenopodium; species Chenopodium quinoa. Next base: position 930,190 of record NW_018744502.1, on the reverse strand, counting down.
TTACACTCCTTTGGGAATGACTTAAGATGCTGCCTTTGATTACCTTTACAGTGAAAGTCTGATTACACCCATTGGATCATTTCCAGAACCAAAACCTGAACAAAGGAGCCCCAAGTGGAATGCCAAGGCTCACTGCAAGTTCCATCAAGGAAAGGGCCACACCACCAAACAATGTTGGTATTTGAAGGCTATTATTCAAGATCTAGTAGATGCTAACGAACTTCTTGTTCCTCTAGGCGGCAAGAAGTGATAGACAGCAATGAAGACAGAGCGCGTGATGAAGCCTTAGCATAAGATTTTATGATGTTTTTTGTTCTTTTTATTTATTTACTTCCCTTTTCCCCGTTCAAGTCTAGTATAGATTTCCCTTTCCGTCTTAATTTGAGCATTTTGATAGTTTGTTCACCCTTTTTTTTCCATTATTAAAATGAGCATTTTCCTTTACATCTCGATCATTTCTTTTTCGCATAAAATAAAATAAAATGAAATAGCCAAACTAAACACAAGGTAAACCAATGATTGGAGGCACATTTGCAACCCATTCATTCCCCTTAAACCATTCAAACATATATTCCATTTCTTCACCAACCATTTTGAGCCTCGTCTAACGATTAGCCTTCATTTATTCAACCCAGATTCACCTAACCGTAGGGTTGGAAGATGTGCAATTTGTGTAATATTCAAAAGCAAGTTCAAAAAAAAAAAAGAGAAAGTCTAAGGGCAAGTGTTCCAATGTCTCTGATATGAACACGTCTCGAATTGCGTCTCTCATCGAGTGCTTGGTACCATGCCTGAGAAACATGAATGCTAAGTGAGTGATGGATTGCATGATCCGAGATTGCCCACATTGATTCAAAAGAATAAAGCACAAAAATTCAAAACAAAAAAAAATGTGAAAAAAATAAAACATGCAAAAATAAATTTCAAAGACACACTTACACGTCTTGGGGTAGGGGGGCTTCTCTCAGGTTTTGATCTTTTACCCTTTTCTTCATTAAACCATCAGCTTAACCACATTACAACCCTTAAAAGACCTCTTTAAGGTGTACATACACTTGTGCAAAGTTCAGCTAGAGCTACGTTCGGCTTGATTCCTAATGGATACGTAGGAAACTTCACATCGAGGTGCGGCCACATTCACATATGATCGCGTCAAGAGATTTCCAATGCTCCTCCCTATCCATCTAGAGCTAGATTTGGGGGCTTGAACCCACATCACTTAGCTTACCTAGCCTAAAGAGTTATCATCTTTGACTCTTCTCACATCTATTTCCATCACCGTAGCCATTGCAGCCAACCTTAGTATCACTTTCACACACATCATTCACATATACATTGCCATTTCCTCCTTCCCTTAGGAATCCCTTATCATGAAATCTTGTTGCAACACCACGTACGCTTCATTATCTTTCACAAAAGCATCCAGCAAAGTCATCATCATTCGATAGCATTATCACAAATGTACTTAGCTTTCTGACCTAAGTACATTTATCAAGATTCATGCAAGATGTGCTTAGCTCCTTAACCTAAGCAACATTCACTAATGCATACATTACATATTGTGCTTAGCTCCTTGACCTAGGCACTGTCATTATTTTATGCATTACTCAACAATCACCATTGTATACGTGCTTAGCTTCCAGACCTAAGCAACGTTCAAGATTGTTTTTCCATACACTATATATGATGCTTAGCTCCCTGACCTAAGCAACATACACCGACAATAAACTGCGATTATACTATGCTTCGCTTCATGACCTAAGTTCATTAATTGATTGTGTCACATTATGTAATTGTCCTTAGCCTCCTGGCCTACGAACATTCATCATGCATACATTATTTGATAAGAAGAAAGTCCAAGCGATTCATCTCGCTTTGCTCATTGATGAAGTTCAAAGCTTCTTCATTTTTTCATGTCTTTTCTTTTAGAGAAGTTCAAAAACCTTTTTTTTAAAAAACTTTCTTAGCGAGAAAGTACAAAAATTCTTCTATTTTTCATCTTTTTTCTTTTAGGGAAGTTCAAAAACTTTTTCAAAATTTTTATTAACGGAAGTTCAAAAAATCTTACTCCTTTTTTCACGTCTTTCTTTTTCTGGAGAAAGTCAGTTCCCTCCATTCATGGCAAAATCCTCCACTCATGACAAAAAAAAATGACAGAAATTTTTTGCTTTTGCATTTTCATTTGCTTGTGTCTACACACACACTTAAATCATACACAAACACACAATCACAAGTTATACATGTGTCATGTCATGTCAAGTCAAGCTTGGTCAAGTCCATTGGTCAAGTCAATCATAGTCTATACGAGTCCCTTGGATAATCTTATTTTACAGGTCTTAGTTACAGCCTCTGTTTGGGGAAAATCGAACACATCAACATCTCTACATCCCACGTTCGGGGATAATCAAACCATCATCATCTGCAGCCCACATCTAGGGTATAATCGAACCACTATCAAACATTTATTAAAAATCTAGTGATTATCTCCAAAGGCGAGGACGATTCACGTTGCAAGGTTCTTGATAAACAGAGACTTGTAATTTTTCATTATCATACAAGTTTTTTTTGAGGCGTGAAAAATTGTCGGTCGTTGCACACTTCTCTAGGCGTACGAGTTAGCGATTATGTCCCAAGGCAGGGATATTTAGTGTTATTCCCGGAGTATGGAATTTCACTTGTGTGTTACACGAGGCGGAGTGGCTCACAATTGAGTTCCCAAGGCGAGGAAACTATCTCAAATTAAACAAGCTTTTCCCGAGGCGTGGAGAATTGTCGATTGTTGCACACTTCTCGAGGCGTAGAAGACAACGATTTTATCACTTCTAGCGGATTGCTCAAGGCATAGTGGTTCTCGGTAGAGTTCCCGTGGCGAGAAAACTATCTCATATCAGACAAGCTTTTCCCGAGGCGTGGAAAACTGTATGTCGTTGCACACTTCTCAAGACGTAGAAGTCTATGATTGTATCATCTAACAAAATTATCGAGGCGTGGAAAAACATCATCTAACAAAAATCCCGAACTATCTCATATCAATCTTCTCGAGGTGTGGAAAAACATCATCTTACAGAATTCCCGAGGCATGGAAAAATATCATCTAGCAGAAATCTCGAGCCGTGGTAAAATATCATCTAACAAAATTCCCGAGGCGTGGAAAAATATCATCTAACAAAATTCCCGAGGCGTGGAAAATCATCACCCGGTGGACTTCTCGAGGCGTAGAAGACTACCAAAACGTGTTTGTTGCCATGCATTGGTGTCAGATACGCATTCTATACCCTTACTCTTTTATATGTGGAACTAACGCTTTTCTGTAAGTATCGATGTATACAACGTGATTTTGGATCACATAACGTCTTAAATCATTCTTCGTCCCAAATTTGACTATCGTTTTCGAAACTTAAGCTTATAAAAACTCAGTCAAAGTGGGGGCTTCTGTAGACACCAAAAAATGTCTCCCAAAACCAAACCCGATGATGAACAACCTTTCAACGCCATTAATGGCCGGGTCGAGTATTTAATCTCGGGAGTGCTTAAAATTCATGTTCACTCAAACACATCAGTCAATAAATCAGTCCAAAAATTTATTCGAACATTGTCCAACTCACATTGTAGCCCAAACCTTTTTTAATCCATTTCGTTATTAATTAATTAAGCCCGATTAATAAATAATAAAACCCTAAATAGGTCCGAAACTCTGAAACGGCGCCTAAATATCTCGTACTTAATTATTAATAAATAGGGTTAAAATGAATTTGGATGGAAATATGGAAAACTGATTTGATGTGTCACGGTAGAAATGTCGCGCCACGGCAATTCTTGCCGTGTCACGGCAAATTGTGCCGTGTCACAGCAAACTGCGCCGTGTCACGGTAAATCTTGCCGTGACGCGGCAATTTCTAGGGTTCCCTCTGTGGCGCATTTCATTTTTAGGGTTTCGTGCATCACCCTGCTCATTTCCTCTATAAATACGAGGCTGATTTTTCCAGTTTTGGGGGTCACCAAAAAACATTCTCTCTTCTCTCTCTTATGCTCTAGCCTAAACACTAGCCTTCCCTATTCTCTCACCATACATTCCCTAAGCACTCCCCGGAAGTCCGTACTTTACCCGTAGTTCCACACTTAAACCAAGGCGTGAAAGGTAGAACTACTTGAGGGTTTGGCCTCAAATCAAATTTACTTTAATTCAATTTAATTTCCATTATTGTTTATTATTTTCCTTGAAGTTACTAATGCGATTATTATTTTATAGTTGCAAGCAAATGCAATCAAAGTAAGGAATCATGTTCCTTTTGTTCCTTTTATATTTCTAACGATTTTTATTATGTTTTTCATGTGCTAATAATCGTTATCATGGTTAAATTGCTTCCATTGTTGATGCTGGTTTTATTATATTTATGATCACCATATTGCATGTTTAAAGGGAATATGCAATTGAATATAACGCCAAATAAGATGATTTGGACAACCGATTTAGGTTTCTTTTTAATCTTGTTGTTTAATCAAGTGATCACTAATATTTTAGAATTATATATTGCATTAGCATTCAACCAATTTAGCTCAATAATAGTTTAGAGCAAATTGAATTTTTGTTTTCATACCTTTGAGATTGCAGGAAATACTTTTCTTTATAAGAATCGAGTAGAGGTCAATACGGGCGAATGTGACTCCATGGCTCACTTCGTACCATCATCCCCGATCCTTCCTTCGTGGTTTTGAACCATTGGAGTTAGTAATCTCATGGATTATGAGTGGGGTGTAACCTTCACGGGTCAATCGTTCTTGCTTATTGTTGAACCTTGTTCGTGGTTGCCTTAAATGATCCGTGAACGGTTTACAAGTTCCTTAAAAACTTGTTGGCAGCTCCCTACTTTGCTTTGTACCTAATTGTTGTCCCTAATCGTATAATGTCAATTCCCACTTCCTAAGAGTGCCAAACATATTCACCACATGCTTACTTAGGCGCGCTTCAAATGACGCCTACAATACACAAGGTTCATCTTCGCTCTTGCAGAAACCAAACTGTTTGATTGCCTTATCAAAGCGAATGTTCCAACTCCTTAATGCTTGCTTTAATCCATAATGGATTTTTAAAGCTTACATACCTTTCCAGGGTTTTCTAGATCTTCAAAACCCACAGGTTGTGTCATATACACATCCTCCGTCAAGAACTCATTCAAGAAAGCGCTTTTGACATCCATTTGAAAAATTTCGTAATAGAAAAATGCAGCAATCGCTAGAAGAATCTGAATAGACTTAAGCATTGCTACTGGGAAAAAGGTTGCATCATAGCCAATACCATGAATTTGTCTAAAGCCTTTTGCAACCACTCTTGCTTTATAGATGTAGGCATTTCCATCTTTGTGTGTCTTGATCTTGTAGACCCATTTGCAACCAATGGGTTTGACCCCATCAGGCAAGTCTACTAGGGCCCAAACATCATTTTCAAACATGGAGTCTATTTCGGATTTCATGGCCTCAAGCCATTTTTCTGAGTCGGTGCTCGCCAAAGCTTACTTGTAGGTTGTGGGTTCTGCACTCTCTAATAAGAATATTTCGGAATCTTCAGTTAACAGAACATCAACAAACTGTTTGTTTCTAATTTTGAGTGACCTACGTAGAGTAGGAGCAACAATAGAAATGTTCTGTTCAACTCTTTAAAGATTTCGCAAGAATTAGATTCATCAAGTGGGACGATAGGAGTCTCGCTAGTTGAATTAGCTTGCTCCGACACATGATTTGTCAAATTAGCTGACTCATGCTTCCTCGCCTCTGATGTGGTGTTATCTACATCTATTTTTTTTCTCGTCACAAATTTCTTTGAGAACCACTTTACTCCCACTTGGCTTTGTAGAAATGAATTCCCTTTCTAAAAAGACACCATCGCAAGCAACAAAAACTTTGTTATCATCACGATTGTAGAAGTAACACCCTTTTGTTTCCTTGGGATAACCCACGATGAAACATTTGTCTGATTAATGGCCTAGTTTATCACCTTGTAAACGTTTTACATAGGCTTCACATCCCTAAATCTTGAGAAAAGACAACTTTGGAACTTTTTCAGTCCATAACTCATATGGCGTCTTCTCAACTGCTTTGAACGGGCTTCTGTTTAGTATATTCGCAGATGCCTCTAATGCATATCCCCACAACGATATGTGCTGATCAGTAAAGCTCATCATGGATCAAACCATGTCAAGCAACGTTCGATTCCTCCTTTCTAACACACCATTTAATTATGGTGTTCCTGGAGGAGTTAATTGTGAATGTATTCCACAATCCCTCAGATGATCATCAAAATCTTGAGTCAAATAATCACCACCACGATCAGATCGTAGTTCTTTAATTGTTTTTCCAAGCTGATTTTGTACTTCATTCTGGAACTCCTTGAACATTTCAAAGGATTCCGACATATGCTTCATTAAGTAGATATAGCCATACATATTTAAATCATCAGTAAAGGTAATGAAGTAGTTAAATCCACCTCTAGCTTTTGAACTCATTGGTCCACACACATCCGTTTGTATGAGTCCCAAAAGCTCACTAGCTCTTTCTGAAAGGAATGGTGTCCTACCAACAAGTGTATTCTTCCGATAGAGGGTTCAGAATTATTATAGAGTTAATTCTTTAGTAAGATCAAGTGATCGGAATGCCTAGGTGGAGGCCGCTTCCGATCAGTAATATCAAGGTACAATTGATATTACAGCTTAATCTGAACTGAACCCTTTGGGTCGAACCCAATCGAATCACCGATCCGAGACGACGAATCAATCCAAAAGGATTTAATGAGTAAACAGAGTTTTACGAATACAGACTTCGGATATCGAGCCTAGGGCGTCGAGACCGAGCGTTGTAAAATCACAAAGCGACAAGTATGAACATAGCCCTAGCACCACACTGGCCTAGCCATGTGGATGCTAGGCTAGTTCGAGCTAGCATGCACCTAGCATGGCTAGGCACGAGCCTAAGCACACTAGGTGTGCTAGGCGCACCATCGCAACCTAGGCACACCATCGCTGGCCTATCGCAAGCACTAGGCGCACCAGGAGCACCTGGCAGCCTATCGCAAGCACTAGGCGCACCAGGAGCACCTGGCAGCCTATCGCAAGCAATAGGCGCACCAGGCGCACCAGGCAGCCCATCGCAACATGTGTGCTGGCTTACGTGCTAGCCTTCGCATGGCAGCACCAAGTAGCGCACCATGCATGTGCGAGGGCCTGGGCGCCAGCACATTGCTAAGCCACGCACAGCAGCCCAGCATCGCTACGCACCAAGGCTGCTAAGGGATGCGTGGGTGTGCGTGAGATGCTAGTGCATGAGCATGTGCGAGAGGTGCTGCGAGGCTGATGCGTATGGTAAGAGAAAAGGGGCCAGCACACATGTCGAGCTAGCAGCACACATGTTGGCTATGCGAGCATGTGCGAGAGGTGCAGCGGGGATGCGTGTGGTGCGTGGGATGTTGGGGCCAGCACTAGCACGATGTGCTAGCAGCGCTAGGCGCTAGCACAAAGCACCAGCACCAGCACAGCCCAGCACCAACACGCACTGGCTAGCTGGGATGCTGGGCAGCAAGGCAGTGCTAGCTGGCAACACTAGCTGGCAGCCAGCTAGCCCTCCTTGACCCGTTTTTGTGCATGCATGTGGGGACCAATCAAGGGCCTTGGGGAGCAAGGCCAATGGTCCCTCCCTTCCTAGCCTTGGCTATCACTCATGCATGTCATTGTGCCACTTGTTGCAATATGATTAAGTTGATTATTTATTTAATTTGGAATTAAATAAATTGTTGATTTTTACCAACTCTCCCACATTGATGGGAGATTGCAAATCAAGGGTGCATTTCCCTATAAATACCAAAGGCATGGTATTGGGAAATACACAACCTTGAGTGGAATTAAAAGGCAACTCTTGTAATTAGAATAAACCTTTGATTCGTAAAACTCATAGTTTTGTTTTGTCCGGGTCTTGACTAACCTTCAAGACTTAGGACGCTCGGGTCGGGTCGAGGGTACGATCCGTTGGAGATCTCGTAGTTTCGGGATTTTGAAGTAAGAGCTCTTCGGGAGCGAAGCACACAACAAAGGTATAATTCTTGTTCTTAATCTTGTTTGATTAAGTTTATTATGCTTGTTAATTGCTTTAATTAAGGGGCGAGTCTTGGGGGGTTTCCTTCCGCGTAGTGTCGGGTTACTACGAAACCCTACACTTTCACCCTTTCTTGTAAAAGGTGACTTGGTTATCTTACCTAACAAGCATGACTCACAATTCTCAAATGATTCATAATAAAATGGGGATAAGAGTCCATCCTTTTGTAATTTCTGGATGCGCGATTGGTTTATGTGACCTAACCTACAATACCATAAGTAAGTTTTGTTTTATTTATTTGTTTTACGCTTTTTATGATCTATGTTGTAAACATGAGTTGTGCAGTCTAAAATATACAAACCATTAATCACTTTCCGTTAGCATATAACATATTATCTTTAGAAATAAAACAACTTTTGTCTCTTATTTCAAAAAATAATGTTTTTGGTAATTGTTGGGATATAATAACAGTTATTAAGTACCAAAATAAGACCAGATGAAAGCTTCAAATGATAGCTTCCAATAGCAAGTGCAGCAACTTTTGCTCCATTTCCTACTCGAAGCGTTATCTCCCCTTTAGCTAACTTCCACTACCTTTTAAGCCTTGCATGTTATTAACAATGTGAGCACCACAACCGGTATCGAATAACCAAGTGCAAGAAGGAGTAAGATTGATTTCTAGAACAAATATACTAGGTAACTCTTTACCTTCCGTTTTCAACGGCATGTTGTGAGGACATTCTGGTAAGTGGTAAGACCACCTACCGCAATAGAAACACTAGCTTCCTTCTTTCTTCAAGTACTCCTCTGTGTAGTTAATCAATACATCGATAAGCATGAATGTAGAGCCTTCATCATCATGAATAAGCTTGACGAGATCAAATCCAGCATGGAGTGAAAACAGAATTGTGTCGTGAGCAGACACATCATCAAATGGTCTCCCTAAGATATCCATCCAATTGAGTCACTCAATCAGTTGCTTGACATGGGTCTTAACTGACTGACCAGGTAGAAGTTTCTTGGCCATTATCTTGCCATGAATGTTATAAGTTTGAAACCTTACACTATGAGTCCGGGAGTAATGTATCTTGGGAATCGATTAAACGATTTCCTTAAAATTCTTATCGATGATGCCTCCACTTCCTAATGCCCCTATGCCCTCTCTGTAGGCAGCATGTTGGCATTCTCGTAGTAAGGTTTGCTCATAATCCTTAAACCTTCTAGCCCCACAAGTTGGTATAGAGGATAACATGAGATTCCTGACTTTCTCTGCATTTGAAACATTTATCGCACGCCTTTTAGGAGTAAAACTTACTGTGAATCTGCTTTTAATGAGAATATATAGACGAGCTTTGAACCCATGGCTCTTTAGAACACTTCTTAACTCCCTTTCCCATTCCCTGAAGTTTATGAGATTTAGCTTTGTTTTCAATTTGTTTGGCAAGTTAGTGTTGTCATTAATGCTATTTCATTTACAAACAAAAACGAGGCAAAGTTCAATAATTATGTTTAATAAAATTTAAAGCACAATAAGTGAATTAGATAGGTTACTTTAAAACACTTTATTTAATATTAAATGTCCCAATTGAATTAAGTGATTCCAAGACCCTTTAATTGTGCAATAATTGACCGGACTTTGGCCCTACCATCAACCATTACATTTTCAAGGTGAGAAAACTCTTTACTGATTACAACTCTTGTAACTCTTAGTTGAATAATTAACCATCTCATGTTTAATTATTACTCTTTGCTTCAAGCACTACTACATTTTTTACCTATTACAACCCCCAAATCCGTTGCATTAGGCGTCAAATTCCGTGGCATTAGGCCTAATGCAACGACCATGTACCGTGGCATTTGCTGGCGTTGCAGTAGGTCTATTGCAATGGTATACAACACCTAATACCACGGCAACTATAATCCGTTGCAATAGCTCTACACCTAATGCCACGGTATAAATAATCCGTTGCAATAGATTACTTACTACTAATTGTGATGAAATTGACACCTATTGCAACGACTGTAGCTAATTAATACAAATGATATATGGAGTACGTATCTACTGCAACGGATTGATCATTTGATCTTTTTTTTTTGTGAATTATACGGTAATATAATATATGTATAAATAGTCAGTACAAATCTAAATATACTAAGAAACAAAATATCATTAAATTTATATAAAATAATTATAATGCTAAATGCGTACATTACAAAATATTAGTTGCTTGTTTTTTATATGACACCCTACTAACAATAAATAAAAGTTATATAATTAATTTAATCCTCCAAAATACAAATTTTCAACATATATATAAGCCGGAATTTCCAAATCTTCACAAAGTTGAGCTTGAATAAGAGTCGCCAACATATATGCACCATTTGTTAAATGACTAGCTAGTTACTATACTTCAGCTCCATTTAGCTCCCCATGCACCTACACGTAAAATAGAATAAAGTAATAGAAATATAATATAATTAAATTATAAATTATACTAGATCAAGGCCACAATCAACATGAGAAAAGTTCAAAACGCACGGAGAATTCAGCTATACAATAATACTCATGTTAGACCGCAGGCCACAACAGCAGCACCCTGAAGCCAATACAGGCAGCAGCCAACCCAAAACCAAACAAAAACACAACAGGCACAAAACAAGCTGCAAGCAGGTAGAACCCTAAACCAGAGCTGCTAATATGCCACTATCAGAAGCGACAACCAGCAACAACCATAAGCCAAATAAGGAGGGCACACACCAAATACATCTAAAAAACAATAAACCAGGGCACCCAGCTATCCATACAACGAGTAAAAACAGCCCCCCTCCCTTTCACATCAATTTCCCCTACTTTACAAACTTTCAAGAATGCAATATCTTTAGAAGAACAACAACTAAGTCTACTCTCCCTGTAACCAATTTTTACCAACAAAATTGGGTGTTTGGATCAAAATAAAGACAAATTTAGAGCACTAGATGTCCTATAGTTATCAAAAGTAACATAACAACCAACATAAACATCCCAACATTGCAGTAACACAAAAGCTTAAAGAAGTCACATTTTGACATTGATCTGGGATTGTTTTTTATTGTTTATATATCTTGTCATTGTTTTCCAAGCTTCATTATGTATATTTATCAATTTAAGCTTGCCAAAATCAATTAAAATTAAAGATAGCCATGTATACAAAATCAAAGATCCTAATGCTCTTTTTATATATAGATAATAAAACAGGAGAATAAACCAATAAAAAAAAATAAAAAAAAAAAAAAAAAAAAAACCTTAATTAGAATCGAGTAGGATAACTACTATACATGCAACAAAATTATACAAAACCAAGCAAAGTATTTCAAAGTGATAAATTGTCTTTGTCAAGCTTTATCTTCGTATTATCAAACCCTGTGAATTCATATCCAATACAAACATTAATAATACTCCAATATCTCTAAACAAACTCATAAAGAAAATTAGTAGCAAGAATCAAGAATGGCCTAATCAACTATAATTATTTAAATACAATGGAAAACTGATTTTACAAACCATATGTCTTCCACTACATTTTTTTCTGAGTAACCCAAAAGGCCAACAGATTCAATATTCAAAACTTTCTCATGGTACACAACGCTAACAACAGGAAAAATCTTCAAACAAGAACCCGGCAGAGGAAACAATTTCTAATATAAATTGCATCGGACCACTAAACAATGTTCTGCTACCCAAGTATTAGCTTTATTTTTTAACTTTTATCACTTCATACTATAAGTCTACAAGATGCAGTTATTTACAATAATGTTGGCAAAAGAGCATTACCTCAAATAAGTAGTATACAAAGAAATGTGACAAAGAACTAGCCAAAATCAGAAGCAAGCATCGTAGCCTACAAAGGGGCACCTTAAAATTAAAAATTTACAAAGTCAATTACAATTCGTAGTAAAATAAAAGGCATTCAATTGAAAGGCCATATATTTTTAAGCATCCTAGATTTGACCTGACAATAAATCATCTCTCGAACAAGAAATAGGCCATTAGAAATACAGATGCATAAGTATGTCATAAGTTTTGACTAAAGAATTTCAGTGGCTCTCCGGCTATTAAAATTTATAATTTACAATTTACATAACAGTAGACAACAGAGACAACAACACCCACAACAATATCAATATTAAAGGCTAGATATCAATAATAACAACTACAACAATAACAATGGAGGCTACAACAAAAATTTATAATCACATTCTAGATTTACACCATAAACTTTTAAACCCCATTTCCCAAAACCAATCTACCAATTCAAATTAGCTCAAATCATAGTCAATTATAATACCACCTATCACTCAAATTAATTCACAAAATCATGCATAAATGAATAAAAATCGATAATAGATCGTGCGAATCAAATCAAAGCTATAAAATAATCCAAAAAGAGATTAAAAAAATGAAGAGAAAGATTATACTTTCGCTTGCGAGAGACGGGGGATCTACAACCAAAGCAACGACTTTGTTAAAGAGGGAACGATGAAAGCCACACCTCACACACAAACTGTGTCTCCTCCTCCATTCACTTCCTTTACAAAACAATATTCAACAAATAATTATCTATTTCCTAGAAACTTTTGATCTGCCATTGATAAGGTAGAAGAGAAAAAGTAAAGACCTTCAATAAAAATTCTCGACAGTGATTACATATATTTTGGTCGTTATCTTCCCTTTCCTATCCTAATTTCTCAATTTTCTTCTACAATTTAAACAGATCTAGAAAGGGGAGCTCCATTTTCAAAATAATTAATTTTTAGAAAAATAAATTATACAGCAAAATATTTTAGAATTGCAAATAATCAACTAAGACCACAGTATAACGAGTTCTATACATAACTATTAACCAAACAAAGAACAAAAAAATATTCAACAAAATTATGAACTGATAAAAGTATAAAATTGGTAAATAACCACAAAATCGAAATCCACTCCATATATAACACCAAATTAAGACAACAAGATAAAAACCAAAAATTAATTTAACTTATGACCAAGGTAAATGACGGAATTAAAGTCTTATTAAAAAAAATATGGCGGAATTAACGAGGCTCAAATCAGTGAACTCGCCAATTTTACTAGTTGAAATTGGGGCTAATAGCCCATAAAATGAGAAGAAATAACGATATTTTCCTTGAGATTTGGGCAATAGTAGAAATTAGAAGAATTTGAGTGGAAGAGAAGGAAACAAAGAAAAGAGAAAACTTATAAAAAGAACTCAACCCAAATTTCTTATGAATAATAATTGATAGGAGAAGTAGGTGAAATTTTTTATTTTCATTCTGCATAGGCAGGTAGTTGCATCAATCAGTAATGAGAACTTAGATTTTCAAGTTAGGAAAGAAGACAAAAGTGTTGAGATAGAAATCAGGAAAAATCAAAACAACAACTCTTCAATGAAAATATCAAAAAGCAAACCATTTTCAGGTACATGCAGGATGCTTTATCGGCTATAAACAACCAACACAACTAATAGAATATTGTTCATCTTGTATTTTCTTAATAGTGTTGAAATTAAAGCAAAAAATTTCATCAGCTTAATTTGTTCCTCATAATTTAGTAAGCATTTTAAATATGTGCAAAGTTCTTAACCATTACATGCCATATAAAGACTGCAAAATCTTCTTAGTCAATAGACCTCTTCAACAAAAATAATGCCATTAAATACAATCAAATACCCAGAATGAAATAAGAAAAATCAAAGCCAAATACATACTGAGGAACAGAAATTACTAGGCCTAAGGTATTAAAGAATAAAGAAGCTATATTTTCCTTTCCAAACTAGCCAAGTCAAACTCCTTCCAAAATCCAAAATCATTTCCTCCAAACCCATTCAAACCAAGCAAAGTTTCAGTATATTTACTCTGCTCTATTCTAAATTCATCTGTCTAATATATGCAAACATATAAATACATAGATTATAAATCTGAATCAGCAAATATGTTCAGCCAATGTCCAATTATCATTCCATAGTCTATACTATATACCTAAATGTTTGATAAGAACAGATGGATATCAGATCAATAACAGCATTCTATAGTCAGCATCGTACTTGTGTTCAACTATCCAGTTGACAGTACCCTCAAGACTGGAATTACCTGAACATAAGAGCCACATTATATGATAGTAGTCCGTGCAGTTGAGAATCCCATTCCTTCAAGTTCCTGATGCAGGGCTTTATCAACCTCAAGGACAACCATTTCTACGAAATACAAACCCAAAATTGACATGTATAATCATGGTTTTGAAAAAGAGTTGAAAAGTATATAAATTTATAGAAAAAGTGGAATACCGACCTTGAGAATCAAAGTCCATAGGAGAAGTAGAAGACGGTGATTCTAGATTAATAGGTTTAACGGATTCAGAATTCTTATCTGAAAATTCAGTGTGGCCAGTTCTTTTGGTATGCAAATCACTCTCCTGATAAATCATATTCAACAAATCAAAAAAACCCTAATTTGACATTGAATTAGAAAAATGGAAAAAAAAATCGGCCTCCAATTATCAAAAATAAATAGTCAGAAACCGAAATTTACATACATATACATACATAAGAGAGAAACAGGAAAAAAAAGTTCACACAAATAATTCGCAGTTCACAAAAATGGATATAGCAATTAGAAATAAGTAATAAACTTGGATCTCTAAAGTCTTACCGCATGAAAAAACCAAATCTGCCACCCCAAATTAATATTCAACTTCATCCCAAACATAAAAGCAAAAACTTCAAATTTAATTCTCAAAAACGAAAATTTGTTGTATACCTTGAACACAATTTCGAGCAATCAGCTCAAGGAAGTGACATGCAAGAATGAAATTGAGACCGCCTGTGCCGCTATCAGCCACCACCTCCGATCCTGACTGCCGCCTTCGTCTATTTCCTCATAATTATTTTCTTATTTTCCTCTTCGAATTTTTGAATGATTTTTTTTGTGATTTTCACCTCAGAATTTTGAAGTAATTCTGGAGTTGAAGAAAATATGTGAACGTGAGATGATGGGGAAAATGGAGAATTGGGGGAAATTGAGAAAATGGGGAAAATGGAGAATTGGGGGAAATTGAGAAAATGGAGAAAATGGAGAAAATGGGTGATGTGAGAATGTGTGAGAATAAGTTGTGAAAAGTAAACCCGTGTTGTTCAAAATTTTTGGTGAAAAAATTAGAGGGAAGAAATGCGCGCTTCTAGCTAAAATTTTCATGATACAACACTACCGTTGCATTAGCTCTCATTTTTGTTAAAATAGCTAGGCTATTGCAACGGTTCTTTAGAGCCGTGGCAATAGCTCTACCTCTAAGAAAATTAGTTTTAAATCCGTGGCAATAGCCTACTCTATTGCAACGGCAATTAAAATACCGTTGTACTAGCCTTTGTTGGGCCGTTGCATTTGGTAAAAAATGTAGTAGTGAAGGTTCTAAACGCTTTAGGTAATCCTGTTGAGCATAACCAATTATAATTGTAAAACTTGATTTACCCCAAGTTACCTAAGATATAAAAATGACACCCAACTTTGGCATTACCTATCATTAATTATCGAAGGGTTGTTAAGTTTTTAATTGGAAATGCAATCACAATATTACCGGGATCTAGATTTATTATGTTGTGATTAATATAGTTAACTCTAGCGCATCATTAACAACATAAATAAAACCTAGCATGCATAATCTACTATGCATAAATAAAACATGACATAGTATGGCCCCTTAATCCTAAGAAAACTAATAAAGCAAAAGCTCGCACTTGAACCTTCATGGACCTCATCCATCTTACTCTGTTAGACCTTCACTCCATGGGCTTCTTAGATTAACTACAACCTGTAATACTATTCTATTCTATCTACTACTTAAATAAAATAAAATAAATTACAAAAATACTAGACGGTACGCAGACCGTATTTAGATTACAAAAATACATCACGATGCGTAAATCATATTTAGAATCTGTGGGCCATACTAGTCTATATATATAGCAAAATAATATCATATATTATAAAAGTGCCATATAATAAATCACTCAACATGCTTTCCTAAACTACAATATCGAATGTTCATAATTGAGTAAACATGGTACCAAAAAATCTCATATTTCAAACTGTAATTAGATAATATCATATATTCTAATTTAGGTATGAGATAGAATAAAATCTTATTTTAATCTTGGAAGATGAAGCATATTTATCCTAACTAATTTAGGAGATTCTATCCTAATTACTTAGCCAATCACATAATTTTAAATCAATTATATCCTAAAATAATTATGGGATAATCTCATTATTAAATCAATAATCATCCATATAGAATCTTTTGCTAAAAATATCTAACAAACTTATAAAAATTAACAACTTAATTTTGAAAACTTATCTTTTCAAAATAAAATCTGATTTTAAATTTTGAATTTTAAAATAAAATAAAAAATAATTATTAAAAAACGCATCAGCCACCGTGGTGTGGCCAGCCGAAGCTAGCCACGGTTGCCATACACTTGTAAGTGTACGCTGCACAGTAGCGACGCACAGCAACAATGTCGCACAACTCTTGCATGGTGGTGCTACTGCTCCTCCTTGCTTGAACCTGCTGCCCTCTTCCCTCCCTCCCTCCCTCGTGGACCACCACCGGCGGCAGCCACCATGGTTGCGCCACCCAGCCACGGCTGCTGCCTCAAAACATTCCCAAAAAACTTTCTTTCTTTTTAGTTTTAGTTTAATTAAAACAACCCTTGCTAAATTAAATTAAATTGGTCCAAGTTATTAAAATTAAATCACATTCAATTTTAAATAAGGGTTCTTCATGAAAATAATTCTTAATTCAATTTAACACTTAAATTAAATTATTAATCATGAAAAATTCATAATTTACACATGAAATCAAATAAGTTGAATTCATGAAACTAGGAACTATCGAAATTATTCAAAACACAAAACACAAAATCCAAATTTAGGGTTTCAAAAATTTCGAATTAGGGTTTGGGAGGGTCAAAAATTTTAAACTGAATAGTGAAAGGAATGGTGTCCTTCCAACAAGTGTATTATTCCGATAGAGGTTTCAGAATTATTAGAATGACAATTCTTCAATAAGGTCAAGTAATCGGAAAGCCTAGGTGGAGGCCACTTCCGATCAGTAGTATTAATGTATAATTAATATTACAGCTTAATCTTGAATGAACCCTTCGGGTCACACCCAATCGAGTAACCGATCCGAGGCGACAAATCAATCCAAAGGATTAGATGAGTCGTTTGAGTATTACGAACAAAAGCGTCGGATATTGAGCTTAGAGTGTCAAACCGAGCGTCGCAAGTTGAGTCGAGTTTGGAATTTGACGAGACAGAAAATCAAGCAAGCGACAAGTACGAGCTAGGCCGTAGCATCGCATTGGCCTAGCCATGCGAGTGCAAGGCTAGCTTAAGCTTACAAGCGCATCGCAAGGCATGCCGCAAGCCTAGCATGCACTGCGTGCTAGGCCAAGCATGCTAGAATGGCTGGTGCTGCTGGCCGCAAGCATGCTAGCGTGCTAGTGTGCTGGGCCACGCAACTAGCCGCATCATCACCAGCTCGAGCACAGCAGCAACGTGCTATACGTGTTGTGCTATGGCGATGTGCGCTAGCATTGCAGTACCAACCGCATCATCGCTAGCACATGCATCGCAAGAAGCGTGCTAGCGTGTGTGTGTTGTGCGTGCTTGCTAGCGTAGCAGCACATGTAATGCATCGCTGCAGCAGCCCACAATGTGTGTGTGGCTTGCTACGCGCATGCGATGGAAGGTTGGCCAGCAAGCCCAGCCTTGGTGCTACGCGCCAGCTGGCCTACCTTGGCAGTCAAGGCAGGCTGCCAGCCAGCCATCCGTGAGGTCAGCCACGGTTTTAATGGGGACCGATGATTGGTGGCCTTGCTTAGGGAGCAAGGGGATTTTTGGTCCCCCATTTTGGTGGTCCTCACCTACCCATGCTCTCCATATGACACTTGGAGCTTGTTGATTGCTTTGCATTTTAATTTGTTTTGGATTAAAATAAATTGGTAGAATAATGCAAATAATGCAATTCTCCCACATTGATGGGAGAAGGGGAGATCAAGGCTCCCTTCCCTATAAATACCAAAGTTTTGGGTTTGGGAAAATTCACTTGAGTTTTGGCTGATGTACCCAAATTTCGACCCAAAAATAGTGAGTTTTAGGTGGAATCGATGTTCTAAATTGTTTTTGTCCTTCTTTGGGAACTGTCCAGAAGCCAAAATCCACCCAGAAACATGATTTTCGAGGGGTTTTTCGTTTTTGACGAAAAAATTTTAAATCTTTAAACCTTGATTAATTATAGCATGTTAAAGGTAGATTAAACGTATGGTTGCATCACTAATCTACTGCAGTTATAAGCCTTATTAAGAATTTTTATGAAGTCATAATTGGTGCTTAATTTGGTGAGATCATTTTTTCACATAAACTTGAAATTTCACAATTTTGCAAATTAATTGCTTCAAGTGTGAATGTTTATGGTGAATGTGTAATTTTGAAGTCCCTAATATGTTAAAGATTCCATCTTTAATTGTTTATTTGGTTGGAACTTTTATTGCTAAATTCCATGTTGAACTAATTTTTGGATTTAATCATTTTGGGTTGATTAAAGTCCTAAAAGTTCAAAACTTATGATTGAAATTTAATTAATCTTCATATTGGAAGATGTAATTTTTCAAGTTTACACAAGTTAGTGTTGGAAATTTTTCATTAGATGAATGGGGTTATTTTTCCAACCTCTTTAATTTTGTCAAATTTCATTACAAATTTATGTATGGTAAAATTAATTATGAGTATAGCCCTTCAATTTTGTAGCATCAAGATGGATCTAAATTGATTTAAAGAATGTTTCTTAAATAATTTAGGCTTGTGCACTATTAAAATTGAATTTAATTAAGTTGGACTTGTTTTATTTTCATTTTTCTCTGAATTGGTTCTAAAATAAATTTAGAATTAATTTTTATTACACATAAATCGGGAATTAAAATCCCGAGGCAAGTGCACGCAAATTGAGGCAAAATCGCCCAAGACACACCCTTAGGATAGCTGGGTTGCTCAAGCAGCCCACATGTGGCTGCCAAGGTGCGTGATGGGCTGCCTTGCCTCGTAGATACGCTAGTGTATGGTGTGTGTGAGAGTGTGATGCACACTTGGTGCTATGTGCTATGCGAGAATGATGCGTGTGTTGTGTGGCTGCTGGAAGATGCCCTCAAGTCCTGTTGGGAAGAAAGGCATGCGAGCCCTAGCAAGCCCGGCCATACACTACCAGCACCAGCATTCACGCAAGCATGCGTGGCTTGCTGCGATGCTGCTGGTGCCAACAAGTGTGGCGTGCTCTGCTAGGCAAGCATGCCAGCATGCATAGCCACGGCTTAGGCACCTAGCAAGCCTAGCCTCGTGGCTTTGATGCTAGACACTTGGGCGTGTTGTGGGCTATCATTTTGCGTAATTTAGTTATTTTAATTATTTATTTAATTATCTTAACGAGGCTAGGCCTCGGTTCCTCCGGCACTCGCAAAATATTTTGGCAAAATATGGGTTTACCGGCTTAATTAATTGGATTAATTAAGTTGGATGCGGAATTTAGTAGGAGCTTCATTACTTACTTGAACTAATTGCGTTTTAATCACATAAAATGTTAAACAACTTTGACTAGTTTTAATTAGGCGTGTTAATTGGATTAACCACCTAAGTTAGTTACTAGTTTGCACGTGTTATGCTTTGTTACTTGTTTTTCGTTGTAAAATGCACGGGCCATTCACATATAGTGAATGGATGAATGGAATGTATATTGTTTCACAGGTTTTGTGAAAATGGCAACTAGTGGGGCCCGACTAGGTACGGACTGCAATCCGTTATGTATTTTTGTAAATCTAAATACGGTCTGCGTACTGTTACGTATTTTTGTACCTTAATAGTTAGATTAATCCTAATTGTAGTAACTAGTAGTTGCATATTTGGCAGAGATCTCTCGAAGACGGCGTTTCTAAGAAGACAAGCCAAGAAGTTGCATCAAAGACCCATGGAGAATTGAAGACTCAAGGGGTCATGCTAGTTGCCAAATGCATGTTTAGGATTTCAAATGTTGCGATGATTTATTAAGTTCACTTAAATCAACCAACATATAAACCCTAGGTCCCTATAATATTGAGCCAAATTTTTCATTGCAAGAACGACACTTACCGAACTAATGCGCGCGGTGATGGGCTACGCCAAAGCGAGGCATCACCGCTTCCCTAAGATCATAAGGTATACTAGGTATACAAGTCGTCTTGGTTAAGCTCAACAATATCAATAAGAAGTCCTTAGATGTCGTGGCAATGGAGATAAAATGTCAAGGAAGCATTAGATGCGACGTTTTATCGAACCAATAGTAGTTTGGAGCTATTATCAATTGGATTGCTTACCCTAAAATATTAAGTGTTAAGACAAGACAAAGCATGCTTAATCACTTTTTGATTTTTGAGATCTTGGAATCGTTTTATTCTCGCCTAAAAGGGACAAATTTTAATGCGTGGATAAGACGCGTAATAAGATTGAAAATTTGCATGTATGCTTTGAATTTCAAACTTATTATGTTATGAACTTGATAAATGGTTAAAGTTTGCACTTATATTAGTAGAATTCTAAATCAAATTATATTGTTTTCAATGATTGGTAAAGGAAATCTTTTGAGAATGGTTCTCAAAGAATGGAAAGGCATTTCTAAAATACAACCTCTCATAATTTACTTTTATAACTTAAGTCCGAAAGAAAGGTTGGATATCATGTATTCAAAATACTGGGTAGTTTTGATGAACGTGAAATATTGAGTTGAAAAACTCAAATTGTCAATAGTTGACAGCCAACATATCTTTTTGCTTCATACACAAATGAGTAGGACACATTGATGTAGTAATTCAAGTACGAATTGAAGGAAAAGATGGAACTTTGTTTCACGGCGCATTAGATGCTTAATTATGCCTAATAAAGTGTAAAAGTTAAGGCACTTAAAGAAATGGTTCTTACAGTTATGAAATTTTGTATGATAAGAAATATAGGAAACAAGGAACAAATTAAAGGAAAGGAATAAGATTCCTTTTCTACCCATGAGTTCTTGTTAATATGGTTAACTTAGCAATTCATTATCTTCACGAGTATTGGATACTGCTTGAGTGTTTTGCTTTGAAAGTGACCTCAAACCATTGAAGATAAGCTAAGCCATTGACTTACAAGCTTAGAATGAAGCAAGTAGTGCTACATCAGTTGTAAGGTCATTTGTTTTATTTAAAGTCCTTTTAAGCTAAGGCTGGAACGAATAATGGTTATTGTGTTCCATAATCAGCAAACGATCCGTTTACACACAGAAAGACTCACATTCAATAAAAGAGCAATCGTTGAAGGTTTTATTTGAATGGCATGGTTATCTAAGCCATGAGTCAAGAATTCTAGATTATAAACAAACATTTCCCTAACATGAAAACTCACAAGGTTCAAGTCATGGACATGATTTCTGTTCCAAACATCTTTAGCAATGTCACAATGGACAAGAACATACTCAAGGCTCTATTAGATAGACTCTTGATAGTTGATCGATTCGGAATCGTTCTAAGACAAGCAAGTCTTATTTGTTCGACAAAGAAAGGAGCTATTAAGCTTGGCATAGACAATTAATTCCAAAAGCTAAAGAGGATTCCATTACTTCAACGTCTCACAAGAATTTGAAAGAATGTGGCTACATTCATCAAATGTGAACAAACTGTACCTAAAGTAGCTCAAATGTTCAGTGAAGTATAAAATCGACTTGGAAATATATCAAAACGTCTAGATTAGATTGAGCGATGTTTGCTTGAGCCAAGAGTAATCATATCAAACTTATGAAATTGAAATTTCATAATGAGCTCCATAAAGAATATAGTATGTCTTGACGGAGGCTTCAATGCCATTTGGAAATGACTCGAATGATGATGGATCACGTCCCTTCCTATAAAGTTCTTAAAGATTTGCACAAATGACTAGTGTTACACTAAACTGAAAAATTGTCGAAGCTATGAAAGGACACCATATTTAGTCATGGATAGAAATATTTTTTAGCGTTTTTTCAAGTATATGTCTAGGGCTCTTAGCTCAGTGGGAGTTCCTTGACTCAGTGGGAGCTAAGAAGCTCAATAAGGGCTAAGGTACCTCGAGAAGGAGCTAACTGTTTGTTTCACAACGAACTTTTACCCAAAGACAATATACATGTCTCTTTGTAAGTATTCGAGTGAGACTATGGGCATTACTTCCACAACCTAATTGAGAACATAGTATTTGTTGCTCTAAGTGGTGTCTTTCTGGAAAGTAACACATTTCCAAAACGACAAGTGGGAGGAAAATGAACTCGATGACCATCGAGATTAGCAACAAACTTAAACTGAGAATCTATGAAGACTTTAGGAGGGCTTCATGAGAATGATTGATCAAGAATACTCAAAGGACTTCACAAGTGCCTTAAATGAGAATTTAATCCTCACAAAACTTTAGAAGTGGTGGAGTAAGATCAATATAATCAAAGGGCTTTAAAAGCACCTTGAAACTTAGTGTTTGATGCAATTACCCCGTATAGGTATCGAATTCACCAAAGGCTTGGATTGAATCCTATAAATTTATATTAAGTTAGAAATAAACCTAAAACTTACAAGCATACTATTTACCATTGGATGGTGAGGGAATAGTGTCTTGTAAATTAGCTACGAAAAATCCAAATTCCGAATATTGGTTAGAGGCCATAAAATCAGAAATAGACTCCATGTTTGAAAACCATGTTTGAAACTTGATTAATTTGCATGAAGGGTGAAAGACTCATCAATCGCAAATAAGTTTTCAAGGAGAAAACTAACAAATGTGAAATGCATAATGTATACATAGCTAGATTGGTTGAAAAGGATACAATTAATTCACGGTGCTGATTTTAATAAAAACCTAATTCACTGATCAAAACGCTTATGTCTTTTCGTGATTATTCTAGCAAAATTGCGCATATGAAATATGGAAAAATAGATAGAAACCGCCATCCTAAAATTGGATTTTGGAAGAGACTATGGAAATAGTCTAAGGGTTTTGTAATTCTAAATAATGCTAGATTTTAAAGCAAGCTCAAGAAATCCATTGTGGGATTAAGTGAAGCATTGTATGTAGAAATTAGAACATGTATTCTCATAAAGATAATAAAAGGTTTGGGTTATGGGGAATCATAGATATTCTTATGAACAAGAAGTTTAGTGAGAGCAAGAGTCAATCTTGTATGGTCCAACAAGAAGTTTATGAACTCTATTGTGAAATGACTGTCAAATGTTAAATGCTTAGATTTGAAAGGATTTTGACAATGGACCAAGCAAAAGGCAATACTTAGTACATAGTGGGAATTAAGATCTATTGGATAGACTTATTGAAATGTTTAAACGAGTAGAGGAATTTACTGTGTTAAACATGAAGGGCTTGGAAAGGCTTTTGACCCATATGTATAAAACTAAGTGAATGTTTGAACTAAGTATAAACTGGGTAAATACTAAGTCAAACAAAAAAGACTCTAATAGAGATTTTCAACCGTATCACATATCAAACAGTTTAGCAAGACTCGGTGAAACTAGATGAGCTAAAAGGTCACATGAATGGAACAATATTGGGAATAACTCTGCAATTAAAACCATCATATATGCTATGATTGTAGGGTTTCGTAGTGACCCGACACTACGCGGAAGGAAACCCACCAAGACCCGCCCCTTAATTAAAGCAATTAAACAAGCATGATAAACTTAATCAAACAAGATTAAGAACAAGAATTATACCTTTGACGCGTGCTTTGCTCCTAAAGAGCTCTTACTTCAAAATCCCGAAAAGACGAGATCTCCGACGGATCGTACCCTCGACCCGACCCGAGCGTCCCAAGTCTTGAAGGTTAGTCAAGACCCGGACAAAATAACTATGAGTTTTACGAATCAAAGGTTTACTCTTTCTTAGAGTTGCCTTTTTAATTCCACTCAAGGTTGTATCAAATCCCAATACCAAGCTTGGTATTTATAGGGAAATGATCCCTTGATTCTCATTCCCCAACCAATGTGGGAGAATGTTTTATTTGCCAATTAATTTATATCTAAAATATATTAATAAACAAATCTAATCACAATGCAACAAGTGTCAAATAGAGAGAGAAGGTTAGGTGAGGACCATAAATGGGTGGGGGGGCCATTACCTTGCTCCTCAAGGCCTTGCCCAAGCTTGGTCCCCACCCCTCATCAAAACCGGCACCTCATAGACAACTGGGCTGGCAGCCTGCCTTGGCTACCAAGGCTCCCAGCTAGCGCCTAGCACTAAGGCTGGGCAGCCAGCCAGCTTGTTGTGCTAGCAAACAGTGCTAGCACGCACTGGCCTAGCACGCTCCGAGCTGCTGGGCGCTAGCGCTGCTAGCCTAATGCTGCTGCCTAGTGCTCCCTCGCACACACTCTCACACAGGGCCTCTCGCACAGCCGGCCAGCTAGGCCAGTATGCGCACACCCCAGCCAGCGCACTATGCACGTAAGGCCTAGCATGCGTGCTGCTAGCGAGCCACGCATGCTGGGCTTGGTGCACCTTGCTAGCATGTTGTGCTTGGTGCTGCCATGCGAAGGCACGCACGCAAGCACACAGCTAGGTGCCTCAATGCGAGGCTGTTGGGCGACGGTGCACACGCACACGCACACACGCATGTGCCTAGCACTGCAATGGTGTTGTGCGTGATGCTTGGGTGTTGCGAGAGTGCCTATGCACACGCACGGACACGAGGGTGATGTTCTTGGTGCGATAGGCCAGCGATAGCGCCCATGAGCACCCAGGCACCCAGGCTAGCACGTTGCTAGCTGCGATGGGTTGCCTGGTGCTTGTGGGGCTTGCGATAGCTGCCATGCGCACCCAGGCGCCCATGCTAGCATGCTGCTAGCTTGCGATGGGCTCCCAGGGCGCGTCTAGGCTGCGACAGTGCCTAGCACACCATGGTGCGCCTAGCACACACATGGTGCACCTAGGCTTGCGATGAGCTAGCCTAGCCTAGCTACGGCTACGCTCATACTTGTTGCTTGTGATTTTGCGACGCTCGGTCTCGACGCCCTAGGCTCGATTTTCGACTTCTGTATTCGTAAAACTCTGTCGACTCATTAAATCCTTTCGGATTAATTCGTCGTCTCGGATCGGTGATTCGATTGGGTTCGACCCGAAGGGTTCAGTTAAGATTAAGCTGTAATATCAATTGTACCTTGATATTACTGATCGGAAGCGGCCTCCACCTAGGCATTTCGATCACTTGACCTTACTGAAGAATTAGCTCTGTAATAATTCTGAACCCTCTATCGGAAGAATACACTTGTTGGAAGGACACCATTCCTTTCAATCTCCCACTTGTCCTTCCGGACAAGTGTGCATATTGTGTATAACTCATTTTCTATGTCACTTAATGTTTCTTCGTGAACTATAAGGTAAGATTCTTTGTCATCCTTATTACGTTCAGAAGTGTTTCTCGATCTCCGAGTTCGACTGTCAATAAGTAGATGATTTCTAAAATCCATCTGAGCACGACCATGCATTTTCACAGTCTCACTCTTCGAGCGGCCTTTTAAACAACAAAACATTTTCCCTATTGTTAGTAGGGGGACAATCCCAGTCTTGTATTGTAAGTTCTTCTTACTAAGAGGACATAGACTCCCGAGTGTTCCCGTTATGATCCCCAGTTACGGCAGACGTTTAGAAACATCAAAGAGCCTAGTACTCAAACAAGAAAACTTCACAGTACTCATGGTCGGAGGAAATAAGTTCCGATAGCAATAATGAGAAATGTACTTATGATAAAATTTTAATCTTTCTTAAAGTACTCTCATAGGTCTTATCCAGTACAGTTCTAAACTGTACTTGTGCAAATGATTTATGACTGTCACGTCCTCGCAGCACAAGAAACGGTGCTGTAAATCATACTATACACTAATCTATGGCGGTCATCAATCGTCCATCTGTTAGATGACCTCGATTAGGGGTACTTTTCGATTTAATATTCAATGTTCACTTAACAGGTGTTTCTTTATCCAAGACATGGTCTTGATACCCTGTATTGAATATTCTCGTAAATCGAATGGACTCATTATTTAATTCTAAACCACATTTAAATAGTAATGGAGTGAATGATAATTTTTGCACAAAAATTAATTACTCCATTAATGAATGGTTTTAGTACAGTGTCTTACATTAATCAACCCGTTTAATTAAAACACTTGTACAGGGAATTTCAAAGCCAGTCTCCTATATGCTTGATTCCCATTGCCTCAACGTGTTTGTTTTGTTTCACTTGAGACAAAGGTTTAGTCAAAGGATCGGCTACATTATCATCTGTGCCGATCTTACAAATTCTGATTTCACCTTCGGATTTCCATTCCCTTATCATGTGAAATCGCCTTTGCACGTATTTGACCTTCTGGTGTTCTCTCGGCTCCCTGGCCGGAGCGATAGCTCCATTATTATCACAATAGAGGTCTATCGGTCCCCTGATTGAGGGTACAACACCAAGTTCACTAATGAACTTGCGAATCCATACAGCTTCCTTGGCAGCTTTCGAAGCGGCCAAGTACTCAGCTTCAGTTGTAGAGTCTGCAGTGGTGCTCTGCTTGGCACTCTTCCAGCTAAACGCTCCTCCATTCAGACAGAATATATACCCCGACTATGACTTGAAGTCGTCTCTGTCAGTCTGGAAGCTAGCGTCGGTGTAACCTTCAACAACCAGTTCTTTGTGGCCTCCATACATCAGGAATTTATCCTTGTTCCTTTTCAGGTACTTAAGGATGTTCTTGGCCACAGTCCAATGCGCCTCTCCTGGGTTCGATTGGTATCGACTCGTTGCACTCAGGGCATACGATACATCTGGCCTTGTACATATCATGGCATACATGATCGATCCGATTAGCGAAGCATATGGGATCTGATTCATTCTTTCTCGCTCAACAGGTGTCTGCGGACACTGTTTCTTGCTGAGAGTTATGCCATAGGACATGGGTAAATGCCATCTTTTGGCATTTTCCATGTTGAATCGAGCCAGTACCTTATCAATGTAAGTACTTTGGGTTAATCTAATCATCCTCTTAGATCTATCCCTGTAGATCTTGCTGCCCAATATGTACTGTGCCTCTCCTAAGTCCTTCATTGAAAAGCACTTTCCCAACCAGCCCTTTACGGACTCCAATAATTTTGTGCTGTTTCCAATGAGCAGTATGTCGTCGACATACAGGACTAGGAATGCAATATCACTCCCACTGACCTTCTTGTATACACAAGACTCATCTGGATTCTTGATAAAACCAAACTTGCTAATGGCTTCATCAAATCGCAGATTCCAACTTCTGCTAGCTAGCTTTAGTCCATAAATGGACTTCTTCAGCTTGCAAACCTTTCCAGCGTTGCCTGGATCGACAAAACCTTATGGTTGTGTCATATACACAGTTTCTTCCAAAATCCCATTAAGGAAGGCGGTTTTGACATCCATTTTCCATATTTCGTAATCGTAATATGCAGCAATCGTTAGGATGATCCGGACGGATCCCCACCCCTCATCAAAATCGGCACCTCATAGACAACTGGGCTGGCAGCCTGCCTAGGCTGCCAAGGCTGCCAGCTGGCGCCTAGCACCAAGGCTGGGCAGCCAGCCAGCTTGTTTGCAAGCAGTGCTAGCACGCATCAACCCTAGCACGCTCCGAGCTACTGGGCGCTGGCGCTGCTAGCCTAATGCTGCTGCCTAGTACTCCCTCGCACACACTCTCGCACAAGGTCTTTCACATAGGGCCTCTCGCACAGCCAGCCAGCTAGTCCAGCATGCGCACACCCTAGCCACCGCACTATGCACGCAAGGCCTAGCATGTTGTGCTTGGTGCTTCCATGCGAAGGCACGCACGCAAACACACAGCTAGGTGCCTCAATGCGAGGCTGGTGGGCGACGGTGCACACGCACACGCACACACGCATGTGCCTAGCACTGCGATGGTGCTGTGCGTGATGCTTGGGTGTTGCGAGAGTGCCTATGCACACGCACGCACACGAGGGTGATGTGCTTGGTGCGATAGGCCAGCGATAGCGCCCATGAGCACCCAGGCACCCAGGCTAGCACGTTGCTAGTTGCGATGGGCTGCCTGGTGCTTGTGGGGCTTGCGATAGCTGCCATGCGCACCCAGGCGCCCATGCTAGCATGCTGCTAGCTTGCGATGGGCTCCCAGGGCGCGCCTAGGCTGCGACAGTGCCTAGCACACCATGGTGCGCCTAGCACACACATGGTGCACCTAGGCTTGCGATGAGATAGCCTAGCCTAGCTACGGCTACGCTCATACTTGTTGCTTGTGATTTTGCGACGCTCGGTCTCGACGCACTAGGCTCGATTTCTGACGTCTGTATTCGTAAACTCTGTCGACTCATTAAATCCTTTCGGATTAATTCATCGTCTCGGATCGGTGATTCGATTGGGTTTGACCCGAAGGGTTCAGCTAAGATTAAGCTGTAATATCAATTGTACCTTGATATTACTGATCGGAAGTGGCCTCCACCTAGGCATTACGATCACTTGACCTTACTGAAGAATTAGCTCTGTAATAATTCTGAACCCTCTATCGGAAGAATACACTAGTTGGAAGGACACCATTCCTTTCAATGATATGGAGTCGTCAATAAAATCACATGCTTGGAGCAAGAGAAGTATAAAATACCAATCAATTTAAATCTAAGTGATGAATCGTTAGATTATGATCAAGAAAAATCCAAATTACTTTGATAAGTAAAAGGGGATAAGTTCTTGACGCATGGAAACGAATGTAATTTGTGATTTGATGTTGCAAGCACATCCTTAGCAAGGATTAGATCCTTAATAAGGAAGCCGTTTATAAGCACGAGCTAGGATGCGTCATGGCTTAAGAATGGTAACATGGACGCGCATCCATGTATAATGTGCGGAAATTTAAGGTAAATTTCCATAATCACAAGTTTTTAGGGTCTCCCAAATCATTGTGAGCCTTTTGGAATGAAATCCGAGCAAAGCACCATCAGAAAGTCTACTGAAATATATGTTGAGAATATTGTTGCCTGGAAGGCAATAATAAGAAAGTGTTCAATGGAAAGTTCGTTGTCGAACGTTGATGATTGTAGGTTGTCAAGTTGAAAGATCTCAAATCATAAAAATAAGTGGGAGCCATCACTTAGACAATAAATCTTAAATGACATATGATCCATATAACACTCTCAAAATTTTATCATCTTATTATGAAAGTGTTCGACAATGAAGATGCTAAGATTTACAAAGTAATCATATCTAAACCTATGCAATAAGTGAACGACAACATTCACCAAAATTGCATGAAAGAAATCAAGCATATTAAATATAGGTGTGATTGCTATAAATGTTTTGTGAAAAGTGTTACTCTTGAAACATTTGAGGAAGACCATTTATCATAAGATGAAACGTTGAAAAGTTTCATGTTGGAATAAAATTTTGCTAATAAATTCTACAAACTATTTAATTGTGGTTTAGAATTAAATAATGAGTCCATTCGATTTCTGAGAATATTCAAAGCAGGGTATCAAGACCATGTCTTGGATAAAGAAACACCTGTTAAGTGAACATTGAAGATTACAATCGAAAATTTTCTCTAATTAAGGTCATTTAAATGATGGACGATTAATGACCACTTGAGATTAGTGTGTAGTATGATTTATAGCACTGTTTCTTGTGCTACGAGGACATGATTTTCATAAATCATTTGCACAGGTATTGGTTTAGAACTATACCGGATCGACCTATGAGAATACTTTAAGAGATTTAAAATCGTCATAAATATATTTCTCATTATAGCTATCGGAACCTTTTTCCTCAATCGTGAGTATTGTAAGTTCTCTTGTTTAAGTACTAGTCCATTTTGATGTTGCCAAATGTCTGCCGTAAATGGGGATTATAACGGCAACACTCGGGTGACTAGGTCCTCTTAGTAAGGGAAACTAACAATGCAAGATTGGGAAAGTCCCCCTATTAACAATAGAGAATATGTCTTTGTTGTTTACAAGGCCTCTTGAAGAGCGAGACTATGAAAATGCATGGTCGTGCTCAGATGGATTTTGGAAATCATCTCCTTATTGACAGTCGAACTCGGGAATCGAGAAACACTTCTGGACGTAATAAGGATGACAAAGAATTTTACCTTATAGTTCATGAAGAGACATTAAGTAACATAGAAAAAGGGTTATACACTAATTGCACACTTGTCCGGAAGGACAAGTGGGAGATCGAAAGGAATTGTATCCTTCCAACAAGTGTATTATTCCGATAGAGGGTATAGAATTATTAGAAATCTAATTCTTCAGTAAGGTCAAGTGATCAGAATGCCTAGGTGGAGGCCGCTTTCGATCAGTAGTATTAATGTATAATTAATATTACAGCTTAATCTTGACTTAACCCTTCGGGTCACACCCAATCAAGTAACTGATAAGCCTTCTTATCATGGGTTGAGAGAAGCATTTTAGGGTGTGTTTTGATGCTTTATATGTACTTTTGTTAGCTTTTGTGAGTTTTGGGTTGTGATCTCACTTATGTGCAAAAGGCGGGATTTATGAGTATAACTGAGTGAGTGAGCTCGGGCGAAGAGTTATGTAAGAAGGATGGACCTTGGCTCGTGATTTGAGAGTTGTGATGGAGCATGGAAGAGCAAGGAAGAAAGCTTGAGGAAAAGGTGAAGCAAAGCAAGAAGAAGAAGCAAGGAAAGAAGGCAAAAACAGCAGGAACCGCTGCCAGGGCCGCTGGCAGCTGGCCAGAGCCGCTGGCAGCGGGTATACCAGAGTGAGGGGCTGCCAGAGCAGCTGCCAGCGGGTCCAGAGCAGCTGGCAGCGGCTCTGGCAGAAATTCGGGCTGTTTTGGTTAATTTTCAGCAATTTGGCTTTGTTTTGGCTCGTGTTTTGGATATTATTTTATTATTATTATTGTGATATGTTATTAAAATATAGAAACATATAAATAGATTAGTTTTAATTAAGTTTTAAGTTAGAAAAGGAGAATTAAGTGTTGAGAAAAAAAAAGAGCTTTCTAGGGTTTTCTTGGAATTTTCAGAATTCTTTGTTTTGGAATTAGAATCCATGGAAGCTTAATCTTCCGGATTCTTGGTTAAAGATTGAAGCTTTTAGCTACGAATTGTGAGATCTTTCTTCTCTTAATATCTATTGAATATATATTGTTCCTTGAATTAATTTCATGATTTGCTTTAATCAATTGCTAGGTTAGAATTATTGGATTCGCTTGCATCTAATTAATCTTTCCAAAGTAGCAACTTTAGGTTATTGATGCATGCTTTTGGTTGATAACTTGAAGAGGGAATAATATTATTGAAGAAATTAGACCGCTTGTGTTAATTTATTCAATCCTTGTTGATTTCTCCGTTTATTTTCTTCTTGTGGATAATTTAAAGCGCTTGTCTTGAATCGTGCATTGGAAAGGGTTAGAAAGGAGCGCTTTGCTATTTCTAACTATTTATGAGAATTTAGAATCTAGGAATTCTACAACAAGGTGTTCAATAGAGCTTGATTGAGGAGACTTCTATGATCAATTTGTATGTTCATTAGTGGATTTCGCATAACCAAGACCGTTCTTCTCATTGATTACCTATTCATTACGTTCGTTGTTCTTACTTAGTTCATTTATCATCATTGCTCGTGAAAACCCCCCTCGTTACTTAGGTTACTACCGTCCTAGAGTATTTCCACTTAGGTTTCCAGTTATTAGTCCCTTTTTCCCTGTGGATTCGAACTCGACTTCCCTAACTACGTTTATTTGCAGTTAGCTTAGTTGTGATATTTTTGGTTGCATACGACTGAGGCACACCAAATTTTGGCGCCGTTTCCGGGGAATTAAGGCGTTACTTTTTAATTGTTTATCTTAGTAGAATTTATTGTAGGACTGTTCTTAGCTATCTTTCTTTGTTTGTTCGCTAGGGTATGATAAGTACCCGTTCTCCTAACAAAGAAGTTTTGCAGTTTGATCCAGAAATTAAAAGGAATATTTCCAGGTTGCGAAAAGAGGCAAGAACAACCCCCAGTGAATCAACATACTCCTTCAATATTCAAGAAGAAGAGGAGATGGCTGACAATCGAACTCTAAGGGAACTCACAGCTCCCAACTTGAACCAACAACCGTTGTGCATTGCATACCAGCAGTTGGAGGAAGGTACTAATGTTGAGATCAAATCCGGTCTAATTCATCTATTGCCGGCATTCCATGGCATGAAAGGCGAAGATCCGAATAAACATCTGGCAGAATTTCATGTGGTTTGCACTAGCATGAAACCGATTGGGATGACTGATGAACAAATTCAGTTGAGAGCATTTCCTTTTTCTCTCAAAGATGCAGCAAAGGATTGGTTTTACTATCTTCCCCCAGGTAGCACAACAACTTGGGCAAATTTAAAGAAGTGTTTCCTTGAGAAGTACTACCCAGCCACTATTTCTGCAAGCCTTAAGAAAGCTATCAGCAATGTGGATCAGAAGGAAGATGAATCCTTGTATGAGTATTGGGAGAGATTTAAGAGATTGTGTGCTAGTTGTCCTTACCATGGGTATTCCGATCAAGACCTCATCCTATACTTCTATGGAGGTCTAACTGATGATGACTTGAGGACGGTGAATGCAGCAAGTGGTGGAGGGCTAGTGAATAAGACTCCAGGAGATGCAACTAGGTTTATTGCAGAGCTAGCAGAAAATTCTAGGCAATTCAGTCAGAGAACTCCCACGCGCCGGGTGAATTTAGCAAATTCGAATACAACTGAGTTAGAGAGTCAAGTAGCTGATTTGACTTCTATGATGCGTGAGTTCATGGTGAACTCAAGGAATCCACAGAAACTGAATGCTTGTGGTTTATGCACCTCCATGGGACATCCCACTGATGCATGTCCTCAATTACAAGAGGAGCAGAATGAGCAGGCCAACGCCTTAGGTTTTCAAGGGCAAGGTCCGCAGAGAAGATATGATCCCTTTTCAAATACCTACAACCCAGGATGGAGAGATCATCCAAATTTGAGATATGGGAATTCCCAAGGAAACCAACAACATCAGCATGCTCAAGGTCAACAACAGTTTCAGCAATATAGGGCACCGTTCCTAACACCTTAAGGCCAAAGCTCTAATTCAGGTAATATGTCAACTGAAGAAATGATTAGATCACTAACTTCTAATGTTTCTACCATGCAGCAGAATATGATGCAGTTTCAACAAGAAACCAGATTAAGTATTCAAAACCTGGAGAATCAAGTCAGTCAAATCTCAAGTGCAGTAAGCCGACTTGAAGCTAAGGACTCTCGAAAGCTTCCATCCCAAACAGAGCTGAACCCTAAGCAACAAGTTAATGCAATAACATTGAGAAGTGGCAAAAAGTTGCAAGAAACTGTAGTTGCACCTAAGAAGGCTAAAGACTTGATTGGAGTTGAGGAGGAGGAAGTAGAACAAGAAACTAAGGCGAATCCGCCAACCTTTACCTCTTATGAGCCTGTGCCACCTTTCCCAGAAGCCTTGCAAGATACTCGAAGGTATGAGAAAGACAAGGATATTTATGAGACTTTCAGCAAATGTGAGGTAAATATGCCCCTCTTGAATGTGATTAAAAGTGTTCCTCGTTTTGCTAAGTTTATGAAGGAACTGTGTACGATCAAGAGAAAGCACAGGTTGGGAGGAAAAGAAAAAGTGAAGGTGAGTGCTCATGTTTCTGCAGTTTTCCAAAAGAAACTCCCAGAAAAATGTGGTGATCCTGGTATGTTTACTATTCCTGTTACAATAGGAGACACCACATTACACCGAGCCATGTTGGACCTAGGTGCATCAATCAATGTCATTCCCTACTCCCTGTTTAAATCTTTAGAACTTGGGCCTTTGCATGAAACTGGGGTAGTAATTCAGTTAGCTGATAGGTCCAATGTATATCCTAAGGGGGTAGTAGAAGATGTACTTGTTAAGGTTGATGGATTGATCTTTCCTGCTGACTTTTACGTCCTTGACATGGAACATGACAAACAAGCAGCCCCCATCCTGTTAGGAAGACCTTTCTTAAAGACTGCTAAGACAAAAATCGATGTGTCTACCGGTTCTTTGACTATGGAGGTTGATGGGAAAGCAATTGTGTATAACATTTATGATACCATAAAGTATCCTGTTGATACTCATTCTTTATATTCTATAAATGTTGTCGATCCAATATTGCATGATGTTTCTAACATTGATCATGGGGATGAGCTCCTCACACCTATTACTAATGTTGTGTCTGGTGATTGCTTGGATTCTTCTATACCTACTAATGTGCAGGTGAAGGTGGCGGAATTGAATGAACAGTCCAAGCTTCCACCTATACCACTAGGGGCAACACCCACCCCGTCATCATTTCCGGGCAAGAAATTATCCCAGGTATACCACAAAGCAAAGAATAAGGTGTGGCATGACAAGATGAGCTCCCGTTGGAAGGGTCCAATTCAAGTTGACAAGGTCTATCCGCATGGAGCGGTAGAAATTCGGAGTTTAGAGACCAACAACATGTTCAAAGTGAATGGAAAAAGGCTCAAACCATACTACGAAGGGTTCAAGGTCGAGAATTTGGAGAACATCGATCTCTACGAGCCATCAATTGATTAACGAAGTTTCATGAGTTATGTCGAGCCAACGACGTAAAACAAAGGCGCTAATTGGGAGGCAACCCGAAAACTCTTCCCCGTTTTCATTTATTTTAGTTTTTATTGTTTTTTTTTTATGTACCAAGTGCTTTTGGTGGATTTATGTAGGAGGATGCTTTGGGAGTACGTATTGTGAGCAAAAACAGAGCAAAACAGGTAAAAACAGGCTTTGGGAGGCAGCCCCTGCAGGAGCCGCTGGTAGCGGGCTGGCAGCTGCTCTGTAGCCGCTACCAGCGGCTCTCCAAGCAGCCAAAAAATCCCAAAGTTCTGCCCCAGCCGCTGGCAGCGGGTCTGGTCTTCAGAAAAAAAAAAAAAAAAAAAAAAAAAAAAAAAAAAAAAAAAAAATTGCAGCAGCCGCTGCCAGCGGGTCTTCCAGCAACATTCACCCTAAATTCCTTCTTAAGCCGCTGGCAGCGGGCCCCAAGCCGCTACCAGCGGCATTCCCTGCATACCTGAATTTTTGCCCTTTTAAACCCCTTTTTCTTCAATCCTACAATCCAATTCATTCTAGTCTTTATCCAAAACCCCAATTAATCACTTCCCTCTATCCCTTAGCAAGTATTCTTTATCCAAAACAACCCATTTGCCCCATTTTCAATCCAAAATTCAGAAATTTAAAAACCCCTCGTCTAACCTCTTTTCCCTCAATTTCAAGTCCAATTAAACCTTAACATTGTTTCAATTTCTAAATTCTAAACTTGAAATTTGAGGAATTGTGTGAACCTTGGTGTTTGGAGGTTTGGTGGGTTGCTCATTGTATTTTGAAAGAGGAGGTGAGATTTGTGCAATTCGTTCTTGTGCAATGGGAAGACATAACAAGTGAAGGCAACCTCTTCACCTACAAGGGTTGCAAGGGGGTAGACAACAAGGGGATACTTCAAGGGAGGGTGTATCACCCTCTTTTCCCCAAGCAAATGACTTCATGGGCATTCGTCTAACTACGAAAGAAAAGACTACATGGGTTCAACTTCAACAGCCCAAAAGAATGGTGCAATGCACAAAAGTCGTCGATTTGGAGGCATTGCAAGTGGTTGGTTTGGAGGAAGTGATGGAGCACGAGCGCACCTACTTATGTGAGGTATAGATGAATTCCTTTCCACTTTGACTAAGGGATGTCAAGAATTTCTTTCAATTTTAACAATAAGAACTATGTCATGCCTTATGCGGTAATTAGAAATGTGTTTGGTTGGAATAATCTTCCCATGGGCAACACTTGGGGTCCCCATAGTTCATTTTTCTTCTCGAGAGTTTTGAAATCCTTAATAATGCCGAATCTTCCAACTTCGGGAATCCTTCCCATTAAGGTGGTACTTATTTCTTCCCTTTCCCTTACTTTTGTTTTTATTGTTGTTGTTCTTGCATTGAGGACAATGTCTCATTCAAGTAGGGGGGGAAGCAATTCTTGCATATTTTTGAAATTTGTATAGTTATCCTAATTTAATGGTTTTGTATAGCTATTTCAATTATGTTTCAATGAAAAAAAAGAAAAAAAAAACAAAGAAGAAAAATTGAAAAAAAAAAGAGAAAAGAAAAAGAAAAAGAAGCCCTCTAAGTCGAAAACCTGAAAAGGCGGCTTAGGCAAAAATGGGGGCCCGGTTAGGTTGAAAACCCGAAAGGGCGACCTAAGCAAAAAAGTGGCTAATGAGCGGGTGAGGTAGTGAGATTTGGAAAAAGATGAGAGGCTAGGATGAAAACCCGAAAGGGCTCCTAGGCAAAATGAGAGAAAAAAGAGAGAAATGTTCATGAATTTGATTCTTCAAGGAAATTTCGCATCTATTTGCCGGAGTCGGTGTCATAAGGGGAGGAGATATAAGGAGGTGTCGGGGTAGGTTTCATCTTGGTGATTTTGGGAGATAGTTGAGATTTTGGGGGAATTTGTTGATCATCTTAGGAATTTGAGAGCATGAGTTGTTTGTTTTCACTCTTGAATGTGGAAGTGTTTTTATGAGATTTTTGGTTAAGTTGAGTTTTTGTTTGCCCAATTTTATCAAAAATTTCATTTCTTTAGGCGGTTGAGAATATTCATACTCATGGCTATGCGTTTATCGTTCCAAGTTGATTTTGGGGATGAATTGATAAATAAGAGAAAAGGGAGATTCAAAGTGTGAAGTATGGGGGAGTGTGATTGTGATTGGTTGATAAGTACTAGGATGTTTTGTTGAGTTTGAGTGCGTAGAGCTAGTTTGATTCCACCATCTTCTGTTTTGAACCTTAGTGAGGAGGATGTGTTTTATTCTCTAAGTTTACTCGAGGGCGAGTAAAGGTTCAAGCATGGGGGAATTTGATAAGCCTTCTTATCATGGGTTGAGAGAAGCATTTTAGGGTGTGTTTTGATGCTTTATATGTACTTTTGTTAGCTTTTGTGAGTTTTGGGCTGTGATCTCACTTATGTGCAAAAGGCGGGATTTATGAGTATAACTGAGTGAGTGAGCTCGGGAACCAATGAAGAGTTATGTAAGAAGGATGGACCTTGGCTCGTGATTTGAGAGTTGTGATGGAGCATGGAAGAGCAAGGAAGAAAGCTTGAGGAAAAGGTGAAGCAAAGCAAGAAGAAGAAGCAAGGAAAGAAGGCAAAAACAGCAGGAACCGCTGCCAGGGCCGCTGGCAGCTGGCCAGAGCCGCTGGCAGCGGGTATACC
Organism: Chenopodium quinoa; assembly: GCF_001683475.1. Lineage (NCBI taxonomy): Eukaryota > Viridiplantae > Streptophyta > Magnoliopsida > Caryophyllales > Amaranthaceae > Chenopodium > Chenopodium quinoa. The sequence goes on along the minus strand of NW_018744502.1, from coordinate 892,741 downwards.
AGAGTGAGGGGCTGCCAGAGCAGCTGCCAGCGGGTCCAGAGCAGCTGGCAGCGGCTCTGGCAGAAATTCGGGCTGTTTTGGTTAATTTTCAGCAATTTGGCTTTGTTTTGGCTCGTGTTTTGGATATTATTTTATTATTATTATTGTGTTATGTTATTAAAATATAGAAACATATAAATAGATTAGTTTTAATTAAGTTTTAAGTTAGAAAAGGAGAATTAAGTGTTGAGAAAAAAAAAGAGCTTTCTAGGGTTTTCTTGGAATTTTCAGAATTCTTTGTTTTGGAATTAGAATCCATGGAAGCTTAATCTTCCGGATTCTTGGTTAAAGATTGAAGCTTTTAGCTACGAATTGTGAGATCTTTCTTCTCTTAATATCTATTGAATATATATTGTTCCTTGAATTAATTTCATGATTTGCTTTAATCAATTGCTAGGTTAGAATTATTGGATTCGCTTGCATCTAATTAATCTTTCCAAAGTAGCAACTTTAGGTTATTGATGCATGCTTTTGGTTGATAACTTGAAGAGGGAATAATATTATTGAAGAAATTAGACCGCTTGTGTTAATTTATTCAATCCTTGTTGATTTCTCCGTTTATTTTCTTCTTGTGGATAATTTAGAGCGCTTGTCTTGAATTGTGCATTGGAAAGGGTTAGAAAGGAGCGCTTTGCTATTTCTAACTATTTATGAGAATTTAGAATCTAGGAATTCTACAACAAGGTGTTCAATAGAGCTTGATTGAGGAGACTTCTATGATCAATTTGTATGTTCATTAGTGGATTTCGCATAACCAAGACCGTTCTTCTCATTGATTACCTATTCATTACGTTCGTTGTTCTTACTTAGTTCATTTATCATCATTGCTCGTGAAAACCCCCCTCGTTACTTAGGTTACTACCGTCCTAGAGTATTTCCACTTAGGTTTCCAGTTATTAGTCCATTTTTCCCTGTGGATTCGAACTCGACTTCCCTAACTACGTTTATTTGCAGTTAGCTTAGTTGTGATATTTTTGGTTGCATACGACTGAGGCACACCAGTAACTAATCCGAGGCGACGAATCAATCCAAAGGATTAGATGAGTCGTTAGAGTATTACAAACAAAAACGTCTGATGTCGAGCTTAGAGCGTCGAAACCGAGCGTCGCAAGTCAAGTCGAGTTTGAAATTCGACAAGATGGGAAATCAAGCATGCGACAAGTACGAGCTAGGTCATACCCTCTCATTGGCCTAGCCATGTGAGTCCTAGGCTAGCTTAAGCCTCTAAGCGCATCGCAAGGCATGCCGCAAGTCTAGCATGCATTGCGTGCTAGGCCAAGCATGCTAGCATGGCTGGTGCTACTGGTCGCAAGCATGTTAGCGTGCTAGTGTGCTGGGCCACACACCCAGCCGCATCATCGCCAGCTCGAGCACAGCAGCAGCGTGCTATGTGTGTTGTGCTATGGCGATGTGTGCTAGCATTGCAGCACCAACCGCATCATCGCTAGCACATGCATCGCAAGAAGCGTGCTAGCGTGTGTGTGTTGTGCGTGCTTGATAGCGTAGCAGCACCAAGCAGCAGCACATGCAATGCATTGCTGCAGCAGCCCACAATGCGTGTGTGGCTTGCTGCGTGCATGCGATAGAAGGCTGGCAAGCAAGCCCAGCCTTGGTGCTAGGCGCTAGAAGGCAGCCTTGGCAGCTAAGGCAGACTGCCAGCCAGCCATGCGTGAGGTCAGCCACGGTTTTGGTGGGGACCGGTGCTTAGTGGTCTTGCTTAGGGAGCAAGGAAATTTTTAGTCTCCCCCTTTGGTGGTCCTCACCTACCCATGCTCTCCGTATGACACTTGGAGCTTGTTGATTGCTTTACATTTTAATTTGTTTTGGATTAAAATAAATTGGTGGAAAAATGCAATTCTCTCACATTGATGGGAAAAGGGGAGGTCAAGGCTCTCTTCCCTATATATACCCAAATTTTGGGTTTGGGAAAAATCACTTGAGTTGAACTCAATAAGGCATCTCCCTATAGGTGAGAAAACCATTAAGTTCGTAATACTCTAGTCTTTTCTTGGTCTAACCCCGACTAACCTTCGGGGTAGAGGCCGTTCGGGTCGAGTCTCGAGGGTGGACTCCGTCAAAGGCTCTCGCGCTTGCGGAGCTAAGGCTTTGAAGTCCGAGCTCTATAGGAGCGAAGCACGTGTCGAGGGTAAGAATGTCATTTCTCTTTCTATTTCTTTTGTTGTTTAATTATGTGATTGCATGCTAAGTTTCTTTAATTAGTGGACGGGTTTCTCTTCCGCGTAGTGTTGGACGCTACGAAACCCAACAAATAGGGCAAAAATCGGTCCAAATTTTAGGAAAAAATTGAGCAAATTAAATATCTTTAATGATTCTATATGTTAAATCATCATTTAAAATAAAAATTAACGCATAATTGAATTATTCTCCCTCTTAATTGAATTACAATTTGTGGACAACAAAGAATTATCATCAATATGTGTACATGCGTGAGGCTAACAGATACCACTGTAGGACTTTAGATATTATAAGCGGAATTGCATGAATCATATTCATAAGCATCTAAAACAAGATCTTTTACACAACACATAAAGAACACGTAATTATACCTTTGAAGCATGATTCCACGAGTGATCGAGCAAGAACAATAAGGAGAACAAGAACCCCAAACCTGATTCCTCTACTTGGTCCACGAGCAAGAATTGAACCTCCACTAATGCTAGTTGGTTGTGATAGAACCCTTCAATCAACCTTCTACAGAGAGAAGAGGAATGAACAAGCCACAAACCACCACCACCACCACCATGCGTCCACTTGGGGCCGGTGTCCTTATTGTACGGACAAAGGAGGAGAGAGAGAGAGCAGCGTGTGAGAGAGAGAGAGGTGGAGGGAGTTTGGTTGCTTGCTTCACAATATACTGCTTAGGTTAATTGTGACTTGTATGCATAACATAGGCAAGGACTCTATTTATATATCTCATATATGATTAGAGTCCATGTGAAGCCCAAACTCCTAACCCAATCCAAACTATTCTAGCCTTACTACTTATGTGGCTTGTCATTACCTCATGAGGCCCATTAATGGGCTTCATACTTTGTTTAATCCATAACCCTTGTGTGTGACCTTATAGGATCCATTCAATTGGGTTTTGGACTATTTGACTAGCCCAAAGATCATTTATCATACCTAGCAACAGACAATGACACTACTACAAAATTGAGCTTAAGTAACACCCATTGGTAACACTTTAAAAATTTCATGATTGTTTGATTTTTACGTAACACTTTTGTAACATTGTGGTATTAGGTAACACTTTATTGTAACACTTTGATATTAGGTAACACTTGGTTGTAACCCTTAATTTTTTTTTATTTTTTTTTTTAAGAAAACACTTTATTCGATAGGCTCAATTTTTTTAATCAAAATCGACCCTTCAGTCACAACCTCACAAATTTCTCCCCCCTCGTATTTCTCCAACCCTCAATAAAGCTTTGACCGTCTCTTTACGCTGCACCTCCTTACCTCTGCTTCCATCGCTATCACCTTCTCAGTAATTAAACCAATGAGTCTTTCCTTCGATTTTCATTTGCCATTGACAATGAAGCTCGAAATCAATGGAGGACATTATCTCTCCTTCCGATAAGCAGGTCATGGTCTCTAAATTCCTTGAGATCGCTGCTGGCCAGAGTGCCGATACAATCCGCCAATTCTTGCAGGTATTTCTCCTAATTTCTACTTATTTTTTTCTTCAATTTCATAAATTAGGGTCTTTTTTCACTACAATGCTCGATTTGATGATCGCTGCACAATCAATTTTGTATTCTGTAAATTTTTTTTACGAAGTGTAAAATCGATTTAGAGTGATGGCAACTCAGAAATTGCGCTGCATTTATAATTTAGTGTGATGAATTGCGGAACATGCTTTGAACTTCTTGCCGGTAAAAATTGTGTGGTGTGTTGCGTAAGACGTTTATTTGTTGATGCTTGTAGTGTAGAGTGTATTCCAATCAATTTAGCTGATGGTAATTTCATGCCCCCTCCCCTTTGATTGATTATTGCTTGTAGTCGAGGGCTGTTTGGCATGATATAGTTTGTCTTAATTTCTCCTTTTTTTTTTTGCTAATCGAGAGGTAATTTCATGCCCCCTCCCCTTTATGTATACTTATTTTTCCTGATTTTTCAATTTGTTGGATTAATCAATCTAATTTCTTGCTTTGAACAAGCTGGGTGATGAATATTTAACTTCGCTGATTTGAATGCTGTATAGGTTTTGATTCCTATTCTGAAACCAACTGGATACACCAGTGCTGATCCTTATAAAATGTAAGCTTAATCTAACCTTCAATGCTTTTTTACTAGCTATTTTATGTTTCTCGAATTTTTCTGCTTCCTATTTCTATTATCGAGCATAGTTTTAGAAATTAGGATTCTGGTGAGTTTTAAGTGGAATTAAGCCCTTTTCTTTCAAGTAGCTGTAGAATTGGATTCTATGAGCGAAATCAAGTAGATAAATGGCTAATAAGGTTTTGGGTCAGGCCAAAGTAGTGAATTGTATTCTAATTTATCACCAAGAAATTTAATAATCAGCAAATCAGCTTAGTTAGTAGGCAGGAGGCAACAAGGTGGCTTATACTTGATTGTGCAGGAAACCTGCACACACTTTTAAAAGTCAGAAGTTAGGATGAGTATCAAGCTCATAGATGAACTTCTGTGGTTTAGATATATAAAACGTGTTATTTGGTAATTACTTTTAAAATTGTTATTTGGTGATTAAAGGTTTCCAATAAATTAATTTATGTAAAGATCAGTATCAAGCTCATAGATGAACTAATAGGGTGATCATGTGGTAATTGTTTTTAACATCCAGTTATATAGGGGAAAAGAATGAGAGAGGATCTTTGTTTTACAATGGAAAATGAGAATTAAAAATAAGATTGAAGTCAATGTTATTATTTTGGACAAAAGCTTAAGCGGCATTATTGCAAACCTTCCTAGCTTGGTCAATCTCAATTTGATTCCTGGACCTTTTTATAGATTAATATTCTTGGATGATATGTTTTTTTTTTTAAGTTTGCAGTGTGAGTAGATAGTTGCATGAATTATTGGTAGTTTTGCTTTCTCTTTCCTTTTATTAATACATGGATTTAATTCTTAGTTTCTTACAAGAGTTGCTGCTACTGTAGTTTGATGACAAGGTTGCTTTATTTAATATAGGTGTATATTCCATTTGAATTGGCTAATATATTAGAAGATGGCTATTGAGCATTTTTTCCCCAGAATGTCTACAATTTACTTGATGCTATGTAAGAGGGTAGAGTGTTTAAAAAGAAATAATGTAAGAGGGAAGATATATATATGAATCATTATTTTACTCTTAGAATATCAGTTTACTACTTTTTTCAATTCTCATTGTATTTATGGATGCTCTTCCATTTATAAGCAGGGAGTGAGAACCATGAGATAGAGCATTGGAAGATTAGAGACGATGGAAACAAAAACTTCTGTTATGTTACAAGACACAAGAAACATGGTTGCATATATGTGGCAACCAATGTCACCATTACTCTTTCTACTGTTACAGATATCTGTTGTTGTTGCTGATGCCTGTCGATGTCACTAGCTCACTGCTATCTGCTGCTACTGCAGTCTGCTGTTTTCTCACTACTATTGTTGTCTGATCTGTTGCTGACTCTTGCTACTTCGGTTTGCTGCCATTACTCTCTGCTACTGCTGGTTATTGCCAACTGTTGTATGCTACTGCTTGAAGCTGCCACTCCTGTATACTACTGCTGGTTGCTGCTAAAGACTGCTACTAGCAGCTTCTGTTACTACTTCTGCCATTTTGCTATTTGCGTAGCTACTGCCATTCTGCTAGCTAGTTGTGTAGCTGCTACTATACGCTGTTATTAATGCTCTTTACTGTTATCGCTAACTTTTTTTGAAATTTGGAAGTTTTTTATTTTTCCTTACTTTTTCCAAGCTAGAGATCAAACTTAATTCTCTTTGTGTTAGGATTATTATATTGTTTGGCCAAACATTATAATTGGTGTTTATGGATTTTTTTTGTAAGAATTATGAAAGTATTTCAACCGTAATTGTTTTCTATCATATGTGTTGATTTCTTATTCATATCGTTTGTTGTACATATAATTTTTTTTTTATATTTTAAAAAAATAGTAAATGTTAATAATAATAATAATAAATGTTACCTATTAATCTATAAAGTGTTACATTACTTTGTAAAAAGTGATACATAATATCGAATAAAGTGCTACTATATGTCAAAACATGATTGAAAAATGTTACCTAATAATCAATAAAGTGTTACATTAGTTCGAAAAAGTGATACATAATGTCGGATAAAGTGATACTATATGATTGAAAAATGTTACTAAAGATAAGTAAGTGTTACGTAAGAAATAAAAAGTAACACTTTAAAAATGATACTAAAAATATAAAAAAGAGTTACATAAGAGGTTATATAGTAACACTTTTAAAAGTGTTACCATACGTTATCCAAAGTGTTATATAAGACCTTAGGTAACATGGGCGGATGTATCACTCACTTAAGTGTTACCTATTGTCTATAATAACATTTTTACCACTTTATGTAACACTTTTTGGGTGTTACTTGAGGTTAGTTTTGTACTAGTGTGATGACCCAAAAGAATAAACTAATTATCTCTATAATAATAATCCATGATACATCTAGTAATTGCACTTGTCGAGGACATAAATCCTTCACATACTACAAATTCAGAAGCAACTAGTGAAGGATGAAGAATTTATCAAAGAAAATCAGAGTTAAGATCCTTCGAAGAAACTGGAGTAAAATAAAGCTTCAGAATTGAAGTTTCCAATGGAGAAACTCAAGGAGTTTATGATAATTAGGTTTTATTTTCAATCTTTGTTTGTTCCAATTTATCATATTAACCTAAGTAGGAGTCAAGTGGAATTAGTCCTTGTGTTTAAATCGAATTTATTATACTTATTAATGAGATCTTTCATTTATCACAAAATTTTAACCACGCGGTGTGGTCAGCCACATTTTTTTTGTTTTCCCACTTTTTCCTTACTTTCTCTCTCCTACCTTTTAAGAATGGTAGAAAAACCTCTATTCTTCTTCTTCATCTTCCTCAAGAGAGAGACCAATCTACACTTCTCCAATCTTCATCATCATTTTCTCACTCCTCACTTTGTTCTCCTTTGCAACTCCTTCTCTCTCCTCCAAATCCTCCTTCTCAATTACAAACCCTAACTTAAATTGTTGCAATTAAAGCCGCTACGGTGGTGCGAAGGTTGAGTGGTGGTTGATATGGATGGTGGTCTGTTATGGCGGTTCGGTGGTGTTGTGGCGAAGGTGGAGTGGTGGTTGATGGAGTTGCGGTAGTTCGGTGGTGTTGTTCGCGCTAAAATGGCTAAAGAACCAGTTCGCGTTCTCATCACCAGTTCGTGTCCTCGTCAACGGTGCTGGCGGTTCGGTGGTGGTTGATTATTCAGTTTTTCTAGTTGATTTTTGTGTTTTGGTGCATTTTTTTTGAATTAGATTAGCTGATTTTGAGGTTAAAATGTTGATTTATAGCTTAATAGTGAGTCAGTTTTGACCTAAAAATGAATTGAATAGGCAATCATAGTGGTAAGATTTGATTTGATTGGATATTGTTGAGGTAGTGATGACAAAAACATTTCTCAATGCTGAATTAGTCAGTTGAGACTAATTGCGAGTATACATTTTTGTGTATACTAATTTAGGGGTTATTAGGTCAGGAGTTACTAGGGCGGTAAGGGGTTACTTGGTTGGGGGTTACTAGGTCGGTCAGAGGTTACTAGGTCGGTTAGGGTTGCTTGGTCAAGAGTTACTAAGTCGGTCAGGGGTTACTAGGTTGGTCGGGGGTTACCATAATCAATTAGGGGTTACTAGGTCGATCAGGGGTTATTAGGTCGGTTAAGGGTTATTTGGTCAGGGGTTACTAGGTCAGTGAAGGGTTACTCGACCATGATTTACTAAGTCAGTCAAGGGTTACTTGGTCATGGGTTACTTGTGTGTTAGCTGGCCACACGGTGTGGCCAACCAAACACAAAACCAGTTGTTCATTTATATTTTTATCTTAAGAAATACTATCTTTTATATAATATCTTTTATGAAAAGATTTTTCTTGAGCTATAAATATCTATCTTTTGGTAAAATCTGATTTAAGGAAAATTATATTTAAACGTGTATTTTGCTTGATCAAAATCAGTTGAGAAAATTAAGGAAGTTTCAATACGTTTATGATGAAAATATTGGAAGAGTGGCGTACACTTGCAACCCAAGTTCCCCTACTACGTGCTCTTAAAGTTGAGGGAAGTGCGATTAGTGGAACTAAATAAATGGTGAAGTGGATGGTACTTGAACATTATAAGTAGAACGTTATTCCTACTGCAAAACACACTTGAGCATTTTAAGCATTACTATATTAATTTTGTATTTGAGTAGAGTCATTCCACTTAAGTCTAAAGTCTCATTGTGCTAAGTACTAGAGTCATCTTTGAGTTATAAATTTTGGGGTTTGAGTGAACTTTAAAGAGAAAGACTTTAAGTGAGCTAAGAGAAAGAGAGATTTGAGAGAACATGATTGAGGGATCAATTGTAGGGTGCTTAAGTCTTAGGTTGTAACAGTTTGTTGCCCTTAATTAATTAAGAGTCGAGTCTTAAAATTCAGAGTAGGTTGTGGTTTTTCTTTTTGATTGGAGCCAAGAAGCTTTCCACGCAAAAATCTCTTTTATTCTTCTAAGTTCCTTGATTTACTTTTAATTCCGCAAAAAAATTTCCTACTTCCCTACACTATTCACCCCCCTACTTCATCTGAGTCAACAAAGGTTGTGAGGAAACTAAAATATATTCATAAAATAAAGATAAAACAAATTAAAAACGGAGATACAAGGGGTGGTGACACGGAAAATCCAAATAAGATAAAAATTTCATGTAGAATGAGAATTAATCAAACTTTCACTATGAATACTTAATTATTCCTTAGAAATGAATGAGAAGACAATGTATAATTGAGGATAATTGCTTATAGAGTGTGCTCAGTAAAACGTACGTTCCTTTGGAGGTGTCCCTTGATATTTATAGCCCTTTACTATGGTTCCTTGGTGCTGTTATAGGCTCTCTAGAAGAAGGAAAGGTGGTCTAATATTCCCGGACCCACTAGGAGATCATTGTTTAGAGACTTGGTATTAGGTGAACTTACTTTGAAAAGATATTCCACAAAATATGTTGGACTGGCTTTGATAATTATCAATTTCTTGAAGATCGGACACGTTGGCTATTGACGTACGTTGACACTGGCTTTAACTTGTCATTGAGACTGCGATAATGAAATTGTGGACGCCGTCGTGGCGTAGCATACAAAATTGCCCATAACAATATCTATGCTCACAAATCATAATAAACTGCAAAATAAAAGGTATAATAAACTAATAACATGATATCAAACACTTATTTAACATAAACAAGTAATAAAAACAAAAAAACCAAGTATATAAAGCAACAAAAAAGAAAATACGAGAGAGATAGAAATTCCCTTGATATGCAAGGATTGTTATTCAAATCTTAAAGTTTCTTCCTACAATTTTTCATAATTCAAGCATTCAACAAGCTTCACTCAATTTTTTAATCTCTCTCTGTCTCTCTCTCTCCACCTTAACTTAATCTAAAACTAAACTAAGAACATGGAAAAATGTTTCAAAATAGTGTCATATAATTTTTTTTATATTAGCAAAGGTTTCTTTGACAATAATTGTCACCAATTGAACGCAAAAGAAAAAAATTATGGACAGAACAAAACATGGACGTGTCACTTTTAGCATAAATGTGCTACTCAACCAAAAGTTTCTATTCGGTAAAACATGTCGGCAAGGATGTATAAATTTCTACATCAACCATCACCTTTAGTTGTGATGCCTTTTCTAGTAGAGACATTATCCTATCAAATGCTATAATTTCTTTGTTACTTGTCGAAAAAAGGTGTGAGACTAATTGTTTGAAAGCTTTTGAGATGCACTTTAATCCTCAGTTTGAATCATCTTAAAATGTTGAGCAACAAAGAAATAAATGGCCATTTATAATTTGACCCTGGTGTAAAATCCTTCCTATTAAAATCTTTCAAATGCTTTTATGGGCTGTTTGGTTTCAAGCATTCCATTTGAAATGCTGGATTTGGCCAAATTTCATGTTTGGGTAATCCTAACATTTGGATTTAGAATTGGCATGTCCCAATTCCAACCCAATGAAAACATTAATCCATATATCAGAATTTGAAATTCAATCCAAAAATCCATCATTTAAAATCCCAGAATGCTCTCTCTCTTCGTGCTCTTTCTCACTCAAGCTTTCTTTTTCCTCTCTCATGCAAGCTTTCTCTCTCCTAAAGCTTTTTCTCTCTTCTCCTCTACTGTTAAATTATATTTTAGTTTCTCAATTCTTAAAACGATGAATTTGCTACATTATTGTTTGATTGCTAATTTATAAATATTGTGTTAGGTGTTTTTGGAATGATTTTGTCTTCCGATCTAGAATATGTGTAATTGGTTGAATTTTCGATTTGATGTAAATGGTTGAATTTTCGACTTTATGTAATTGATTGAATTTTTTGAAATTGATTTTGTCTTCTAATCTAAAATATGTGTAATTGATTGAATTTTCAATTTGACATAATTGATTGAATTGTCGATTTTATGTAATTGATTGAATTTTGGAATTGATTCTGTCTTATGATCTAGAATGTGTAATTGATTGAATTTTTGATTTGATGTATAGTGTGCTCTTTTGTATGTTGTATTGATTATTTAGGGATTTTTTTTTTCTTTTGTAATTTCTTTTGAAATTAATTGTTTTGTTAATAGTATGATTATGATTGTAGCTATTTAGATGACAATTTGAGTATAAGAGGGAAGCAATTTAACTAGTAGGAAGTTCCCAAAAGCCTCTGCATATTAGAACAAGTGCATTGAGAATTGGGACGACATATGCACTCTATATGCTTCCGATAGAGCGTAGGTGATGGAGCTGAGCAACACGATAACTCAGCTGTTGCTATGGACCTTACTAGTTAGATTTCGCTAGATTATGTTTTTGTTGAATTTTATTTTGTAGACACTTAATCAAAATACTTAATTTTACCTTAGTTTGAAATCCATAATTTGAAATTATTTGTTTCCCCAAACAAGTATTTGGAATTTGAAATTCCAAATTTGAAATTCTTAAGTTTGCCAACCATGAAACTTGGAATTGAATTCTAGAAATTGGAATTCTGGAATTGAAATCAACGATTTCAAATGAAATGCAAGTATCCAAACACAACCTTATTTTACTTCAAGGCACTCTTCCTTGTTTTGTGTATGGGACTAAGATCCCCGAAGCCAAACCTACAACATCAAAAACAAAAGAATAAGTCGTACTAAATACTATAAGAGTTACAAAAATACACAAAATAGCTACATCTACCATACTCATCAAAATCTAAAAACAATGTAGAATAGCAAAAATGAGGATTTAAAATAGATCAGATTACAATCTAAGGAAATATGTGAAAAATATTAAGTTAGAATAATACCACATATCAACAATTTATATGGTGAATTATTATACAACCTCTATTTCGTTTTATTTGCTACAACGTGACTTTCACCAACATTTTGGTAAAATTTCTTTGTGTGGTAAATGGAGAGAGAAAAAAATAAAGTTACATGCGATGAGGAGAAAGATAGAAAGAAATGATAAGCAGAAAAGGAAAGAAAATATTTGTTGAAAATATTTTGTAGTATCCATTTATGGTAAATATTGTAAATACATTGAAACGATTTGTAGTATTTTTTTTTTCCATACGCTAAAGTGACCCTCCGATCCACTTTTACATATATATCTTCTAAGTGCCTTTATGTTTTATTTATGGTAAACTTTTGTGAACTGTTAAACATCGCCCGCAAATTACTACATAAAGCCCACAAAGTAAGAGTGAAATGTCACTTTTGCCCTCATACTAAAAAACACACAATTTCTCTCTCTACTCTCTACTTCCACTTTCTCTCTCTAAATTATTTCCAGAGCTATGTCGAGGCGGCCCGGCAAGGAAGTGGCGGCACCGGCGGTGGGCGGAAGGCGGTTTGCCGGCCAGAAGGTAAATTTTTTAATTTTTGTAATTTTTTTTTTAAAAAAAAACCTCCGGCGACGGTGGGGCGCCAAGGGGAGACGCCAACACCACGGCGGAGGCGCCTAGGCAAGGCGCCCATACGGTGGTGGCGGCGCCAAGCCCAGACGCCACCACCACGGCTGTGGCGCCTAGCCTCTGCGCCGCCGCCGTGGTAGTGGCGTCTGGGCTTGGCGCCGCCACCACCGTATGGGCGCCTTGCCTAGGCGCCTCCGCCGTGTTTTTTTTTTTAAATTTTTTTTTGTTTTTTTTTTAATTTTAAATTTTATTTTCGATTTTTTTTTTTTTAAAAAAATTTGTTTTTCTTTTTTTTTAAATTGTATGTTCCCTTTTTTTTTTATCTTTTTTTTTTAAAATTTTGTTTTTTTATTTGTTTTAATTTTATATTTTTTATGTTTATAATTTTATTTCCGTGACTTGTTTATTTGCTTTTGTGTTTATTTTCGACTTTTTTTAATTTGTTTTCGTTATTATGTTTCGTTATTTACTTGGAGTTAGGCATCGCAATTTAGACCTGGTGCGGGGAAGAGTATTGACGTCGTGAGGAGTACGATCTACTCAATGGAGAGCTCGGGGCCCAGACACGTTAGATCCCGTGGTATTTCGGCCTCGGCCCGCAGAGAACGGGTGCACTGTTCTGCGGACGATCAAGATGATGATGATGATGATGAGGAGGAGGAGGAGGAGGTCGAGGAGGAGGAGGTCGAGGACGAGGATGATGCAGATGAGGATGTCGACGATCAGAGTGGACCATATGATGATTACGGTCCATTCAGTCAGAGACTTGATGATACGTATGAGACGCATAGGGTAGATGTGCGTAAGGGTCGAGATGGTAGGTTTGTTAGTAGATCAGGCACATCATCTGCGTCCACTGTGTCTGCGGGTAGCAGAAAACGGTCGAGGGCCGTTAATGATTCTTGGATGGTGAGGGGTGAGGTGGCCGGGGGACCTATAGACGGGAGTGTGATTCCTAGCTTTTTAGGACACATCGCTACCCGTATTTGGGAGGACCAGGAGAGGGCTTTGGATACAGGCATTTTGAAATGCCAAACCCGGGAAAAGACTTGTAGGTTTTTGTGTAGCTGGGCTGATGCTTGGCCGGAGGAGAGCGAGATGGTCGGGCGATTGAGGGCCACTAGAGTGAGTCACCTTCCTGCCACCATGCACGATAGGATTGACTGGACGCTGATCACGGCTTTCGTTGAGCGATGGCAGCCGGATACGAACTCGTTCCACCTTCCGTTCGGTGAGATGACGATCATGTTGCATGACGTCGAGGCCATCCTTGGGATTCCCGTGGAGGGAAACCGAGCATCTGTCGTCACTGATGCGGATCAGGCAGATTTACTAGCGGAGCTGTTGGCGGTGGATAGGGCTGCGCTGTACACATCGGCACTTGGTGTGTGGGATCACGGCGGCGTTAAGATCGCAGCCGTCTTGCAGCGATGTTTGCACCCTACGGCACGTAGGACGCAGGACACACAGCTGGCTGCATATGTTTTTCTTCTTTTCGGGTGTACCTTGTTTCCGGATAAGAGCGGGAACAAGCTCAGGCCACGCGACATAGTTGACGCGTGTGAGCCCGACAGAGTAGGCCAGTTTTCTTGGGGGTCGGCTACGCTGGCGTATCTGTATCGCCAGTTAGGATTCTCGAGCCGGGCTGATGCAGCAGGTATCACTGGATGTCTGACGTTGTTACAGACCTGGATATACGAGTATTTTCCTGCGTTTCGACCACACCGCGACCCGGTTCCCATTGGTGATGGCCAGCCACGTGCCTGTGCGTGGAGTCCGCGTGTCGAGAAGAAGTCCGTTGACCGCCTGCGCTCCATACGGTTATCGCTTGACAGGATGTCCCCCTTAGAGGTACAGTGATTAAATTATTTCTACTTTTACAATCTGATGCTTTATTTTATGACTGTTACTGATTTTAAATAATGTGCAGGTGAACTGGATGCCTTTCGGCCAGAACCCTAGTAATAGGGTACCCAGGACCCTCTACACTGGACTGATTCAGTATCGCGAGATCGTAGAGGCGTACATGCCGCAGCGCTGTCTTCGCCAGCTTGGATTTGTCCAAGTTGTCCCACCTCCACCGGCATGGCCCAGTAAGGCGGTACGATCTGCGTCGTCGAAGGAGTACGTCGTCCAATGGCCGTCAAACATGATATCTATGTGGGAGCAGTTTCCGATGGTTGCCCGCCTATGGACGGCGGAGCTGCAGCGGCCGCCAAGTGGGGTGACTGCCATGTGTGACCAGCACTACATGGAATGGTACATCCGGCACTCGCACCCGAGGTTGATCAAAGACATCGACGACGCAGATGATGACGATGTGCCACCTGCCACTGCCTCTTATGCGGTACGTCTCATCTTTTATTTGTTGTTCTCTTATTTTAATATATATATGTATAATACGTCGTTTCATGTTTTTTGTTTTGTGTAGTGGATGGGCAAGATTATGCAGTTGGGCCACCGACTTTTTGAGGAAAGGGACTGCATGACGAGTGCATCAGGCAGAGCTGTTATTGACGATCTGGAACGGACCCTTGAGCAGTGGCAGTGGGCGTCACAGAGGGATTACTGATTTTTGTAAATTAGACATTATCTTTTTAGTTTGTAATATTTGACATTATTGTTGTTAGTTTTTAAAATGAAACATTATCTTTTAAAAATGAACACATAGAAATGACATAGTATTGACAATACAAGGCCTCATAGTAAAAGGTAGGTGTACATCAACAAAAACTACATGGCAATTAAATTGTTCCACTGTTGCACGCGAGCATGGTACAAAGCATCCCAACCCTCCACGCTTGCTCTACGAATTTCATACCACTTCGGTATGATATTTGGGACCGGAAAATCGGGTGACATGTCTAATCGGATAAAATGTCTGTATGACGGCCCAAGAAATCCAATAACAACGTCCCTTACCGGTCTGGTGACGGTCTCGCGCGAACACCAGGGCAGAACCGTTGTACATGGATAATAGGCTCGACTATGTAAACCAAGGCCGAAATGCATGACTGCACACTTGTAGATGTTTGCAACGGCAAAGAGATCAAGTGGCGCATCGAACCAATGATTTTGACCGCAAGGTCCCCCTCCCCACCGGATACGCTGCAGAGACCTATCCAAGTCCTCGCCGTACACATGGCCATACACATCTCGGTTTGATGCGATTTCACTGTACATCAACTGCCGCACTAAACCGTAGTTGTCTTCACCCATTTGAAACACATCCGCCACAACCCGAAATCCGCAGTTACCATCTGCAATGACATCATTCCACCCGTCCAAGAATGGCATCATGATATTAGGGATCCTGTCCTTATATGGAAAATGTTCAATGTCCATTCTCCCTGTTACACACATCAATAAACACAATAAACAAGTCAACAGTAAACTAATCAAACAGTCAACAAAAGAAAGGCAAGTCGAATGTCTTACCGGTGCCGGGCATATTCACCGACGACGATGATTGGCTGCCACTTGATGAGGATGTACGACCACGGCCACGGCCACGGCCACGACCGCGAATGTACTCAAACGCACTCTTGTTCCGCCGTGGTTGTCGACCCCTAGGTCGCTCGACCCCTTCCGGTTCCTCGGTATCCAAACACGATGTATTGAACATGTCATGAAGTATGTGTGTAGCACTACGAATGATCGAAGGGTGACTGGAGGACACTTGGTCAAACATCATCTGAAACTGCTCCAACTCCTCCTGTTCACGGTGAACCGTATGCGGAACAGCATGCTCTCCGATAACGAGCGTCCGCCAGAATGAATGAACCTGATCGACATGTAACGACAGTATGTGTGTAGGCTTTGACTTTCACGCAGTTGTTGATGTGCCATGTGCACAGTAAATGGCTCGACTCCGGAAACAGCTCCGCTATAGGGGCAAAAAGACCTCCCTCACAATCACTTACGATGGCCGATGGCTGTACATTTGGGCCGATGTAGTTTCTCAACTTTTCCAACACCCAACGGTAACTCGCAGCCGTCTCATCCTTCATGACTGCATAACCAATCAGAAAGTTCTGGTTCGTTGGAGCCATCCCAACCATCTCAACCAGTGGGAACTTGTACTTGTTTGTCTTGTACGTTGAATCGATCAAAATCACAGATGGCCAAGACGAAATCATATCAGCACAATCAGGATGGACAAGGAACAAATGAGTTACCTCCGATGTGTCTTCGTCAGATTCAAACCAGTAAAGGTAACCACGTGCTTGTGCCTGGTGCAGAAGCTGCTGTATAGGGTTCCTTCCCTCTGACCGTTCAAACCTCAATTTCTGTCTGACGTTGTAGATGTGTCTTCGGTTTGGCTGGTCTTCGGGGAATTTCTCTAACACAGACGCTAATATTTTAGCGGGCTTCACTTGAGCATCACTCATTTCTTTTACAACTAGTTTCGCAGCTGGACTTAGGCCGCTTAACTGCCGATGCCCCACTTTGTATGCTATCAGCTCATGGTTGTGATATCCCCATTTGTCGTAACCCTTCACTTCCCAACCGTCACGCCTTTGATGTTGTCGAACCTTAACTCGGAACTGACACCCACAACCTTTCCGCTTTGAGTCAAACCGAATCGCTTTACTGAAATCTCGTTCTTCTCTTTTGCGATAACGGTCGCATCTCAAAATGCGATCCATTCTACCATCCCGTTGAGATTTATGAGTTGCTACTACTAAACAAAAGCCTGATCTAATTGCAACCTGTTTTGCCCAATCAATCGCTTGTTGAGCATCTTCGAACAGGCCATCATGTACAAAAATCCCACTGTAATCATTTCCGTCTCCACCATAATCCTGTAACAAAAACATATAACGTATAAATATAATTACATTAAGATTAAATTAACAAAAACAAACAAAAAAAAAAAAGGGGATTAAATTAAAAAATAAAATAAAAATAAAAAAAAAATAAAAAAAAAAAATATATTCCCCTACTGGCGCCTGGCCAGGACGCCGGAGCCACGGCCGGGGCGCCTGGTCAGGACGCCGCCGCCATGGTGGCGGCGTGGTGGCCAGGCGCCTTGGCCGTGGCTGCGGCGTCATGGCCACGCGCCACTACTATGGTCGAGGCTTCTCAACCAGGCGCCGTGACCACGGTGGCGGCGTCCTGGCTAGGCGCCACAACCACGGCATGGCCTTTTGGCTAGGCGCCAGCCACCATTTCGTCCTTACGATGCGTTACGAACCTCTTTTTCCGATGACGACGGCGATTCTCCGGTGATCCTCGGCGATCCGGTGCTGCTCCACATTTTTTTAGTGCGAAAAATTTATCTTCCGTTAAAATTATAAAAAGGGCAAATTTGTCAAAAAATTATAAAATGTGGGCTTTATGTAGAGATTTGCGGGCGATGAATAACAAGTCCCAAACTTTTTTTGGTATTTTTTACTATATTTAATGTCTAACTTAAACAAGTTAAAAATTACTAACTTACCCTTCTAATTAATCTGACTACCACTACCGCCTAATTGCCACCACTGCCACTGCCACCCAACCATTGCTATCATTAGTTACCCAATACGCATCCCCCACCAAACCCAAAACCACCCAACCCCACTTTAAAGCCACCCTACCTCACCACGAAACCACCCCTTTCTAGGGATTTGTTAAACATCGCCCACAAATTACTACATAAAGCCCACAAAATTCACTTGGTTTGACAATATTGCCCTTGACCTAAAAAAAAAACACTCACACTCTCATCGCTCATCTTCTTTCAACCTCTCTAAAAAAAAAAAATTCAAACAACGGCAATGTCGAGGCGACAAGGCAAGGAATTGGCGGCGGCGGCGGAGGGAAGGAGGTCCCAAGGAGGCAAGGTACAATTTGTAAAAAAAAAAAAGGAAAAACCGCTGTGACGGAGGTGGGGCGCCCAGCAAGCGGTGGTGGCGCCAGCTGCAGACGCCGCCACCAGTAGGCTGGCGCCTGGGCTGGACGCCATAGCCACAGTTGTGGCGTTTATTCAAGGCGCCGCAGCCGTGGCTGTGGCGTCCAGCCCAGGCGCCAGCCCACTGGTGGCGGCGTCTGCAGCTAGCGCCACCACCGCTGGCTGGGCGTCCAGCCAAGGCGTCCCCCCCCCCCTTTTTATATATTTGTTTTAAAATATTGTTTTTATTTTTTTTTTTTTTTGTGTAATATATTTTTGAATTGTTTTTATATTTTGTTGTTTATTTTTATAAATTTTCTCAATTTTGTTGTATTTTTTCTATGTTTATATTTTGTTTACAATTATTTGTATGTTTTTAGTTTATTTGATTTGGGTAGTGGTAGCTATTTTTCGTATAAATTTTTGTATGTTTATATATTTTAAAATTTTGTGTAGAATTCACTGGGTCGTCATGGTGCGGGGAAGAATGTAGAGCTTCTTAGTAGAAGCTATTCAGTGGAGAGGTCGGGGCATAGACATGTCAGATCCCGTGGTATTTCGGCCTCAGCTCGTAGAGAACGAATCCACCGTCGGGATGAGGATGACGATGACGATGATGATGTTGAGGAGGGTGACCAGGAGGAGGAGGGCGCAGATGAGGATGAGGATGTGGACGATGGCAGTGGACCGTATGATGATTACGGTCCATTCAGTCAGAGGGTTGATGACATGTACGAGACACATATGGTGGAGGTGCGTAAGGGTAGGGGTGGTAGGTTTGTTAGTAGATCTGGCACATCATCTGCGTCCACTGTATCTGGGGCAAGCAGGAAACGGTCGAGGGCCGGTAATGATTCTTGGGTTGTTAGGAGTGAGGTGCCCGGTGGGCCTGTTGACGGGAGTGTGATTCCTAGCTTTCTAGGACACATAGCTGCCCGTATTTGGGAGGACCAGGAGAGACCTTCAGTTACGGGGTTGTTGAAATGTCATACCCGGGAAAAGACTTGTAACTTTTTGCATACATGGGCTGAGACTTGGCCGGCGGAGAGCGAGATGTTCGAGCGACTGGAGGGCACTGGGGTGAATCACGTTCCTGCCACCATGCACGATAAGATTGACAGTACGCTGATCACGGCTTTCATTGAGCGTTGGCAGCCGGATACAAACTCTTTCCACCTTCCGTTCGGTGAGATGACGATCATGTTACATGACGTCGAGGCCATTCTGGGGATTCGTGTTGAGGGTAAACGACTTTGTGTTGTGGCTGATGCGGATCAGGCAGATTTGCTGGCGGAGTTGTTGGCGGTGGACAGGGCTGCACTGTACACCGAGGCGCTAGGTGTTTGGGAACACGGAGGTGTGAAGATCGCATCCGTGTTGCAGCGGTGTTTGTACCCCAGTGCACGTAGGACGCACGACGCACAACTGAGTGCTTATGTTTTTCTACTCCTCGGATGTACCTTGTTTCCGGATAAGAGCGGCGGAAACAAGCTCAGGCCACGCGACATAGTGGAGGCGTGTGACCCCGACAGTGTAGGCCAGTTTTCCTGGGGATCGGCTACGTTGGCGTATTTGTATCGCCAACTAGGATTTGCGAGTCGGGCTGACGCGGCAGGTATCACTGGGTGTCTGACTCTATTGCAGACCTGGATATACGAGTACTTTCCTGCATTGCGACCACATCGTGACCCAGTTGAGTAACCAATCACTTCCCAACCAATCACTTCCCAACCGTCACGACTCCGTAGTTGTCGAACCTTTACTCTGAACTCACACCCACAACCTTTCCGCTTTGAATCAAACCGAGTGGCTGTACGAAAATCTCTTTCTTCTCTTTTGCGATAACGGTCACATCTCAAAATGCGATCCATTCTACCATCCCGTTGAGATTTATGAGTTACTACTACCAAGCAAAATCCAGCTGCAATTGCAACCTGTTTTGCCCAATCAATCGCCTGTTGAGCTTCTTCGAATGGACCATCATGTCCAAATATCCCACTGTAATCATTTCCGTCTCCACCATATTCCTGCATCAATTATATATTACAATAAATACATTTAACGGATAATACATTTAATTTCTATATTTACACAGAATTAACACAAAAAAAAGCATAATTATATATAATCAAACTTAATTTTTATAAAAACCCAATTCGAATTTTCAAACTAAATTTAAAAATATACCATTTCAAATTTTCAAACTTAATTTTAAAAAAACCTATTTCGAATTTTCAAAATTAATTTAAAAAAAAACCCATTTCGAATTTTTTAAAAAAATCATTTTTGATTTTTTTTTTTTAAAAAAAAAAATTAATTTATAAGGGTGGCGTCTGCCAGGGCTGCCACAGCCACTGGACTGGCGCCTGGCAGGGCCGCCTCAGCCAGTAGAGTGGCGCCTGGCCAGGACGCCAGTCTGGTGGTTTGGGCGTCTGGGCTGGACGCCACTCTGGTTGTTCTGGCGTCTGGCTTGGACGTCCAGGCTACGGTTTGGGCGTCCATCCTAGGCGCCGGAGCCACTCCGACGGTAAACCGTGAATTTTAACGGTGACTTACCTCGTTTTTCGTCGACGACGACGTACCTCCGGCGTCCCCCGCATCTCCGGCCTGCCCTCCGGTCTCCCCCGGCGAGCCAGTACGACTCCACATTTTTTAAACCGAGATTATTTCAATTTTAGAAAATGGGCATAATGGTCACACCAAATCATATTTGTGGGCTTTATATGGTAATTTGCGGGCGATGTTTAGCGATTCACCCTTTCTAACCCCCCTCGAAGCCATGCCAAAACAAAACCCCACCTCGATCCCAGCCCACCCCCAAACCATCCCCATGCACCCGAAATAAACCACCTCGCTTAGAAAACTTAAGCATCCCCACCCACCCATAACAACCAACCCTAAATAACTACTTTTTCCGATTTTTTTTTAAATATTACACCATACAAGTTGGGCACAATAATTTTGGTGGTGGGAAAAGGGAAGAGAGAGAAAGGTAAAAATACAAAAGAGTCCAAGTGATGTAAACATAAATTGAAGAATAATTATGAAAAAGTAAGGGTATGTTGGGTATTTGTAGTGTGAACAGTGATAATTTATGTCTTAACATGAAAATAGTGCAATATTTTTGGAACTTCTATAAAAGGCAGGTGGTGCAATATTAAAAGAATGGAAGAAGTAGAAGAATTTTTTAATTTATCCACTTAAGTATAACCATAATGTACCAAAAGTTAGTCATTAAGATAACTCTTGTGAATATTGGTTGGAAAATCAATTAATAACTTAATACTAAAACAGATATCGGGAGTGACATGTGTCATATCCTGATGTTGTTTTTTTCCTTCCAAAACTCCCCCTCCCTTTTAGCAAAAAATATTTTATTTTTGCAATATTTTTATAATAAAACTATTATAATATTATTCCAAACTTAATATTATCTCTATATAAAATGTATTCCTCCTTATTGTGTTCTAAAATTTTCCATGCATATTTACCTAAAATAGTTTTCCAACTCTTTTTTAATTATCTTTTAAACGAGTATTATTGACTTTTACCAAAAAAGTAATAATAAAATTAATTCACATCGAAGTAATTGATTTTAAAACATCACTTTAATTTAGTTTTTTCAAATTCCTTTTTATTTTGTTTATTAGACTAATAGAGTATTAGATATGACCATAAAATAAATGTTGTGTTCGACAACTATATTATATGTCTAATTCGAAAATGTAAAATATCAATCAATTTTTTGTTATTACATTGTTAAAATAAGTTAATATCTTAGTAAATACAAGAAAGTTATTATTTTCTGCTGAAACACTTTATTGAGATAATAATTTTATCACATTCGACATTCATAAAGAAGCTGCATTTCAAAAAATACGTCAGACATAGTGACAAGTGACATATTCTTGTGTTTTTTTTCAAATAAAAAATTAAGGCAATAAACAAATAATGATCAGATTAGAATTATTGGATAGCTTTCAACAAATTTTCATATAATAACAAAGAGCGACGATATCATGTAGAGCATCAATCCATAAACAGAAAATGTACTACTAATAATATAGGTTAGTGTTGCCTAATTATTGATTGTTATTGCCTTTAATGATCTAAGTAGTATTTATTTCCATTGAAATTATTTTATTGGATACAAAGATGATATATTATTTAATTTGTAATTTATATATCTACATGTATGTTGTGCCAATAGTTTTACTGTAGATTTTAGTATGTTGTTTGATTAATGTTTTGATGTTTATCAAAAGACATTTATAAATAAGTCTTTAGTCATATAGTCACTAGATTGTATAGTTTTATTGGAAATAATATGCATCATTAATGTAATATAATGTATACTACTTTTAAATATTTTCAACACAACTAATCAACAATAATTTTTTTATCCTCAATTGTAGTTTTAATAAACTTTGTCTTATTATTTTATTTTTCTATATGCAATACATTTATTTATTCCTCATGAGTTGCCTCATTTTTATATTATATCACAATTAATTATGGAAAAAAGATTATTACTACTGTGCATCGCACTAATAGTATGCTGACGTTTATACCCCTAGATTATTACCAATTTTTTGCGCTCGTTAATGTCAAATATCTTTTGTTAAACTCTTACTAATAGTATGCTGATATTTATACCCCTAGACTATTTGTTTACATATTTTCATTTACTTATTCTACCAACAACTAATGTTGTGACATAAGGCCGAACTGAAAGAATTTTTCGGATATGGCTATTTAAGGCAGTCAGCATCACACGCGTTAGCATTAAAATATGTAAATAATAATAATAATAATAATAATAATAATAATAATAAATATAAAAATAAAAATTTCAATGCATAAAAAGTGCAATAATTAAAGCTTAATTGCCACGTGTCCATGTAAAATTTGCTTAACTTAAGGCACCTCACGATTAATATAAGAGAGATCGCATTGTTTTAGTTAGTCAACTCTTTCTTCAGGCTGGCAGTCTGACACATGACAAGTTGACAACAGTAAAAGCTTACAGCATTATCAATCCGGCTTTCACATCTGTCTCTTATTTTTTGTCCGGCTTTTCACGATCTCCAAGACATGTCTTCCAACGTATATATCTTAATTTTTATATGCATAAAAATTATAAAAACTGAAATTAATAAAATATATTATGAGATGATTCTAACAAGATCACATTTGAATATATTATCACTTATAGATTAACGAGAATTTATGGTCTAAGTTTTAAAAGGTTGACTCATATATTTACAATGGGGCAACAAATAAGGGACGGAGGGAGTATTTCACAAGGCACCTCGTGATTAATATAATGGAGATCGTATTGTTTTAGTTAGTCAACTCTTTCTTCGGGCTGGCAATTCGACACATGACAACAATTAAAGCTTACAAAATTATCAATCCGACCTTCACTTAATTATTATTTCACTAATTATCAAAAAGGCGAGTTTCCGTTAATTTATTGCAAGACGTGTTAAAGTTATTTAAAGTATTTAAAGTTAACCTTTTTTATTACAAAAGTTATTATTTTTTTAATAGTAAATTTTATCTTATAAAAAGCACTAATTATTTTAGCCTTTGTATAGTACGCAATCATGAATCTATAACAAATAACACATTAAAATAAAATTCAGACCAACGACAAATTAAAAGTTACCCTTTAAGAACTATAAAAATAGTTAAAGTTACCCTCAAACTGACCGTTTCACAAAAAAGTTAACGTACACCCGCCTTACACAAGACATATTGTTATTATTTTTTATCATCATACTTTTGGTAATACTAGGATGGCTAAAGCAATATTTGGAAAGCTCTTTTGCTTTGGCTTATATCACAACTTTAGTTGTTAGTAGCATTAATAAGGGAAAATATGTAAACGAATATTTCTAAGGGTATAAATGTCTACACACTATTTTTAAGAGTTTAAAAAAGAGCAAATTAACATTAATTCGGACAACTAAGTAAACAAACATCTTAGAGAGTAGAATTGTCCGAGCACCATTCATAAGAGTCCTCTCATACTTTTAAATAAGTAAGGATTACTATCACTAGTAGAAAAATCGAAAAAGCCACCCCCCTTTTGCCACCGGTTCTTAAAAACCGGCGGGAAAAATAGTGGGCTTGATTTTGGATAATCACTTTTGCCACCGGTTCCTGAAAAACCGGTGGGAAAAGTTTATTATCCCCACCGGTTCAAACCGAACCGGTGCGAAAAACCCTTGCTAAATATAAATAAAAAAACTCGGTCTCTTTCTGTCTCTTTCATTTCCTCATCTACCTCTCTCTCTCCTCAAAAACCCACCATCTATTCTCATCTCTCGTTCTTCTCTCATCTTCTTCTTCCTCATCTCTCGTTGTTCTCTCATCTTTTTCTTCTCTCATCTCTCATTCTTCTTCCTCAACCACCGACCTTAGTCGAAGACCAAGCACAACAATGATCGCCGCCACCGTCATTAGAACCAAGTGTTAAATTGCCTTGATTTTTTTTGAGTTTAATTGATGTAATATGTTCGAAATTGCGGGTTTTAGGGTTTCTCGGTTTTTTTTTTTTGGAATTTCGGTTTTTTATCTGATTTTTTCTATCAATTTGTGTTAATTTTTATTGCCTATTTTCTGATTTTCGTGCTTATTTTTTTGTTTCTTATTTTCTGGCAGTATCTAGTTTCCCCTTTGAGTGTTTTGATTTTTTGAAGCCATTAATCAGTATACTCCTCAATTTGAAATGTTAGATTCTAAGGAATGAGCTTTGTTTCAAACTTCTAGGGTTTTCTGGGTTCGAAATTTCTGGGTTTTTCTTTGTTCGAAGTTTCTGGGTTTTCTAGGGTTTGCTCTGCTCTGATTTCTAGGCTTTTGTGATGTTTCTAATTGGGTGCTCTTGAATTGTATCTCGCAATCTTTAATTATTGTGCATTTGTTGATCCAACTATCTAATCTTTTTAATTTTGCCACCAATTTAGGTATATATTCTTTTTTCTGGCAGCTTATAGAATGTGCTCCTAAAAGCTTTATTCATCTTGACATTTGGCAGTAATATTAATCAATTCTACTAATCACTCAGCTAAGTCTTCTCTCTCCATTTTTAGTTTTTATTGAATTATTTCAATTTTATCTTATTTAGGTTAGTTGTATTGGAAAATATATTTGGATGCCAGCAACTGTGATCTGTTGTTGGCCGGGGGTATTATATATGCTTGGTTGCGTTTGGTGATGTGAAGTTCACTGTTGGTGTTGGGAGTGTGATTATGATATGATATTGATTATGATTATGAGATTGTTATGTTGATTATATATGTCTATGATATTGATTGAGATTATGATTATGAGATAGTTATGATATTGATTATGCTTATGCTTATGATGATGATTATGATTATGATTATTAGATTGTTATGTTGATGAATATGCTTATGTTGATGATTGAGAAAATGTTGGTGATTTGAGAATGATTTAATTTATGGCTATAAGATTGTTACGTTAAATGTTATGATAATGTTGGGGATTTGAGAATGATTTACTTGATGGCTATAAGATTGTTGTGTTAATGATTATGATAGTGTTGGTGATTTGTCCTTGATGTACTTGATGGCTATAAGATTGTTATGCTAATGGGTATGATAATGATGGTGATTTAAGAATGATTTACTTGATGGTTAATTGGGTATATATAACCTTAAGTGAATACAATTTGCTCTGTATAATGGGGGTATACAGTTTGTTTGCATCAATGATGTGTGTCCAAAAAAAGAGATTTTCATCCCAATTTCTAGTCAACACTATTTGCCATTAGATTCCAATCATGTGAAATGGTTGTTGAGACTTTTAGGAAGAAGTTTTGACTATGTTAGGGGTTGATGATTAGTTACACAATTACACTAGGATAATCCATATGTTGAAGGGACTCACTTTCATACTTCTCACTGTGATTTGCTCCGGTTTGTCCGTTGAGGTAACACAGTTTGAGAAGTTTTGGATAAAAAAACCCCTGATGGATTCATGAATTATTCATTTTTTTATATATTTGTACCATTATTTTGTGACTTAAAATTTAATTCAAATTAAAATATTTTGAATTCAATTAATCCTACTATTTACATTAAAAAAAAAAACAAAATTAATCAATGATAAATATCCTGATCAAGCTACTCATATATATCAATCTCAAGGTTAAATGAGCACCGAAATAGGTAGTTTAATCGCTACTCTTACTTGATTTTTATGTTAAATTTGGATACTTGCATGAAGAATATAATGCAACAGGCAGGTCATTCATAGGGATGTTAAAGACTTGTAATGTGATGCTTGATTTGGATTTTAACCCTAAACTTGGTGATTTTGGATTGGTTGAGGTCTATGACCGAGATTCTAGTTTGAGGAAACCAACTATTCTAGCTAAGACAATGGGGTACTTAGCTCCGGAGTATCTTCACTGATTAAGGTACAAGTTTCTATAGGAGATTAGTGTTCTTAAGCCATGATTTCGGATGTTAGTTAGTTTGTCCTAGTCTTAGATTTTCTTTATTTCTACTAGAACTTTTGATTGCAGTTCGGCATCAAGTCTACTATCATGGTTTATATTTGCTTGATGATTTCATTTATGAACACCTAACCATGTGAATAAGCATTCTCAAGTGAAACCTGAAGTAACTTGTCTTTGTAGCATGCTTCTGCTTTCCTGCAAAGTACCCTGAAGTAAGGGATGATTTAACTTGTAAAAGTTACCCAGGTTGCTTAGAGTTTTTGAATGAACTAGTTTATATAATTGCTACTTCTATATGTTTGCAGTGTAATGAATAACGATTGCTGATGGTAGTAACTTTGGGTAATAGTTAACTTGAAGGAGAATTCAAAGGAATAGGGCTAACTTGTGTGATATGTGTGTAATAACATCTACCAAAGCTTCCCTTTAATTTAACAAGAATGCGTTGAGTAATGCTTGTTTAATCTTTGACTTCTGAAACCAATGCTTTTGTTCTTTCAGTTGCATATCTCCTCAGTTTGAAGGTGGTTTATGCTTGTGATTGTCCTTCAATGAAATTCAACTGTCTTTAATCATCTGGCTGCTGGTAAAGACAATAAAATTTTCAGTTAATCATCTGGCTGCAACCCTGCAAACAGGAAGGTTCTCTACTTTTATGCAATTACAACACTATTTTTTTCTCCTCAGGAAATCAATATAGTGAAGTTCCTGTGAACAAGAATGTGAAGTGAAGGCCAAACTTTTGCAAATGATGGAAGCACGGTTTTCTACTGAAATCAGATAGTACAAAGCATTCTCAAGATCTGCACTTTGATTATAGCTATTAAACCTGGGCACGGGCCGGGTTGGCCCGCGTGCCGCCCGGCACGGCCCGCCGTTCGGCGCAGCCCGGCACGGCCCGAATTCAAGCACGGCACGGCACGAAGTTCAACTCCCGTGCCACGGGCCGTGCCACGGACAGGGTTGAGAATTCCCGGCACGAGCACGGGCATGGCCCGCCGTGCTGGCCCGTCGTGCCGGCCCGCAGGCACGGCCCGCGGGCCAACGGTAATGTTACCGTTTATTCTAGCTCCTTAATAAGCCAAAAAAACGGCTAAAAAACGGCTAGTTTTTTGCCAATTTGCTCCCCAAAAATTCTATAAATACTCACCTCCATTTCATTCCCAAATCACAAAATCACAATCTCTTCTTCTTATCTCTTATATTCTCTAAATCTCTAATAATCCTTATTTTCTTAAATTCTCCAATTATTCTCTTAAATTCTCTAATTATTTTCCTAATATCGGAAAAAATTAAAAAGTTCGTAATCGTAATTAGTGGAGCGTTGAAGCACGGTTGTAAGATCTAAACTAATCTTAAATTTATTATTGTTTTATTGTTATTATTAGAATAATCTTGTTTAATTATTATTGTTGTTAATTGTTATTGTTGTTGTTATAATTGTTGTTATTAATTATTATTATTGTTACAATTGTTGTTATTATTTATTTTTGTTGTTATTGTTATTGTTATAGTTGTTGTTATTAATTAATATTATTGATATTTTTATTGTTAAAATTGTTGTTATTAATTATTATTATTATAGTTAACCACTTTTTATTAAAAAATTAATTGTTAATTATGGCATCGAACAACCCATCATCTAGGTCTAGGTGGAAAGGCCGACTTATCCGTAGTAGTAGTTCTAGGGAACCACCAAATACAACGAGCCCCCAAATTACGAGTCAAACCAATGACCCCATTTACTTCCCCCCGGGCTATGAGCCATATAATACGTCGGGATTTCCAGCACCACCACTAAACCAATTTCCACTACCACCATACCAATTTCCACCTAATTATATCGGTGATCAACAAAACTATTGTTCTAGCCAAGGTAGCCAAGAAAGTACCCGAATTCCCTCCGGTTCTACCCCTTCTACTGCCACTCCCACTAGTCCCACTACTAACCATCACACACATCATGAATGGTTAACCGAAACTGAGATGCTACTTTTGAAAAACCAAAGGAGTGAGGTATGGCGTTATTTTGTCCTAAGTAAAGATGGTGAACAATGGGAAAATTGTAAAACATGTAATAGTGTATTCACGACAGTTACCAAAAACGGGACGGGACACTTATCTAGACACATGAAAGCTTGTGCAAAACCAGCTAGTGATCCAACCCAGCCCAAAATTTCCCAATTCCATCCATACGGCTTTACATACAACTATGAGAGGGATAGGGATGAACTAGGAAAAATGATAGTACACGCCGAACAACCTTTTCTTTTCTCGGAAAGTGACGCATTCAACACCTACATTAACAAAGCACTACAACCCCAACATAAAAGAATCTCTAGGAAAACCGTTCGTTCCGCCGCAATGAAAAATTTCCTAGAGTACAAAGTCCGGTTACAAGCCGAATTGAGTAACCTTAACTGTAGAGTATCTTTAACAGCCGATTCTTGGGATGGTGGTTATAAATATCACTATTTATGTGTGACTTGCCATTGGGTAGATGATCAATGGATGTTACAAAAAAGAATAATACATTTCAAAATGCTGGAATACCCACACACCGGCATTAACATTGCTCACCATTTAATGCAAACAATAGACGAATACAACCTTCGAGATAAAATGATGTCTATGACTTTTGATAATGCAACCTCTATGACATACACATCTAATCTTATCAAACAAAACTTAACCGATGTACTATTAGACGGTGAAGCTCTTCATACTAGATGTGTTTGCCATGTACTTAACTTATGTGTACAGGATGGAGTGCGGGCAATTGGCCCATACTACAGCAAAATCAGAGATGCTATTATGTCTATTAATAGCTCTAACATGAGATACCAAGAATGGAAGAGTTTTCTAAAACAACAAAAGATAAGGGTAATAAAAATTAGAACTGATTTCCCAACTAGGTGGAATTCAACCTATGACATGTTAACAAAGGCAATTGAGTACAAGGGCCCGTTAACATTATTTTACAACCAAAAATTTCCACAAAATGCTTTGTATGATGATGATTGGAATAACTGTGAAAGATATATGCAATTTTTACAGTTATTATATAACATGACGTATTGTTTTTCTACTGTTTACAATCCTTGTGCTCAAAACTTTCTTTCTAATGCATGCTTACTCGCCCAACTTTTCGCTGATCATCGCCATCAAAGTGATTATGATCAGTATCTTCCAGCAATGGAAAAAAAGTGGCGTAAATATTATAGTGAGATTCCTTTGATTTATATTTTTGCTTCCATATTAGATCCTAGGCAAAAGTATGAAACACACATTTATGTTAGTTGACATTTACTTTCAATGCATGTTTCTTGACGATGATGTAGAAAACTATAAGACTAATGTGAAGGATCAGTTTTTTGCTTTATATAGAGTCTATGAAGCCAAATATGGCACCGTTCCTCGCTCAGGGCCTTCCCAACCATCCAAAAACGTAAGTAAGAAGGCCAAACATTTATTTTCACAAGCTACTAACTTGATTTCAAGGTTTTCAGGTGATTCATCAATCAGGAGAACGCAAAGCGACGTCTCGGAGTTGCAGATGTACCTAAGTTACGACTTCACCAAAGGCATGGACGACGATGAG
This sequence comes from Chenopodium quinoa, assembly GCF_001683475.1. Lineage (NCBI taxonomy): Eukaryota > Viridiplantae > Streptophyta > Magnoliopsida > Caryophyllales > Amaranthaceae > Chenopodium > Chenopodium quinoa. The sequence continues at coordinate 862,568 of NW_018744502.1, read as the reverse complement.
ATAATCAGCCTCGACCTCCTTGCATGGTGGAAACAACAAAGCTCGAAGCATCCAACTTTGGCGGCAATGGCACGAGACATTCTTGCTATCCAAGTTTCCTCCGTCGCCTCCGAACGAGCTTTCAGCGTATCCGGAAGGGTTTTAGACGATAGAAGAACAAGTCTAAAACCCGAAACACTAGAAATGTGCGTGTGTTTCAAAGATTGGTTGGATGCGGAAAATCGCTCACAAGACCGTTCTTACGACCACAACGACAACGAAGAAGGAACCACCGCTTTCGGTTCGGGTTCGACTAGTTCCCAATCTATGCAACTAGCCGATGACCTTGAAGGTGAAGGCGAAGACGAAGACGAAGACGAGCAAGAAGAAGGAGAAGAAGAATAGACAATTATTGTATATTGTACGATTTTAAAAATATCAATTTTATCATTTTCCAATTTTTGTTTAATACCATCATTGTATGATTTTTATCATTGTTATCATTGTAAAATTTTCTCAACTCAAGTAATAATAATATAAAGTACGCATTATTCACATCCAAAGTCCAATTTGCCTTTTTTCCCCGTTTTGTTACAATTTGTAAATTCATATTAAAAAAAATAAAATTATACCAATTACTAATAAATCATAAACATTAAATTTTAAAGTAATAGTATAAAGTAAATATATAAATATAAATATTGAATATACAAATTATAAAACATAAATATTCAACTTATAATTATAAAATTCATAACTTAATAACTTATAACTTATAAGTTATAAACTTATAAGTTATAACCTTATAAAACTTATAATTATAATTTTATAACTTATATACATTATAAACTTATTAATTTATAATGTTGTCATATAAAAAAAAAAAACAAAAAAAAAAAAAAAATTATTTGAAAACTGCACCAGCCCGCAGGCCGGCACGTGGCCGGCACGGCACGAGCCCGCCAGGCACGAGGGCCGTGCCGTGCCGTGGGCTGGCCTGTGAAAATGGCCGGCACGGCACGGCACGAAATCCTGGGCCCGCCGGCACGACACGAATCAGCCCGTGGCCCGCGGCGGCCCGGCCCGGCACGGTGCCCAGGTTTAGCTATCATCAGACATAAACTCTATAAAGTTAGACTACCTCATTTATGGTTATTAATTTATCTTGTAGTTGTTTCTATCATGAATTTTAAACTTAGGCTATTATAATGTCTCACATTCTCAGTTCAATGCCAACATCCAAGGACACTCGGGTTAATCAATGAAGATCTGACATCTGATGAGCTATTTTGCTGCTGCTGATGATGATGGCTTGCGTTACATCATTAAACGACCATGAAATCATGATTTTTGGATTCTGACTATAGCTTGGTTTGGGGAAACATGAATGGAGGTTTATTATTGCCTTGAATTGTTGTGTATTGATTTCTTCATCTATACCTACTCATTTTGTTAATAGTTAACTTTTTTTTTTTTTTTTAGTTTTTTAAAGTGTAATATTACAAGTTATTGAGGCAAATATGTGTGTTTTTTGTATATTATGATTATATATAAGTATTTGGTACAATTTAAGTGAAAAAAATGCAAAAAAAAAAAAAAAAAATAATTTTTTGGGGCACTTTTGCCACCGGGTCAGTGTGAAAACCGGTGGCAATGATGATGTTTTGCCATCGGTTCAATTGAAAACCGGTGGGAAAAGTGCTGAGCTTAAACCTAAATCAGCATGTTTTGCCACCGGTTCACCCCAAAACCGGTGGAAAAAGTTCTTTTTGCCACCGGTTTAAAACCGGTGGCATATCTTTGAGGATTTGCCACCCCCCAAATCAAGAACGGTTCAAAACCGGTGGGGAATGGGGGGTTTGAACCGGTGGAGATTGGGGTTTTTTGTCTAGTGTATGTTAAGTCCCGTGCTATGAACAGTAATTTCACTATAGTAAATTTTTAAAAAGAATTTTTTTATAAAAATAATATGGACAAAATACAATTATAACATACTTCGTATTTATCTTCTTTGTATTTTGCATACAGAATAAAATTGAACATGGAATATAACGAAAGAATCATTTCGGCCAAGAGTCCATTAAAACCATATCTTATACCATATGAGTGTTTAAAAAATTCAATGATAAATGTAAAGAATAAAATATGGTGAATTAGCTAAATAATTAAGTAATTTAAAGATATGTATTACAGCTGATGAGTATAAATAGGTAAGTTTATCCCCAAATCTAACCTTGTACTCTATACTCTGCCACATTAGCTTTTCACTAACACATTTTTTTTTTAAACTTATACAAACTCTCTCCATTTTCACACATTATCTCAATAATCACTCCAGGTTCACTTGCCTTCCAAAAAACATATTAACATTAATTTATATATATATATATATATATTTATTTATTTATTTATTTATTTTACTTGTAAATTATTTTTAATAATATTGATATGATGAAGTGGCACCACTCAATTAGACCAAAACAAAAAAGCAGCAAATTTTGGATTTTTGTATAGTTTTAAAGTGGGTTTTGATATCCAAAACTCCCTTGAAGACTTGCCTCCAGACTCCTTATAAACTTACCCTAGCTAAGAAACACTCAATAACCAGTTTGGGAATTAGTGAGAAGATTCCTAATAATAATCTATATAGTACAAACAATAAATCTATTATATAATAGATTCATTAGTTTTTAATATTATTATAAAATTACCTTATATAAAATATATTAATAATTTGAAAGAATAAAATGTGGTGTACTGTGTTATTTAAAGATATGACACACGGAGTAATAGATATGGAAAATATTTTATCACGGATATGAAAATTATGTGAATCAAAATTACCACAATTATAAGATTTGGTGAATATATTGTGTATAAATTGTAGAAAGTGGCATTGTCAAGAAATGACATGATGTCTATTTTTAGGATTACATAATGATTATTATATTTCTTTTAAATGTAAGGATTATTCCTTGCAAGTAAGGGGGAAATTAGTGATCCTTCTTGTGGGGTGAGAATTGAACCCCTATCAAAGAGGTAAAAAAGAGGGCCTCCAACCACTAGGCCAACCTTATTACTTTCATCAGGTTACTTTTTTCTTTTTTTTGTTATTTTATTTATTTATTTATTTATTTTTTTTTTTTTTGAACTTATACGGAGTAAGAAAAACAAGTACTAATATTGCTTAACTAGGTTAAACTTCGCCCAATGCACATTATTAGATAATTATAATGATAATAAATTTATAGATTAAAAAATTATACAAATATAATGAATCAATGCACAAGTATTAAAAATATGAAGTATATGAAATTAAAAAAAAGTACGAGAGAAATTAGTAATTAAACATACATGTAAAAGTTATACTCCCTCCGTATTTAAAGAAATGAAACGTTTCTTGTTTTAGTAACTTATCTCTATTTTTAAATAATATTCTCTCTACATTTTTATTACTAATGATTCCCACAAAAACCCCTTACGTTTTTCTCTCTGCTCTAACTTATAACCCACTACTTATTATTTTAATAAATTCAACTAACCTTCCTAAAACTCCATAAATGTCAAAATATTTCATTTATTTAAACATGAAGGGAGTAATAACAATACGATATTTTAGGAAGCTTATTTTAGATTTTATACAGAGTAAAAGCCACAATTTTTTTCTACATATGGATTTTCTTAAGCAAGTAATTCTAGAGGAAATTGTATGATTATTTATTGCCAAGTGTCCCTTTTAATTTCGCCTTTAGTGGTATGAAATTTTGGAGGGAAAAAGTTTTATAATACGCTTAAAAGGGTTTTTACTGAGGTCTAATTGGTGCAATTAGAGTTAATTTTGTTTGAATCATTAAATGTGGGTCTCATAAATGAAAATTTTGGCAAAATATGTCCAGTGGTAGCGGTACAAAAACAAAAACCCAACATAATGTTCTTTTTTTTTTTAATTTTTTTTAACGTATTTAGAGAGCCAAATGGGCGAGTGATGGAAGTAGATCCTAAGATCACCTAGTACTGGGACAAAAGCCTAAACCATTTGAGTTATCCCTCCACCTCAAAACCCAATATAAACTAGATATTCACGAACTTTAAAATAAAAGGTATTTATTTGCAGAAGTAGTAATTTAAAAGGTAGTTGTTGACAAAATTTCAATAAAGTATTAAACGATTTTTTTTTTTTTTAGATTCACCATGATCGAAATAGATAAAATTTAGATTACCTTAAGTAAATTAGAACACGTCACAAAATTTTCCCCACTTAAAACAAATGTATATTATTAATCTTTGATTATTGTCTTACTTAGAAAGTTAAAATAGACACAAATAAAATGAAATTGAAACAAATTTTGGTTGGAATATACTTCCTCCGTTTCTTAATAGTGGTAATGCAGACTTTATCACGGTATTTAAGAAAAGTGGACCTCATATACTATAATACACTTGAAATGTGGTTAAGAGGTTGTTAGGAGCATAATCAAGTGGAGGATGAGCTTTAAATAGAACTAATAATACAATTATCACCATAAAAATCTTCCTTTTAAAGTGCGTTGCAACTATTGTAACAAAACTATTTAGGGAAGTGTTGCAACTATAAAAAAACGGAAGATAAAATACTACAAAAAAAGGATATTAATCTATTACAAAATGAAGAATAAATACTATGATAAAAGAACAATTCAATGAACAATAAGTAAGAGATAGAATTGGTAAAACTGATCTGATTATTGGCTGGCCATGCTCAGATATGATGAATTATTCTAAATTATATCATTGTTTATGTGATTGTATACGAGTCAATGTGTGGCTATTACATAGTTTGTGAGCTATTTATACACGTAGAACCCTTAGAGTTTTTGTACATATTCTCTGAAATAAAGTCTAATCAAATAATTTTAGTTGATCCTTGATTTGATCATATCTTGTGATTTTGTAGGGATTTTCTTATATGATCTCTTTGATTGATTCTCTTGCCTTTCTTTGTACTTCCCTTTTGTAAATTGCAGCTAGGACTTCTCAGCACCGGTTCTTGTCAATGTGGGCTTGCGGAATATGAACCAATAGTAAAGGAAAAAAAAGGATTTTTTTTTTTTTTTTTTTTGAAAATCTACCTTTTTTTTAATGGTAAAAAATTTCATTAATAAAAAGTCATAAGCTATTGAATCAAATAAAAATTTCCTGATCATGCAATGTGGAACATCTCTCGCTTATATCGCTGGAATATTACAGCCTTGTTAGAGAGACAATTTTACGATCTTTTGTAGCCGTGAGGATGTTTTCCTTCTGATTCATATGTCTGTATTCGAAAACTTGAGAACCCTTGCGATCTCGCATAATTTTTCACCAAAGAAATAATTTCACAACAATCCATTAGATCTAATATCATGGATTCAAACCTAAAAAGATTCTCTCTCAAAAAGTGGAGATAAACCTTGTCTTTCGAAGGTGATCGAAAAATATACTTCAGATTTTGTGATAAACTTCTTTATAAAAAAATTATTGTTAAAATTTACCTTATAAAACCTAATTGTTGTAAGTTGTTACCATGTGCTTGATTTAATTTACCTTATAAAACCTAATTGTTGTAAGTTGTTACCATATGTTTGATTTAACAATGAAAGGGAAGGGGATTAGGGATTATAAGAGGATGGGAGAATTGGGTGGGGAAAGGAGAAAAAATTATTGAAAACGGGTCATTAAATATTTCTTATTTAGGGAAATAATCAGACAAAAGATAACTTCTTACAACATTTAATGTTTTATAAGGTAATTTCTTACAACATTTATGTTTTTATAAAGGTAGTTTCTTACAACATTTTTTTTATAAGCTAGTTTTTCACAAATTTGTTGAAAACCATTTTATAAAACACAAAATTTGTTAAAAACCATCTTATAAAATTTTATTTGTCAAAGCACACTTGTTTTTAATTTTTTTTTTTTTTTTTTGTAAAGTCCCACCACTCCCTGGATTTCGACTATTGATTGGGTTTGCGGCGTTGACCTCTGCTAAACTCCCACTTTTCTTTCCTTGTAACCTCTTTCCAGCTCCACTGGAACAACCAACCAACCTTCGCACTCTCTCTCCTCCACCTCCAATGGCAGCAAACTCCGTAACCTCACTCCGCCATTAACCTAACCTCCCTCTCAGTCCCATACTCCATACTCCAACCTCAACTACAACATCAATGGCAACCCAAAAGCCCCGTCATCCCAATTTCTTGCTCCTTCTCTCCTTGTCACCGGAACCCTAACAAGCGAAACGACTTTTCTCTATCCCAATTTTTAGCTTCTAATTCCGGTAAACTCCAATTTGTACTTGATGTTTATAAATTGAAATCCAGAACACCACTCTCTCTTCAACTAACAATTGATTTGTGTGAATCTAGGTTTGATCAATTTGTGTCTTCTGGAATCAAGGTGGAGAAGTGTGCGTGCTTGCCTCACTTGCGCCTGCGTTTGCTTTTGATGCTCAAGATCTGAGCTTCAATGGTGAAGTTTCAATTGGGAAAAGGGGATGAGAAGCAGACAGAGAAAAGATTGGAGGGAAAAGGGAATAAAATAAGAAAGGGGGAGGTCACACGTGCAAGTCAACGCTTAGAAATATAGTTAAAGGTAGGAATCCGGGAGTGGTGGGACTTTACAAAAAAAATTTAAAATAAATGTGTTTTGACGAAAAATTTATTTATAAGATAGTTTATAACAAAACTTGTCTTTTATAATATGGGTTTTAACAAATTTTCTTTGAAATTTATAAGGTAGTTTTTTAAAAAAAAAAAAAAATCATTAAGTAAAGGAATTTAGTCAATTTACTTAGATAGTATTAATTATGGGATTGAGTTTATTGCATTTGTTAATTAAGCTAAGCTGGATTATTGAATATCATCATAATCTGTTAAAAGTCATAATTTATAGCATTATTATTCAATTACAACTTGGAAAATTTGCAGCGTAGGACACATGTCTTTGATAGATTTTATAATCGAGAATCGGATATAAAAGGAATACGTATTCATTCTACATACATAAATCATAGAACTTTCTCAAATATTGAATATTTTCCGCAAAAGAATAGAAAAAAAAAAGTATGAACAAATTTGTTCCTACCACTCTAATAGGAAATTTTTTGCTAATTACGATCTTAGCAATCATCGTTTCTAGCATTACTATTCAAGGTAAATACAACAGTATGTTTATAATTTATGCACTACCTTCATTTTAAATTATTTACAACGATTAGACATTTTTCAAATTTTATTTGAAATCGTTGCAAATATTTTGAAGTGGAGGTAGTAATTATTTTAAATTTTGTGTATTTTTCTGTAAAAGTAAAGAGAAATGTTTATAATTTGTTACAGGAAGTATATGCGAATCTTGTGCTTCATTTTGCCTTTCAATGGGTTTTCCGCCAGGGAATTGCTCCGAAAATGATATATCGTGCAGCTGCGGCAACACACAAGGTCAGTTTTGTTATGTTTTTATGTATTTATTTTAAATTTTGTTTATTTTTCTGTAAAAGTAAAGAGAAATGTTTACAATTTTTTCTTTTTGGTTTTTTTTTTTGACGGAAGAAATGTTTATAACTTATTACAGGAAATGTATGCGAATTATGTGCTTCATTTTGCTCTAGGATGGGTTTTCCGGCAGGGGATTGCTCCGACAATGATATATTGTGCAGCTGCGGCAGCAAACACGCTTAACAGATGATAATGCTATTCAATAATATCGGCTTAATCAAGAGAAGCAATTAAAACTCAAACGTTTCCACGAGTAATGTTGTTTTGTTGAACATAACAAATAAACTTTCATGTGGAAGGTACCACCTAAGTAAGCAAATTTTTGCGTTTTTACTTAGTAATGAAACTTCATAGGAAATGCAACTTGTATATGTCAACCAAACAATGTAATACATTACCACTTTGTATAATGTGTTCTTTGATTTTTGTTATCAATTAAACAAGCACCTATGTTATTTTTATTCATAATCTCATAAAGAAACTCTAATTTTCTTGTCTTCCATTTTGGCGTGCTTTTAACTTACATTCATTTGTTGGCACTTAGTACTTACATTCATTTGTTGGTTACTTAAGTGTGTACCTTCCTTTATTTTAGCAATGTTAAAGTAGGATCCTAATGACAAAAAACTGATTAATTTAATTAGTATTTCCGTTTTTTATAATTCTATTTGATTACTGTAGCAATACATACTAAAGAAAAGTGAAAATGAAACTATGCATGTGTATATTTTTACTTTAAAGAGGAGAGATATGGAGAGTAATAGGTTAATTAAATAAATTGGACCCAAAACGAGATTGTAGGTGAAAAAAAAAAAATTGTCATAAAAAAAAAGAGTAAATTGAGCAAACTTAAAAAAAAAGTATAAAAACAGAAAGTGAGTTATCTCCTAAGATTCAAAGAAAACGGAGAAAATAGTACATTTGTTTATTCCTCCGGTTTTATTTTTATTTTACTTATGTACTATATTAATTTGGCTATATTATGAATTCACGACTTTTAACACTACTGTTACACCATAAAAACATTTAGTTTGACTTTCAAAACACAACTTGCGCTTAAAAAGGTTAGCAAAGTTGGACAAGATCCATATAAGATCACCATTTAAGCCCAACGAAAGTCAGACGATACCCTAATGGAACTAGGGCTGTTCAGAGTAAACCGCAAAATAGATCGTACCAAATTGCAAATCAAACCGCAATTTTGTGGTTTGGTGCGGTTTGCGGTTTGAAAATTGCGGTGCAGTTTTTGAATATGATCAAACCGCGGTTTGCGGTTTGGTGCGGTTTCTAAAAAAAAATTAGACCAAACTGTACCGCAAACCGCACTTTAATGTATTTTGCAGTTTTTATATTATATTTTTATAAAAAAATAAAAATAATAGCAGTAAAATACATGAGCTAATCTTTGACTATTAGCTAATTAAAGGTTAAAATAGAGTTTAATATTTGAATTATAAATTAGTAATCTCAAAATAAAAAAAAAGTTTTGTTTTACAAAAAATAATTATAATTTAAAAAAAAACGGTTAAACCGCAAACCGCACTGCACTAAACTGTATTTTGCGGTGCGGTTTGGTTAGAATTGCGGTTTGTTACAGTTTAAAAAAAATAAAAACTGTAATTTTGTGGTTTGGTGAACCGCACAAAACCGCACCGCGAACACCCCTAAATGGAACAACTACACATGCCAAACATGTAGAAATCCGAATTTAAATGTCAGCACCAAAATTTGAAAAGGGGTTATAACCAGTGACTCGTCGGTCCAGATCGGGTTAGGGATAGTTCATTTCGAGGAAAGAGGTCAGAGTCAAAAAATGCATATTCTGAAGCATAGGGGGGGGGGGGGATCATCTTGCTGCAAAATGAGCCACATCATTACCATTACATTTAACATGATTATTGGTAACAAAAATAGAAAAACTCTTCCTGCTTCCTTGACATCTTCCAACACCATGTCAAGAGGAGTTCTGCCCACCCGTTCCGGCCTTAAAGCATTGAAAATTGTAAACGCTTCCCCTTCCACTTTAACATTGCTGAAGCCGAGCTCCTTTGCAGTCAGCACACCGAACCTAACTGCCATTGCTTCAGCAAGTTTGACAAGAAATTCACCAGGGCATCGTTTAACACTACCAACAATAACCTTTCCAGCATCATCATCACGTATCAGTGTATAACCACTCCTAGACCTACACCAAACCTAGCCAACATAGCTGCGTCTATGTTCACTTTGACAGCTCCTGCAATAGGCAGGCCCTAGCTACTTCGTATAGGCTGCCCCTTTGAACCACCCCCCCCCCCCAAACAGCCGCATTATATCTCGGATACTCACTCACCAATTTCATAAGCCCCACAGCTCCAGCAACCACACATCTCCAAGGATTATTAAACACTACAGAGTTAGCCAATAAACATCACCAAACCTAGCCAATACTGACGCATCTTCCATCTCCCACACGCCATTTGATCCCATCTAGGAGAAGAGACATAGCCCCCCCCAGATACTACGCCACACAAAGCTTGGATCATACCCCGTCTAGCCGAGACAAAGTCAACGTGCTTGAAATATTTAGCCTTTAATTCTTGGTGCACTAGGGAGCTAGTATAAGTTATTAATTTCCACCCTTGTTTTGCTAACAAGGCTTGATTAAAAACCTTCAAGTCACGGAAACTTATCCCCCAAGAGACTTAGGAAGACATAATTTCTCCCAACTAACCTAATGTAACTTCCGTCTAGAATCATCTGCCACCCACCAAAACCTTAAAAGCATTGCATGAATATCATCTAAAATTCCATAAGGAATTTTATACAACCCCATCATATATGTCAGAGTGGCTTGTGCCACCGATTTGATCATGACCTCTTTTCCCACTTGTGAGAGAAGATTCTCCTTCCAACCTTCCATCTTTTCCAAATCCTATCCTTCTATCACGAAAAAACCATCTTCTTAGATCTTCTAATAATTGCAGGGAACCCCTATATTTCTCATGTCTTGCTACACCCATCACACCTAATACATTAAGAATATCTCTCCTCCTAGACACCTCAACATTTTTACTAAAGGTAGCTTCAGATTTCTCAAACTTTATTTTTTGTTCCGGTACTCTCTCATAGGTGCTAATAAGATTAGCAATTACAGAACATTCCTGAAGCATAGCTCTAGAAAAAAAATATATTGTCATCACGAATAAAAGACGAGAAATTCGTTGGCCACCTCTGCAAACCATGGCTCCATGAACAAGCTTCTCATTCGTCGCCTTACAAAGGAGTCTCAAAAAAGACTTAGTGACAAGCAAGAAGAGATACGGAGAAATTGGATCACCTCGTTATTCGCGTTTCGGCCGGACATGCCATCAGTCACACCATTAAACTTAAAATAGTAAAAAAACACTCGACATACACTTGTAGGGAATATTACAAACATCAACTTTGAGCCCCACTGTAATCATGCTTTTAAGCGTGGTTGCGTCCAAAGGGAAATAAGCTAGAGATAAAAGAGTCGCCAACAAGTTTTAGGAACTTGTAAACCGTTCACGGACGTGAAGGTTACACCCCATTCACGATCACGGAGATCGCTAACTTTATAGTGGTCCGGAACCATGACTGGATATTCGGGGATGATGGTACGAATCCAACCTAAAAGAGATTGAACCCGCCCTAAATCGACCTCTACTTAATTCTTATGATATTCATGTGCGCTTTTCGATCAACATACATTCAACAAGGTAGCCCTAAACCTGTTTAATCTATGTTGGTTGATTATTAATGAACAAATAAATCTATTAGTGGCGATCATTTGAATCAAAATCATATTAGCCTAAAACCAAATTATTTATTATCTTATTAGGCGTGATTTCAAGTACAAATTTCCTTTAAACCTGCAGAAAAGGGCGTGACCAAGCAATAAAAACAAGCAATAAATAATCAAGCAACATAATAATTAATTAACACAACAATCATCATCATAATCATCATAATATCATTAAATCATGATTAATAGCAAGATGCTAGGCATGATACTAAACGGATTAATAACAAACCCTAGCATGTCACTAATAATAAAGATCAAAGCTTTATCCTAAATATGATACTAGGAACCAACATGGTATTAGAAATATTAAAGACATCCTAACATGATACTAGGAATCATAAAGACATCTTAACATGATACTAGGAATTACAAAAGCATCCTAACATGATACTAGGAATTAAAATAATATTCTAAGCATGGTTTCTATATCAAAAGCAAAGAATAAAGATAGTAGATCTACTCATTTTGATGCCTCGTATCTCTTTCTATTAAAAAAATACACACATTAGTAACTTCAAGAAAGAAACAAACCAAACAAAGTAAATCAATTAAGAATCGAAATATAGATTGGGGACCAAACCCTTAGAACTATCAACCTTTCACGTCAAGGTCGAATAGCCTTGGAATATTCAAGTCTCGCAAAGGACGTATGGTGTTGGGATGCATTTAGGCTAGGCTAAGAAAGAAAGAGAGAGAGAGAGAGAGAAGCTTATAGCTTAAAGAAGGGAATTAGATGATGATTGTTGGTGATTCAAAATGTGGTAAAACGACCTCTATTTATAAGAAAAAAGAGGGTCGAAGGGTCAAAAAAGAGCCAGAATTTGACTCGGAGTAAAACGGGTTCCATCGCGGCGCGATAGGAATATCGCTGTGCAATATTTCTATCGCTCAGTGATACTTTTTAGAAGATAAGATTCATACGGAATCTGACTCCCAATCGACTTGGGCTAGTCGAATATCTGTACGTATCCTAATTTTATTAGAATTAAAATCATTGAAAAACAAGTGTTTTATCCGAAGTAAAATTCTTAAACCTTTATGTTTTCAAAAACAGGATAAATTAGAACTTTCTAGAGAATTCTAGAAGCTAATAATAAATCCAAAGGGATTTAGGAATGGTGTTTAAGGTTAATGGACCCCCCACATTGTCATTGGGTCGTAGGTAAAGCTCGGTTTGGACTCGGTTTAGTATTTTGGCCATAACTTATTCGTTATAATTCGGATTTGGGCTTATAATATATCAATGGAAAACTCTTTTTGAAGCCCCATCCAACTACACAATAATTGGACCAGGATTATGGACCAAAATAAACTGGTTTGGACGTTTTTAGAAAAAGGACACGAAATGAATGACTTTCAAAGGCATGAAATGAATGATTTTGGGTTTAAGGGCACGAAATAATGATTTTGGTCTAAAACATTTTAGGAAAGGTTAGAGACATGGTCAAGGATAAAGGGAACTTCACGAGACTCTTCAACTCTTCACTTAACTTGATAATCAAAGATGTGAAAGGTACTCATCACTAGGTTTGGTTTTTGAGGAGACACAATCAGGTGTCTACAGAAGCCCCCACTTTGAATGATTTTGGAGAAACGTAAGCTTAAAAAACAAAGGTCAAAGTAGATCGATAGGGACGAAGAATGATTCAGAACGTCCTGCGATCCTAGATAATTCTTTTTAACGCCGATACCTGCAGAAAAGCGTTAGTTCTACAAATAAGGGAGTTAGAAACGCGTATTATGCACCGTCGAGTACACGCATCTTCTCAAATCAAATTTGTTTGAAAACCTCCACAATGCTTAGTGAACGCCGTCGAAGGAAGCAGTGCTTCGCTATCATCATTTACAGTGACAATCTTCCACATCCTAGGGAATATCGCCAAAGATGACAGTGCTTCGCCACGGCAATGCTTCGCCGCTGTTGTTAATGTTGTGGCAATTCTTCACCACGACAGTGCTCTATAAGTGTTTCTGGTAGATCATAGAGGTACACTTCCTCTAGTCTAGTGATTTTAGTGTCTTTCTTGATGTTTCTTAATTTTTAGATTTTCTGTCTTCTCGGAGATCTAGCTCTACGAGTGTTTCCCTTCACTAGCGCTAGCGAGGCCTTGAGCTAGAGGACTCCCGATCGCTACCAGTTGGGAGGGGCGCCGTGCTGGTCTAGTTTCTGCTGCCGCTGTTAGGGTTGCTATTCTTGAGGTAAAGATTTTATCCTTTGTTCCTTGCCTTTTGGATTTCATCACGAGTTCCTGACTCGTTTCTTTTTGTTGTAACGCCCCGATGTCCAGTATCGTTCATGGGCCAGCTTGGGTGATTTTAGGCTGGCTTCTCAGTACACTACTGAGAGGCGTTTTTTCTAAGGTACTTACGAGGTGGTATGGTACCTGGGTGAGAGGGTGGCTGTCCAACACTCCTCGACTGTTCATGTGGTTCCCCCTGATCCTCCTTCTCTGATGATGAGTCAAAAGCATCTCCGAATTCATGCGGCCAATGGTGTGATAGGAGAGGATTGGCGGATATACAACTACCCTGATCGTCCTTACGTGGAGGTGTTACTTCCTTGACTAGCTCCGCCCCCCTACTGTGAGGAGGAGGTTTGTGCATTTTGACTAGTCGTTTATTTTTCTTATAGCCTCCAATAGTATTTAACTGTTGGATCTTGTTTTTGTAGGAGTCCGAGGAGCATGCGGAGTTCGTGTCTCCGTGTATGTCCATCCTCTATCAGGGGATTCATGGACCCATTGAGGAGATGGTCCCTCCAGTCTTGGAGGAGTGGCCATTAGTGGAGCGATCGATTCCTCACCATCACACATGGGTAGGTTGTCACCCTTTTCTTTTGTCCGATGTATATATTTTCTATTTTGCTAACTTTGTTTGGTTTTGCAGTTCTCTTGCGAGGTGGTTACTCGGATGGCGGCTGCCATGGATGCCTTTCGCTACCACATGGTGAGATGGAGCCACCGAGCGTCGTGTCGATGTACGGGGGATAATGTGCCGGTATGTTTTTATGTATTGCTTATATTTTTTCTGTTTTGTTTCCCCTGTGTTTGACTTGCATTTCTTTGTTTTTGTTTCAGCCTATTCCTCGGTCACGCACTCATTCGAGGCTAGGGGGCTCGAGGGAGGGAGGAGCGAGGCGTCAAAGCACATCGTTGGAGATCCCAAAGAGACGGGAGGGGTCTAGGCAGGCAGCGGGTAATGACGATGGTAGTTTGACAAGGGTTAAATCGGTCGCTACAATCTAACTCTCAATCAAACAATACTTATACGAACACCCTATAACCAAGTACAATGGCAAATAAAGGTTCGGTCCACGAGGAACGAGAGTAATTGCAAATCAATCTTAAACCTAAGCTAGTTCGAAATTAATGGAAAATGGTGTTCTAAAATACTACTAAAAAGATGGAATAAATCAATAAACGAAGACACTAGGGAGAACGGGAATTCACCAAACCATCGGTAACTACGCAACAAGGAATCATAGAGACAAATGGGATATGCAAAGACTATATGTCTGATCAATATCGTGCGATAGGAAGACAACGGGCAATACTAAGCTTGGATTTCTCATGCACTCAACATTACTCGATACATAATCAAACCACATTCAATAATGAAATACTCAATTCACAATCTCTTGTTCAAACCAAGAATAACATGCAATCAAATTCAAGACTCTAGGTTAGCTACTCCTATTATAATGAATTAACATGCAATCGCATATAACCAGTTTAATCACAATCCGTTTATCAAAACCAATCCTCAATTACATATATTACCTAGGCCGGGTTTCATCCCGAAACCCTAGTTAGGGAACTACTCACACATATTCATGATCAAAGCAACAATAAATTCTAAAGGCATAATAAATCTAAACATGAACTCTAATCAAGGATAATAAAGCTTTGAATAATAAATAAGAGCGAATAATACCAATAAATCGATGCGAATCAATGCAAAAGATTGGAACTTTGATATCCGATGTCAATGAATAATACAAAGAATCCCAATTAATATTGCCTTGAATAAAATCCGGAAAACTAGAGTATCTCAAATCTGATGAACTATGAATTTGCTAGAATAAAATCTAAGAAAACTATGGAACCTTAACTACGGAAGTACTCTCAAAATCTCCCTAAAATCTGTCTAGAAACAACCCTTATAATTGGGTTATATATATATGTTTTAAATCGGAAAGTAAATTGCGCAGGCTGCCCTTCGTAAATCAGCACGGCCGTGCAAGCATGGCAGTAGCTGATCCGCAATATCTTCAATTTTGGCACGGCCGTGCTGAATTTGGCATGGCCGTGCTAATGCCTGGCACGGCCGTGCTGAATCTGGAACACGGCACAGCCGTGCTGAATTTGGCATGGCCATGCTAATGCCTGGCACGGCCGTGCAAGCATAGGCAGGAAGGTTGCAGACACTTTAGTCTTCTTAAAACAGTCACACCTTCTTATCCAGAGCTCCGTTTGAGGCGTGCAATATATCGTTGGAAAGCTCTTCAAGTCTACTTTCCAATGCAATTGGAATCACTCCATTATCATTTGTATATAGAAGGTTATGAGAAAAATAGTGAACAGGTGTCATATTTTTGAATTGTTCTGCCTTGCCTGCTACTTAACTTGCCTTTCAAGGCCTTGAGAACCGCAGCAAAGCCTTAGCTTGGTGGACTAGGATCGATAATAGCCTGATTACGCACCAATGGTTCGGGACTCGACATAACTTGGTCAACTATACCTGTTAACACACCAAAAACAGACCGAAACCCGTGAAAGCACGTAATATGAAGGAAACGAGTGTAACAAGGCAATAAACAACCAAAACGGGCCTAAATACATCCAAAATCACCCATTTATATGCCTTAAAGCGCGCCCTAATGTGTGCTTGTCATAGTTCATCGTCAACGGAGGTGAGACCACTCGGTTATGGAACTCCAGTGTTTCGCCCTTTCGAGTCTGCAGATGCTTTTGTGGCTGGTCCAACGTTTGAGGTTTGCTCTTCGTCGCAGCAGCCGGGGTCTACTCCCTTTGCTAGTGGGAGTTTTTAGCAGTATGGGCCCCACAGGGGTAATCAGTGGATTAGTCCTTCGATTACGATCTCGACGACGGGTGGTAGTGATATATTATCGACTCTTTTATCAGACTCATGTATATACACTAGACTTTACTTATGTACTTCTTTTAGTCTTTTCATTTTTTACAATTGTTTATGTGCATGTATATGTTTGAATTTGTGTGTAAATTTATGCAACAATTCCGTCATTTTTGTTATCATTAGAGGGTATCTGACTTTCTCCCCCAAAAGAAAAAAAATGAAAGAGAAAATAAGGCGAAAATAAGTTTAAAAAATTAATAAATTTGAGATTCCTTCAAAAGTAATTCCCAAATTAATTAGGATTTACTAAATGTATTATTATGGGAGAAGGTGTGTAGGGTTTCGTAGTGACCCGACACTACGCGGAAGGAAACCCACCAAGACCCGCCCCTTAATTAAAACGATTAACAAGCATATTAAACTTAATCAAACAAGATTAAGAACAAGAATTATACCTTTGTCGCGTGCTTCGCTCCCAAAGAGCTCTTACTTCAAAATCCCGAAAACACGAGATCTCTGACGGATCGTACCCTCGACTCGACCCGAGCGTCCTAAGTCTTGAAGGTTAGTCAATACCCAGAAAAAATAAGTATGAGTTTTACGAATCAAAGGTTTACTCTTACTTAGAGTTGCCTTTTTAATTCCACTTAAGGTTGTCTTCTCAAAATCCCAATCAAGTGGGTATTTATAGAGAATGGGGACTTGAACCCCCTTTTCATGATCTATGTGGGATCATGTGCAATTGCAATAATTTATTTAATTCCAAAATAAATAATTAAGCAAAAGCAATCACAAGGCAACAAGTGGCAAAAGGGTAGAGAGAGTTAGGTGAGGACCATGAACCTTGTGGGGGACCATTGTCTTGCTCCCCAAGGCATGGCTCTAAGCCTTGGTCCCACTCTCCTCACAAAACCGCCACTAAGGGCTGCTGGGCTGGCAGCCAGCTAGCACTTCCAGCTAGCACAAGGCAGCAAGCATCAGCCCAGCCAACCATGCGCGCTGCATGCTGCTATGCTGGGTGATGCTCATGCTGCGGCTTGCTAGGCGTTGGGCGCTACTGGCTGCCTAGCACTCCCTATCGCACCCACATGCATATGCCTACCCAGCATGCGTGCTGCTAGCGAGCCACGCATGCTGGGCATTGCCTCTCGCATAGCTACGCACACCCTGGCCAGTTACGCACTAGCACTCGCACACGCACACGCATAGGTGCGCTGTGCTAGGTGTAGGGTTTCGTAGTGACCCGACACTACGCGGAAGGAAACCCACCAAGACCCGCCCCTTAATTAAAGCAATTAAAAAAGCATAATAAACTTAATCAAACAAGATTAAGAACAAGAATTATACCTTTGACGCGTGCTTCGCTCCCAAAGAGCTCTTACTTCAAAATCCGGAAAAGACGAGATCTTTGACGGATCGTACCCATGACCCGACCCGAGCGTACGAATCAAAGGTTAGTCAAGTCCCGGACAAAATAACTATGAGTTTTAAGAATCAAAGGTTTACTCTTTTCTTAGAGTTGCCTTTTTAATTCCACTCAAGGTTGTATCAAATCCCAATACCAAGCTTGGTATTTATAGGGAAATGATCCCTTGATTTCCAATCTCCCATCAATGTGGGAGAGTTGGTGAAATGATAATTATTTAATTCCAAAATTAAATAATTAATCAATTCAATCACAAATCGACACATGGCACAATTATAGAGAAAGCCAAGTGAGGACCAAGGCTTGGGGGGACCATTGCCTTAATCCCCAAGGCCATGTATTGGTCCCCACACACCATGCCCAAAACCGGGTCAAGGTGTGCAAGCTGGCTGCCAGCTAGCGTGCCAGCTGGGGCTGCCAGCTAGCGTCGCCTTGCTGCCCAGCACCCAGCCAGCCAGCCAGTGCATGCTGCTGCTGGGCTGTGCTGGTGCTACGTGCTGGCGCTGGGCGCTGCTAGCACCTAGTGCTGACACTGGCCCCTAGCAGCCCCACGCACACATCTCGCGCATCATCGCTAGCACAGTCAGCATGCATGCTGCTAGCTAGCCACGCATGCTGGCCGCATTGTGCCTCGCACCATACGCACACACACCTCGCAGCCTCCTTCGCACTACCCACGCATCATGCGGCAGTCTTGATGCGTGGTGATGCTGGGCTGCTGTGTGTGGCCTAGCACCATGCTGGCGCCCAGGCCCCTCGCATGTGGTGCGATGATTGGTGTTGCCATGCGAAGGCTAGCACACAAGCCAGCACGCACATGGTGCGCCAATGCCAGGCAGGCACCCATGCTAGCACTTGGTGCCTGCGATGGTGTTGCCATGCTAGGCACGCACGCACGCAGCACCCTGTGCTTTCCATGGCACGCCTGGTGCCTGCGATAGTGCTGCCATGCCAGGCACGCACGTACGCAGCACCAGGGCCTGCGATGGTGCGCCTGGTGCGCCCATTGCTAGCGATAGGTGCCATATGCACCCAGGCACCCACGCTAGCATGCTGCTAGCTTGCGATGGGCTGCCTGGTGCTTGTGTGGCTTGCGATGGCTGCCATGCGCACCCAGGCACCCATGCTGGCATGTTGCTAGCTTGCGATGGGCTGCCAGGGCGCGCCTAAGCTGCGATAGTGCCTAGCACAACATGGTGCACTTAGCACACACATGGTGCGCCTAGGCTTGCGTTGATCTAGCCTAGCCTAGCTACGGCTACGCTCATACTTGTCGATTGTGATTTTGCGACGTTCGGTCTCGATGCCCTAGGCTCGATTTCCGACGTCTGTATTCGTAAAACTCTGTCGACTCATTAAATCCTTTCGGATTAATTCGTCGTCTCGGATCGGTGATTCGATTGGGTTCGACCCGAAGGGTTCAGTTAAGATCAAGCTGTAATATCAATTTTACCTCGATATTACTGATCGGAAGCGGCCTCCACCTAGGCATTCCGATCACTTGACCTTACTGAAATATTAGCTCCGTAATGATTCTGAACCCTCTATCGAAAGAATACACTTGTTGGAAGGACACCATTCCTTTCTATTGGTGCGTGGCCTGCGATAGTGCTTACACACACGCAAGGCCAGTGCTGCTTG
The DNA here is from genome assembly GCF_001683475.1 of Chenopodium quinoa. Lineage (NCBI taxonomy): Eukaryota > Viridiplantae > Streptophyta > Magnoliopsida > Caryophyllales > Amaranthaceae > Chenopodium > Chenopodium quinoa. The sequence goes on along the minus strand of NW_018744502.1, from coordinate 843,106 downwards.
CTAGCTCGCTGTGCTTGGTGCTGCCATGCGAAGGCACGCACGCAAGCACACAGCTCCGTGCTGCTGGGCGACGGTACACACGCACACGCACACACGCATGTGCCTAGCACTGCGATGGTGCTGTGCGTGGTGCTAGGGTGCTGTGATGGTGCGAGGCTATTGGGCGATGATGCACACGCACACACGCATGTGCCTAGCACTGCGATGGTGCTGTGCGTGGTGCTAGAGTGCTGCGATGGTGCGAGCACTTATGCTTCGCCTAGCACACCATGGTGCGCCTAGCACACACATGGTGCGCCTAGGCTTGCGATGAGCTAGCCTAGCCTAGCTACGGCTAAGCTCCTACTTGTTGCTTGTGATTTTGCGACGCTCGGTCTCGACCCCCTAGGCTCGATATCCGACGTCTGTATTCGTAAAACTTTGCTGACTCATTAAATTCTTTCGGATTAATTCGTCGTCAAGGATCGGTGATTCGATTGGGTTCAACCCGAAGGGGTTCAGTTAAGATTAAGTTGTAACATCAATTGTACATTGATATTACTGATCGGAAGCGGCCTCCACCTAGACATTCCGATCACTTGACCTTACTGAAGAATTAGCTCCGTAGTAATTTTGAACCCTCTATCAAAAGAATACACTTGTTGGAAGGACACCATTCCTTTCAAGGTGAAACAATTAGATAAGGTAGGAAAGATGAAAAGAAATAGATGAAATCCGGAAAAATCAAAGTACAAATTTGAGTCAAAATAAAATCAATGGCTAAACAGGCCACGCTTCTCTATCGCAGGCGACAGGTTCTATCGCGGCGCAATGGACCTGGGAAATCCCAGTCTGAACGAAATTCGATTTCCGCTGCAATTTTGCTTATAAGTAGTCCCTAAATACGCCATATTTTGCATAATTCTAGCCATTAGCTTTCTAAACTCTTCTAGTTTTTCATAGATTAGCAATCATTTCTAGAAGTTTTTGTGAAACTACCCATGTGTGGTGTCGTTCTTTGACTGCTAGGGAGAGAAAAGAACTAGACTTCCTCACTATGAGGGGTTTATTGGGCATCAAAAGGGTAGATCTTGACAGTGATTTTATTCATGTTGCCGTAGAATATTAGGACCCCAATACTCACTGCTTTAGGCTAGGGAATGATGAGATTACACCCCTGCAGGAAGAATTTGGTGCTATATTTGGTTTTCCCTCTTTAGACCTTGCGGTAGTTTCCACTGTGTGTGAATATTACTACAAAGGTTTTAAGCGTTATTATAACCTTAGGGAAACTGATTTAAAATCTATAGTCCATGGAAATGAAGTTGATTTAAGAAAATTTGCATCTTTCTTCTTTAATAGACCTAAGTCTGATTTGTTCCACATATATAGAAGGAGAGCTTTTCTTTATTGCATGTTTAGCCAATATCTGCTTACTAGTGGTAGTATCCATATGGGTCTAGCTATATTAGCGTCTGTTATGGAGCAAATTGATGCTGGGAGAAATCCAATCCCTTTAATTGTTGGAGAAACAATGCTAAGCTTTAATGAATTGAAAAAGGATCCCAAAGCACCACTTCAGGGATCACCAGTGCTATTACAGGTAGAAAATTAACACTTTTAATTACATATATCAAAATATGTAATTTTGTAAAGTAATAACAATTTATTTCTATTCTTGCAAGTTTGGCTAATGGAAAGCCTTGAATTAATTAGTCCTCCTGATAATATTGAAAAGTATACTCCTAATTGTCTTGTGAGAAGGAAGAAGCGATTCTCTTTAAAGATAGGTCGTCGGGAGTGGAGTAGAATATTTGAAACTCGCTACTTTTCCATCAAGTGGGTTATTCCTGTGTGGAGAATTAAAAAGATGGTTGGGGTCAACACTCAACCTTCCTGCCGTATTCCTAGCTTGTCAAATTTGACCTTTTACTATCCTTCTAGGGTGATGAGATAATATTGCCTTGCTCAAACCATTCCTTCTGGAGATCATCATCGACCTTATGAGTACCCTATATCGAAGAATGTTGAAAGATTTGACGATTATTAGTGTGTTAAACCCTTATGGAAAGTTGTTTCTGATAGAATTCCTCCTCCATTGTCTAAAGAATTTAAACAATGGTTACTTGGGCGAAATTACAAGGATAAAAGTAAGGTTCAAAAAACAAGCTCTAAGAGTGTGGAGAAGACTAACATAAAAGACCGCTTAGGTGATAATAAGATTCCTCCTAAGGACCTTTTAGGTTCAAAAGTTGAATTCAAGGCTCCTACCATGCCTAAAAAGAAGAGTGTTTTGGAGGGAAAAGGAAAAAGGAAGGCTGATCCTGTACAAAAAGGAAAAGAAGGCTTGGGTTGAGAAGAAAGTAGGGGTCCTTTCAAAGGGAGAAACTTCTACTTCTAAGGTCTCAATTCGGTCATCTAAAGGTTCCTTACTGGTTAAGGAGCTAAAGAATGAAGAGGATTCCGACAAGAATTGGAAGAGGGTTCGAAAGGAGAAGAAAGATTAGAACATTGCTTTTGTTTTAATGCTTTTAGAAAAATTTTATTTTAAGTCGATTTATTTTCAAAATTTTAAGTCATCAATAATGTAATTTCAATTTTATTTCAGTTATTATTGCAATTTTTATCTTTCAATTAAATCAACTTTTGTCTTTAATATTCCTTTATTGTTGAAAAATATTTTTAAGCAATGAAAACATCTTGAGTAGTTTCGAGAATATCCGAGTTTGGAAGTTGGAATATCTTTGAAATAAGCTGAAACTATCGTAATTAATCGCAGTTTTGAAATGGAAAAAATCGACTTCCATCACGGCGCAATACTGCTGACGCGGCGTGATGGTAGTATCGCGGTGCGTTGGATCCTGATTTGTTGCGATGCTCGACTTTTGTGATGCTGGGTTAATGTGTTATCGTAAAAAGGCAGGGTTTTGAAAAATTAAAGTGGCCGCACCCCGTAAAAGGGTTGCCTACATATCCTTGTCAAAGAATCAGGTTAAACGTAGCTCTCTTGAGTATAAAACTCTATTAAATCATGGGTAGAACTTCTTAAGTTGATTAAGATTTGACATATTCGAAAATTCATTACCATCCATGTCTGCGAGTTTAGTTGCACCTCTAGATAAGATAGTTTTTAGAATGTATGGTCCAGACAAATTAGGCCTAAATTTGCCTTTGGGATCTAGAACATTCTTTCTGAGTGCTTTTAACACCAAGTCTCCTTCCTGGATGTTTCTTGTCTTGACCTTTTTTTTAAAGTGTCTAGCCTTGCGGGTTTGGGAACATTGGGCATGATATAAGGCTTCTAGTCGTTTTTCATGGAGTAGAATTAGCTCTTCATATTGTGCCCTTGTCCATTTAACCTCTTCAAGCTTACTTTCTAGTGTTATGCGTAAAGAAGGTATTTCTAGCTCTACAGGTTGTACGACGTCCATTCCATAAACTAGGGAGCCCGGCGTAGTTTTTGTGGATGATCGAATTGACGTGCGATAACGCCAAAGAGCAAAGTGGAGTTTGTCTGGCCAATCCTTCTAGTTTTATGTCATCTTTTCGATGATTGTTTTTAAATTTTTATTGGCTGCGTCGACCGCACCATTTGCTTGAAGTCTATATGGAGAGGAGTAGTGATGTTGGATTCTATACTTTTTAAGTAGGTCTTCACACTTTGCTTGAAAGTGATTTCCATTGTCACTTATCATTTCATGTGGGACTCTGTATCTACATATCAGGTTCCTTTCAACAAAGAGTGTCACATGTTTTGCGGTGCGTTTTGCGTAAGACGTTGCTTCAACCCATTTGGTGAAATAATTAATAGCAACGAGAATATATTCATGACCTGTCGCTCTAAGGGGGGTAATTTTTCCGATGATATCTATTCCCCAAGTTGAGAATGGCCATGGAGATGTGTAAGTGTAGAGGACTAATGGTGGAACACATTGCAAATTGGCATATATTTGACATTTTGCACATCTTTTCACGTATTGATGGCAATCTTTTTGCATGGTAGTCTAGTTATAGCCTTGACGCATGATTTTCTTAACCAGCATTTTTCCATTCATGTGTGTCCACATGCTCCTTCGTGGATGATTCTCATCACTCTTTGAGCTTCCTTTTTGCCTACACATAGAAGAGCTCTACCTATAGGTACTCTTTTATGGAGTTCATCATTTATGAGCACATACTGTGAAGCTAAGAGTCTTAAAGCACGCTTTGTTCTTTTGTCAGCCTTATTAGGTGGATATTCCCCTTTGGTGAAATAATTGAGGATGTTTGTATATTAGGGTTCTTCTTCTTCGTCTTCTTTTTCCTGAATTACTTCTTCATCCTCAATAGCTTGAATATAGGCAGGCTTATGTCTTTTTTCTATGGTTAGAGGCATTTACTCAATTTCTTTAGGAATCCTAACCATTGAGGCTAGTCTTGCCATGACATTAGCAAATTTGTTTTCTTCCCTTGGTAGATATGTGTATTCTACCCTTTTGAGTTGGTTAGTGAGGGTTTCCAAATAGGTTTGATATGGAGCTAGGCTTTTGCTCCTCACCTTCCATCTTTTAGAAATTTGGTTGATGATAAGGGACGAATCTCCAAATATCCGAAGTTTCTTGACTCCCAATGCCAAGGTTGTTTCGAGGCCTACCACACATGCTTCGTATTCTGCAGCATTGTTGGTGACGTCGAAGTCGAGCTTGATTGAGATTGGGAAATGTTTTTCCTTAGGTGATACTAATAAGACTCCTATGCCGCACCCTTTCTGGTTGGATGCACCATCAAAGTATAATGTCCAAGTATCATCCTCAGTGGCCATCAACTCTTCATCTGGATAGTCGTTTTCTTCCGTAGGTGTTGAATCCTCAATGGGAAAGTCTGCTAAGAAATCCGAGATCGCGGATCCTTTGATAGCCTTTTGAGGCATGAATCTTAGGTCGAATTAAGCTAAGTTCACTATCCATCTAGATATTCTTCCATTAAGTGTGGATTTCACAAAGATATACTTCAGGGGATCCATTCGAGACACCACGTGGACTGTATGGACGAGCATGTTATGTCTTAACTTGGTTATGGCCCACACAAGTGCGAGGCACAACTTTTTAAGTGGTGTGTAGCGAACATTGTACTCAAGCATATTTTTACTTAAGTAGTAGATGAAGTTTTCCTTTCCTTCCACTTCTTGTGCGAGCATTGCCCCCATTGTTTCCTTAGTGACTGTCAAGTATAGGCGAAAAGGAATTCCTGGTAGTGCTGGCGCTAATACAGGAGGATTTGCAAGGTAGGCTTTGATCTTATCAAAGGCTTCTTGACAGTCATCGTCCCATATTACTGGTACATTTCTCTTGAGTTTCTTGAAAATTAGTTCACATATCGTGGTGAGTTTTGATATGAATCTACTTATATATTGCAACCGACAAATAAATCCTTGAATTTGCTTCTCTGTTTTGGGCGGTGGCATGGACATGATAGCCTTAATTTTAGTGGGATCTATCTCAATTCCTCTAGAGCTAATGACATAGCCTAAGAGCTTCCCTAATGTAATCCCAAATGCGCACTTGGCAGGATTTAGCCTCATGTTGTATTTTCGAAGCCTTTCGAAGAATTTCCTTAAGGCTACTTGGTGTCCAGGGCAATCCTTTAATTTTACAATCATATCGTCCACGTATACCTCAACTTCTTTGTGCATCATATCATGAAGTTAGTCAGTTGTTGCTCTTTGGTATGTGGCACCTGAGTTTTTCAACCCGAATGGCATTACCGTATAGTAGTAAGTGCCCCATGGTGTTATGAATGTCGTTTTCTCCATGTCTTCTTCTGCCATGAGGATCTAGTTATAACCTGCGTACCCATCCATAAACAAGAGTAGTGCGTGATTGGTTGTGTTATCTACTAAGATGTCAATATGTTGTAAAGGGAAGTCGTCTTTTGGACTTGCCTTGTTAAGATCTTTGTAGTCGACACACATTCTTACTCTACCATACTTCTTGGGAACTGACACCACGTTGGCGACCCATTTTGGATATTTCGATACCCTGATAAAACTTGCAGTTATTTGATTTTGAACTTCTTTTATTTTTAGAGCTACGTCGGGTTTTATTCGACACTACTTTTGTTTTACAGGTTTCATTTCTGGAATTAGTGGTATAGTGTGTTGAGCAATTTCTCTGTTTATTCCTGGCATATCTTCATATGACCAAGAAAAGACATCGATAAATTATTTAACTAGATTTATTAATTGAGTCCTTTCCTCTGATTTCGAGTTAAGCCAATTTTAACTTCTCTTTTAATGGTAGGATCCTTTAAGATATTAACTGTTTCAATCTCCTCAATTATTGTCGTTTTATTCTCAATTGTTTTCATTACTTTAATTATTTCTTTGTCATTTTCATTATTAGTAAAGCAATGCTCATCATCTTGGGTAAGGGAATAGCACGAAGAGTAAGAGGAAGAAGACATATAATTAAATTCTTGAACCATTACATCAAAAAGAGAAAGGTCGAAAGGAATGATGTCCTTCGAACAAGTGTATTATTCCGATAGAGGGTTCAGAATTAATTAGAATGCTAATTATTTAGTGGGGTCAAGAGATCGGAATGCCTAGTTGGAGGTCGCTTCCAATAACTAATAATGAGGAATAATTAATATTACAACTTAATCTTGACAGAACCCTTCGGGTCACACCCAATCGTGTAACCGAACCGAAGCGACGAATTAATATAATTCAAAGGATTAAATGAGTCAATAGAGTTTTACGAACAAAGACATCAGATTACGAGCTTAGAGCGTCGAAACTAAGCGTCATGTTGAGTCGAATTTAGGAACTTGACGAAGACGAGAAAAATAATCAAATAATATATCCTGCTAAAATTACGAGGATATCACGAGCTCTAGCCACGCCTCGGATTAGAGGCAAGTGGCTAGGAGCCGCAAGCATCAAGGCACCAAGCCACCGCAACCCTTGCAAGGCCCAGCTAGGCAGGCCGTGGCGTGCGGGGTCAGATGGGGCTGCTTTGTGGGCCTGGGCGTCACAACACCCAAAGCCGGGCTGCCTAGCATGGCCAGCAAGCAAGCCGAGCTTGCGAGGCTTCTGTTGGCCTGCGTTGCTGCTGCTCGCTTGCGGGTGCCGCTGGTGGGCCTGCGTGTGTAAGTGGGCTTGCGATGGCATCCGTGGGCTTGCGGCCATGGGCTAGCATGCCTAGCCTTGTGGCGCAAGGCTGCCAGAAAGGCTGGCCTTGCTGCCCAAGGCCTGGAAGCTGCTCGGGTTCACAGAGTAGGTAGGGGCAAGCCTTGCCTTGCTCTCCAAGGCCAAGGTGGTTTTCCTACCTACTCCCTCTTTGTATGATGACACTTGTCATTTGACTATTGTTTCATGGTTATTTAATTTAGTTTGGAATTAAATTAAATTCTATTTTGCCTTTTTACCAACTATCCCACATTGAAAGATGATGGGATTTTAAGGGCACTATTCCTCGTAAATACCAATCGTTTGGCATCTAGGAAAAACACTTGAGTTGGTAGACTTTAAGGATCTCCAAGAATAGAAAACCTTTGTTCTAATAATTCTATGTTATTTTAGGTTTAGCCCTGACTAAGCGCGGTAAGGACCAATGCGGTTCGGTAGCGAGGGTGTGAGCAGTCGGAGGTTCTCGCACTTGTGGAACTTGAAGCTTTCAAGTCCGAGCTCGAGGTTGAGAGAAGCACGCTACAAGGGTGAGCATTCTCTCTCTTTTCTCTTTTCACTTATGTTTATGTTTATTTTGCATGCTTTTATTTATGGTGTAATTATTATGCATGCAATCCGGTTATCAGGTTTTGTTTCCGCGCGGTGTCGGACACCGCAAAACCCAACAGTGGTATAAGAGCCTCTTGCATTTAATTTTTACAACTAAAAATTTATTAAAGTAATTTAAAATGGATTTAAATTTCAGGTTTAGCATCCTAATTAGATTAGGAACTCGTTTTTAATTTGACTAAAATCGTATTTATGCTGATTTTGGATGACGAACTTCAAATTTTTGGTGGAATTTCGTGGTTAAAAATGGCAATTCAGAAGCCTAAATCCACCCAGAAAGTGGTTTTTCGAAGGTTCTTCATTTTTGACGAAATTTTTTAAATCTTTAGACCTTGATTAGTTATGGCATGCAATTGTTGGATTATGTGTTTGATTATACCATTAATCTTTTGCAATTTTAACCCTTATTAAACATGTTTATGAAGTCATAATTGGTTATTTGGTTAGCTCTTATTTTCACATAAACTTGCAATTTCACATTTTGTAAATTAATTGCTTGGAGTGTGAATGTTTATGGTGAAAATGTATTTTTGAAGCCCCTAAATGTTAAAGATTCAATCTTTAATTGTTTATTTGGTTGGATTTTAACTTTCTAAATTCCATAGTGAACTAATTTTTGGTTTTAATAATTTTTGAGTTGACTAAAGTCTGAAATGTTAAAACTTGTGATTGAAATTTGATTACTCTTCATGTTGGATTAATGTAATTTTTCCAAATTAACACAAGTCAGTGTGGAGAAAATTTTTCATTGGATGATTGTATTTATTTTTCCAACTCCTTTTATTTTGTCAAATCTCATTGTTAATTAATTTTGGTTAAATTAATTGTGAGAAAAACCCTCAATTTTGTAGCATCAGTTGAGCAAAAACTAATATAAAGAATGGTTCTTGAATTAATTTTTGTTTGTGCACTAAAATTGAATTTAAGTAAGTTGGACTTGGTTTTTGTTTGTTTTTTTTTCATATTGCTCGATATTGGTTCTAAAACTAATTTAGAATTAGTTTTTTTGTCACACAAAAATCGGAATAAAATTCCGAGACACAAGCACATAAATCGAGGCACATAATCCAGCTGGGCGCGCGGCGTGCTAGTGCATTGGTATGTGCGAGCAGCTCCCTTGGTGCAACAACTTGGTGCAAAGTAGGCTTGCGTGTGGTGAGGTATGCGGCTGCTAGGTAGCACGAGCCCGCATAGCAGCATAGCCTTTGAGGCCCCCACTTGCGTGCGTTGCAAGCACGGTGCTAGGGCTAGCATAACGTGCGAACGATGCTGTCAGCCACTAGCACGTGGCTTGGCGCAGCAGTGGCTGTGCAGGGCAGCACGCACACATAGCAGCCCGGGGCTTGGTTCCTAGTAAGCCAAGCCTCGTCGCTTGGATGCTAGGCACTCAGCTGTAAGGGGCTATTAATTTTGCGATTTTGCGGTTTTTATTTTAATTAAAAGGAGGCTGGGCCTCGGTTTTTCTCGACACTTGCAAGATTTTTGGCAAAATTTTGGGGTAACCGGCTTATTTAATTTTCATTGGATTAATTTTAATTAAGTTGGTTATGGAATTTAGTGGGAGCTTCGTTTATCCTTTTGAGCTATTATTATTGCGTTAATTCTCATAATCGAATAACAACTTTGACTAGTTTTAATTAGGCGAGTTATTTGGATTAACCACCTAAGTTAGTAACTAGTTTTGTGCTCGTTTTGAATTATTGCTTGAATTACTTGTAAAATGCATGGGCCATTCACATTAGTGAATGGATGAATGGAATAGATATTCTGATGCAGGTTTTACAAAATTGCAACTAGTGGGGCCCGACTAGGATAGTAAATACGGACTGCGTTCCGTTTTCTATTTTTGTAAATCTAAATACGGACTGCGTGCCGTTAAATATTTTTGTACTTAAATTGTTTAAATTAGTCCTAGCCTTTGTAGTAGTTGCATAATTGGTGGTGATGTCTCAAAAATGGCGTTTCTAAGAAGACGAAGCTAAAAGGATGCAACGAAGGCCCTTGAAGATTTGAAGACGCAAGTTAAAGGGGTCATGCTAGTTACCAAGTGCATCTTTAATTATGCTTTATATATTTTTCTTATATATAATTGTGATGTTAGATTCATGTTTTGGATTTCGAATGTTCAATGATTAGTTTAGTTCACTTAAATCAATCAACATAGAACCCTAAGTCCCAAAGAAAATTGAGTTAAATCTTCTATTCCAAAATGACACTTACGGAACTAATGAGAATAGTAATGGGTTATGCCAAAGCAAGGCATTACTACTTTCCTAGGGAGGTAAGGTATGTTGGTGCACTTGCTAAAGCAAGGCATCACATACACATTAGTTTTGGTTAAACTCAACGATATTAGTAAGGAGTCCTTAGATGTCGTGGCAATGGAGATAAACGTCAAGGAAGCATTAGATGCGACGTTTTATCGAACCAAGAGTAGCTTAGAGCTATTAGAAATTGAATTGCTTACCTTAAAATATTAAGTGGTAAGACAAGCTAAAGCATGCTTAATCACTTTTTGATTTTTGGGGTCTTGGAATCATTTTATTCTCGCCTAAAAGGGACAACTTTAATGTGTGGATAAAATGCTTAATAAGATTGAAAATTTGCATGTATGCTTTAAATTTCAAACTTATTGGCTTTATGAATGGTTTTTCATTGCAAATTTTTTCAATTGTAGAATTATGTCTGCAACTAATCGCAACAACAACCAATTTTCACTCCGTTCTATTCTCGATAAAGAGAAGTTGAATCGGACAAATTTATTGGCAAAGGAACTTGCGTATAGTTCTCATGCAAGAGAAAAAGGAATACATCCTTGATGAGGAAATGCCTGACGCTCTTGATGTGGAGGTCACTCAGGATGCCCTAAACCGATGGCACGCTGCGAATCAGGATGTCAATTGCATTATGTTGGCTACAATGTCTCCTGATCTCCAAAAGACCTTCTTTGGAAAGGAGACGACTTTTGAGATCATTTCTAAACTTCAGAATATGTTCCAAGAGCAGGCCCAAACTGAGCGGTTTGAGACCCATAGGCAGATCCATGAGAGCAAGCTTAAGAAAGGAGAGCCGGTAAGCCCACATGCACTCAAAATGATCGGATTATTTGAGATCAGGGAAAGGCTCGACGCTGGGTATTCAACCGAGATGGAAATTGAAATTATTCTCCACTCGCTGGAAAAATGCTATTATCAGTTTAAGATGAACTATAATATGCACAGCATGGAGAAAACCCTCACCGAGCTTCATGGAATGTTGAAGCAAGCCGAGTAAACGCTCAAGGATGAAAGGAAGCATGATATGCTTATGGTCAAGAAGGGAAAGCCATTCAAGCGCTTCGGCAAGAAGAAAGGCTTTAAGGGGATGGGTAAGAAGACCTTTCCGCCTAAGTCAAAATCTACCAAGGAAAAGAAGGTAGCCTCTTCTCAATCCAATCTGAATGTTTCAACTACAAGAAGAAGGGACATTGAAACAGGATTGCCTCAAATTCAAGGAGGATAAGAAGGACGACACCGTTGTTTCTAGACCAGGTATATATGTTATAGACCTTAACTTTACTAGCAAAGCTTCATGGGTATTAGATACCGGATGTGGCTCACACCTTTGTTCCAATGCTCAGGGACTAAGGAAAAGTAAAAGGCTAGTGAAGGGAGAAAGGGAACTCTGGTCGGATATGGAGCAAGGATTGTGGCCGTATCTGTTAGGACACTTAGTTTGTCTTTGCTCTCTGGGCTTATTTTAGAACTTGAACATTGTTATCATGTTCCAACATTACCAAAAAAAATATTTCAATTTCAGCGTTGGACGCTAATAAATTTTAATTTCTGATAAAAAACAATAGTTGTTCATTTTATCTTGATAATGTTTTATATGGTATGACACATTCAGAGAATGGTCTTTATGTTCTTTCACTAGATAAACAGGTTTATAATGTTAATGATGCCACTAAAAGAGTTAAGACCATTTAGTCGAATCAAACCTACTTGTGGCATTGTCGTCTTTGACACATTAACATCAAACACATCAAGATACTTCTTCATGAAGGGATTCTTGATTCATTCAACTTAGATTCGTTTGAAAACTGCGAAGGATGCTTACTAGGCAAGATGGTAAAGAAACCATTCTCCAAGTTGGTAGAAAGGGCTAGTGACTTATTGGGTCTCATACACACGGATGTATGTGGACTAATGTGCACAACTGCAAGAAATGGTTATCGCTATTTTATCACTTTCACTGACGACTTTAGTAGATATGGCTATGTCTACCTTATGTCGCAAAAAATCTAAATATTTTGAGAAATTCAAAGAATTTCATAGTAAAGTGGAAAATCTGCTTGGCAAGAAAATCAAAGCACTCCGATCGGATCGAGGTGACGAGTATTTGAGCTACGAATTCGACAATCATCTGAAAGAACATGGAATTCTCTATGAGTTGACACCTTCGGGAACTCCACAATGGAATAGAGTGTCCGAGAGGAGAAATCAAACTCTGTTAGACATGGTTCGATCAATGATGGGTCTTAGCGATCTTCTTATCTTTCTCAGAGGACACGCACCTCTAACTATGACACTTACATTGAACCGTGCTCCGTCAAAAGCTGTGAAAAAGACTCCATATGAATTATGGATGAAGAAACCTCCAAGATTGTCTTTTCTTAAGAACTGGGGTTGCAAAGCATATGTCAAAAGACTCATATCTGACAAGCTTACACCAAAATCTGACAAGTGTTTCTTTGTTGGCTATCCAAAAGAAACAAAGGGGTATTACTTCTATAACCAGTCTGAGAACAAAATATTTGTTGCTCGAGAAGGTGCCTTTTTGGAAAAGGAGTATCTTTCCAAAATTACAAGTGGGAGGAAAATCGAACTTGATGAAGTTTGAGAAGGTGAGGAACAAAGTTAAACTGACAAAACTGACAATCAAAGTGCTTTGGAAGCAACTGTTGAAAATGGTCATGGTCAAAATGACAAAGCAAATGATCAACCTATTACCCTGCGTTGGTCGCAAAGGCCAAGATCTCAACCAGATAGATACCTTGGTGTTGTCTTAATCGAGGATCAAGACATCCTAGTTGTGGATGGAGATGAGCCAGCGAAATACAAACAAGCTATGACGAGCCTCGACTCTGCAAAATAGCAAGAAGCCATGAAATCTGAGATGGACTCCATGTTTGAAGTCTACGACTTGGTTGATTTGCCCGAAGGTTAAACACCTATCGGTTGCAAATGGATTTTCATGTTGAATACCAACAAAGATGAAAATGTATATGTATACAAAGCTAGATTGGTGGAAAAAGGTTATAAGCAAATTCACTGTATTGATTATGATGAAACCTTTTCGCTAGTCGCCATGCTTAAGTCCGTTGATTATCCTAGCAATTACCGCATATTATGATTATGAGATATGTGAAATGGATGTTAAAACCGCCTTCCTTAATGGGATTTTGGAAGAAATTGCGTACATGAAACAACCGGAAGGTTTTGTTGATCCAAATAATGCTCGAAAGGTATGCAAGCTTAAGAAAGCAATTAGCGGGTGTGACATTGCATTCCTTGTCACATATGTCGATGTCATATTGCTTATTGGAAACAACATTCCAATGTTTGAGTCTGTAAAGGCTTGGCTTGGAAAGTGTTTTTCAATAAAGGACTTGGGAGAGGCACAATAAATATTGCGCATCAAGAGCTATCGGGATAGATCTAAAAGGATGATTGGATTGAGCCAAAGTACTTATATTGATAAGGTACTGGCATGATTCAATATGGAGGAAGCCAAAAGAGGCCGCCTGCTCATGTCACATGGCATAACTCTCAGCAAGAAACAGTGTCCGAAGAAACCTGATGAGCGAGAGAGAATGAGTCTGATTCCATATGCTTCGCTTATTGGATCGATCATGTATGCCATGATATGTACTAAGCCGGATGTATCGAATGCCTTGAGTGCTACGAGCCGATACCAATCAGATCTAGGAGAAGCGCATTGGACTGCAGCCAAGAATATCCTAAAGTACCTGAAAAGGAACAAGGATAAATTTCTGGTCTATGGTGGGAGTAAGGATTTTGTTGTTGAAGGTTATACCGATGCAAGCGTCTAGAGTGATAGAGAAGACTTCAAGTCACAATCAGGATACGTGTTCTATCTTAATGGAGGAGCGTTCAGTTGGAAGAGTGCTAAGCAAACCACGACTGCTGATTCTACAACTGAAGCCAAATACTTGGTAGCTTCGGAAGCAGCTAAGGAGGAAGTTTTTATTTGCAATATTGGAACGGACGACAACGTAGCCGATCCACTCACTGAACGTTTTCCTCAAGTGAAACACAACAAGCACGTTGAGGCAATAGGAATCAAACATATTGGAGATTGGTTTTGATTTTCTTAAGTATGTGTTTTAATTAAGTTGTGGAGATCTTAATGTAAAACACCATGTTAAACCATTCATTTATGGAGTAATTTAATTTTTCCCGTAAATTATTATTCCAATTCTATTTAATTGTGGTTTATAAATAAATAATGAGTCCATTCGATTTAAACATTCGTGCTCAGATAGATTTTAGAAATCATTTTCTTATTGAAACTTTAGGACGTAATAAGGATGATGAAGAATTTTATCTTATAGTTCATGAAGAGACATTAAGTGACATAGGAAATAGGCTATACACAATTAGCACACTTGTTCGGAAGGACAAGTGGGAGATTAAAAGGAATGATGTCCTTCGATCAAGTGTATTATTCTGATAGAGGGTTCGAAATTAATGAGAAAGCTAATTATTCAGTAAGGTTAAGTGATCGGAATGCCTAGCTGGAGGCCGCTTCTGATCAGTAATGTAAATGAATAATTAATATTACAACCCAATCGAGTAACCGAACCAAAGTTACGAATTAATCCGAAGGATTAAATGAGTCAATAGAGTTTTACGAACAAAGATGTCGGATTACGAGCTTAAAGCGTTGAAACCGAGCGTTGTGCATTGAGTCGATTTTAGGAATCGACGAAGACGAGAAAAATAATCAAAAAATATATAATGCTAAAATTACAAAGATAACACGAGCCATAGCCAAGCCTCGGATCAGAGGCAAGTGGCTAGGGGTCGCAAGCATCAATGCACCGAGCCACCGCAACCTCGCAAGGCTGGCCGTGGCGTGCGGGGCTGGCTGGGGCTGTTTCGTGGGCATGCGCACTAGAGCACCCTAAACTAGGCTGCCCAGCAAGCAAGTTGAGCTTGCGAGACTACTGTTGGCCCTGTGCTGCTGTTGCTCGCTTGCGGGTGCCATTGTTGGGCCTGCGTATGTCTGGGGCTTGCATGCCTAGGCTTGTGGCGCAAGGCTGGCCTTGCTGCCCAAGGCCGGGCAGCTGCTCGGGCTGGCCGAGTAGGTGGGGGCAAGCCTTGCCTTGCTCTTCAAGGCGAAGGTGGTCCTCTCACCTATTCCTTCTTTGTGTGATGATACTTGTCATTTGATTATTGTTTCATGGCTATTTAATTTAATTTGTAATTTAATTAAATTTTATTTTGCCTTTTTTATTTACTATCCCACATTGAAAGATGATGTGATTTCAAGGGCACTATTCCCTATAAATACCAATCGTTTGGCATTTGGGAAAGGTACTTGAGTTGGTGAACTTTAAGGGATCTCCAAGAAGAGAAAACCATATTTCTAATAATTCTATGTTATTTTTAATCTAGTTCTAACTAAGCTTCAAGGTAGGGACTGATGCGGTTCGGTAGCGAGGGTGTGAGCCGTCAGAGGTTTTCTTACTCGCGGAATTTGAACCTTTCAAGTTTGAGCTCCAGGTTGAGCGAAGCACACTACAAGGGTGAGCATTCTCTCTCTTTTCTCTTTTCTCTTATGGTTATGTTTATTTTGCATGCTTTTATTTATGTTGTAATTATTATGCATGCGATCTGGTTATCAAGTTTTGATTCCGCGCGTTGCGGACATCACAAAACCCAGCAAAGGTCTGATGGGACTTGACTACTAACTATTCTAGGAGTAGGTGCTAATATAGGTGAGATAGAAGAAGGTGCAACTACTAAGGACTTAGAAGACTTTTCAATGGAAGACTCGGACTTAAACTCGGACTCTGACTCGGACGACACAGACTCATCAAACATGGGTCCTTTAAACCTTGTTATGATTGATGAAGTGTCAGAAGAATCTTTGCTGTTGACAATGTTATGATCTGGTTTGCAAGGTAACTGTTAAGGTATTGCTGCTTCTTAAATCATTAGAATCTTTGCTGTTTAGGCAAATTAAGGAATGACAATTGATTTTTTTTTTCTTTTAATATATAGATTTATTTCCCTTCCATTCTCTAGAACTCACAACTCGATTCTTTTCTTTTAATTTCTGTCAGAAATGGTATGCATACTTTGTTGCCTGTTAGTCTGCTGTTCTGCCTGCTGTCTGCTATTGTGGTTGTGTTGTTGTGTTCAGTGCTGCTTTCCTGACAAGTTGTTGTATGTTTGTGCTGCTGTTGCACTGTTGTTGTGCTGTTGGTCTGCTGGTTTTGACAACTCGTGTTGGGTTTGGTGCTAGCTGCCTAGCCATGGTGTAGCTTTTGGTTGTTGTTTTGCTTGTAGCTGCTGCCGGGGTTACAGGTCGTGGTGTGGCTGTGCTGTCTCATTCTCTGTTGCAGGCTTGGGGTCAATGGGAGCAGTCTACAGTCTGCTGTAGTCTATTTTTTTATTCTATTTATCAAAGATGTAGTGCTCTTTAATTGATGTATGACATAAATATTGAAGAAAATATATGTGTTTTATGTATATTATGATTATATATAAGTATTTGTACAATTTAAGTGAAAAAAATGCAAAAAAAAATTTATTTTTTATTTTTTTGGGGCACTTTTGGCACCAGTTTTGGAAAAGAACCGGTGCTAAAAGTTTTTTTTAAAATATTTTTGGAGACTTTTGGCATCGGTTTTAAGACAAAACCGGTGCGAAAAGTCTAGTTTTTGGCACCGGTTTTCCTTAAGAACCGGTGCGAAAAGTCCTTTTTCCTACCAGTATTAAACCGGTGCGAAATCTATGGGGTTTTAGCACCCCCCAAATACAACCCGGTTTACAACCGATGGGAAAGGGGGGGTTTGAACCGATGGGGAATTCGTTTTTTCTCCTAGTGTGACTTTACTGAAGAATTATCTTTCGAATAATTCTGAACCATCTACCCGAATAATACACTTGTTGGAAGGACATCATTCCTTTCAGAGGCTGCCTTGGCTGCCAAGGCAGGCCGCTAGCTAGCGTATGCTCATTGGCTTGCTTTAATTGTGAGGATTTTCTTGGGGAGCAAGGGGTGGATGGTCTCCCCATGTAGTCCTCACCTAACCACTTGTTCTCCCCTTTCCACTTGTCATTTGGTGATTCATTTGAATATTTAATCTAATTTAGAATTAAATCAAAATCCATTTTGCATTTTTTCCAACTCTCCCACATCAGAGATGAGTTTTCAAGGGCTCTTTTCCCTATAAATACCAATCATTTGGCATTGGGAAAGAGCACTTGAGTTGTGAACTTTAAGGGATCTCTAAGAAGAGAAAACCTTTGTTCTAATACTCTAATTTATTTTTGGCCTAGCCTCGACTATGCTTCGGGGTAAGGGCCGGGTCAGTTCGAGGAGTGAGGGTGTTAGCCGTCGGAGGTTTGCGCATTTGCAGGACTCTACGCTTTCAAGTCTGAGCTCTAAGTGAGAGCGAAGCACGCTTCAAGGATAATGATTCTTTCTCTCTCCTCTTGTTAATTATGTGATTATGTTTTTACTACATGCTTAGTTACTTTAATTTGTGTGAGGATTTTGGGCGGGTTTCCTTTCGCGTAATGTTGGACATCACGAAACCCAACAGCGGTATCGAAGCCACGTGCATTTAATTATTGTAACTAATAATTAAAATAAGGTGAGTTAAATGGATTTAAATTTCTAGTTTTGCTTTCTAATTGGATTAGAAGCCCGTTTTAATTAGTTTTAACCTCGTATTTAAACTAATTTTGGCTAATGAACCCAGATTTCGACCCAAAACTAGTGAATTTTGGGTGGAATCAATGTTCTACATTGTTTTAGACCAACTTTGGGGGTGCTACAGAATCCAAAATCCACCTAGAAACATGTTTTTCTAGGGGTTTTTTCGTTTTTGACAAAAAAATTTAAATCTTGAAACCTTGATTAATTATGGCATGTTAATGTTAGATTATATTTATGGTTACACCATTAATCTACTGTAGTAATAACCCCTATTAAGCATATTTATGAAGTCATAATTGGTGCTTAATTTGGTGAATAACTTTTTCACATAAACTTGCAATTTCACATTTTTGCAAATTAATTGCTTCAAGTGTGAATGTTTATGGTGAGTTTGTATTTTTGAAGCCCCTAAAATGTTAAAGATCCAATCTTTAATTGTTTATTTGGTTGGAACTTAAGTTTCTAAATTCCATGTTGAACTAATTTTTTATTTTAATCATTTTTGAGTTGAATAAAGTCATAAAAGTTCAAACTTGTGATTGAAATTTGATTACTCTTCATATTGAAAGGATGTAATTTTTCAAGTTTACACTAGTTAGTGTTAGAAAATTTTTCATTGGATGATTGTTCTTATTTTTCCAACACCATTTATTTTGTAAAATCTCATTATTAATTTATTTTTGGTTAAATTAATTGTGAGAATAGCCCTCGATTTTTGTAGCATCAAGTTGAGCCAAAAATAATTTAAAGAATGGTTATTGAATTAATTTTGGTTTGTGCACTAAAATTTCGATTTATTTAAGTTGGACTTGTTTTATTTTCATTTTTGCTCAATATTGGATCTAAAATAATTTAGAATTAATTTTACATCACACAAAATTCGGGATAAAATCCCATGGCACGAGCATGCAAATCAAGGCACGAAGCCCCGAGCACATCTCTCGGGCAGCTGGGCTGCTTGCGTAGCTCGCATGTGGCTGCCAAGGTTGTGCGGGTTGCTGGTGGATTAAGGTGTGTGTGAGTGCGTGTGTTTTGTTGGTGTTGCATTGGTGCGATGCGTGGGCTACGGTGTGCGAGCTTTGGTGCTGTGATGGGCGGCTTGCCGCTGCTAGGCAGCGTGCGCTTCGCACAAGTGTAAGCCTTTGAGGCCCTCACTTGTGTGCGCGCAAGCATGCTGGTGTGGCTAGCGTAACGCATTTGGCACAATGTTGTCTGCCACATGCTTATGCTTGACGTAGCAAGCAGATGTACGAGGGGCAGTAGCCACGCCTCGGGCCTAGCAAACCAAGCCTCGTTGCTTGGTGCTAGGAACTCGGCCATTGTAGGGCTATGCGATTTTTTCTGTTTTAATTATTATATTTAATCATTAAAAAGAGGCTAGGCCTCGGCTTTTCCCGGCACTTGCAAAATAATTTTGGCAAAATTTGGGTAAACCATATTAATTAAATTAATGGGATTAATATTAATTAAGTTGGATGCAGAATTTAGTTGATCTTCATTAATTATTTGAGCTAATTTTATTTCGTTTAATCACATAATCGATTAACAACTTTAATTAGTTTTAATTAGGCGCGTTAATTGGATTAACCACCTAAGTTAGTTATTAGTTTGCGCATGTTTTGCATTATTGCTTGAATTATTTGTAAAATGCATATTTGAGCTAATTTTATTTCGTTTAATCACATAATCGATTAACAACTTTAATTAGTTTTAATTAGGCGCGTTAATTGGATTAACCACCTAAGTTAGTTATTAGTTTGCGCATGTTTTGCATTATTGCTTGAATTATTTGTAAAATGCATGGGCCATTCACGTTAGTGAATGGATGAATGGAATAGATAATCAAATGCTGGTTTTTCAGAATGGCAACTAGTGGGGCCCGACTAGGATAGTAAATACGGACTGCGTTTCGTTATATGTTTTTGTAAATCTAAATACGGTCTGCGTACCGTTGCGTATTTTTGTACCTTAATATTTTGAATAGTCCTAGTTTTACTAGTAGTTGCATAATAGGTGGTGATGTCTCGAAGACGGCGTTTCTTAGAAGACGAGCCAAGAGGATGCAACGAAGGCCCTTGAAGATTTGAAGACTCAAGTTCAAGGGGTCATGCTAGTTGCCAAATGCATCTTTATTATTCTTTATATATTTTGTTTATATAATTGAAATTTTAGATGCATGTTTAGGATTTCGAATGTTGAATGATTAGTTTAGTTCACTTAAATCAACCAACATAGAAACCCTAAGTACCAAAGAAAATTGAGTTAAATCTGCCATTTCAAAGTGACACTTACGAAACTAATGAGAATATTAATGGGTTGTGCCGAAGTATATCATTACTACTTTCCTAGAGAAGTAAGGTATGTTGGTGTGCTTGCCAAAGCAAGGCATCGCATACACGTTAGTTTTGGTTAGATTCAACGATATTAGTAAGGAGTCCTTAGATGTCGTGACAATGGAGATAAAACGTCAAGAAAGCATTAGATGCGACATTTTATCGAACCAAGAGTAGCTTAGAGCTATTAGCAATTGATTTCTTACCTTAAAATATTAAGTTTTAAGACAAGCCAAAGCATGCTTAATCACTTTTTGATTTTTGGGGTCTTGGAATCGTTTTATTCTCGCGACAATTTTAAATGTGTGGATAAAAAGCTCAATATGATTGAAAATTTGCATGTATGCTTTAAATTTCAAACTTATTGGTTTATGAATGGTTTTTTTTATTGCAAATTCTTTCAATTGTAGAATCATGTCTGCAACTAATAACAACAACAACAACTTTATGTGCCCGGAACTCCCCGACAAGTTGGCTTTGTTGCCTAAACTTGGTCAATTTCAAGGAATGGGAAGTGGAACTCTGGAAAACTCTTCGGAATAGTTCCATGGAGTACATCGTTGATACTCCCATTCCAAGCTTCTTCTCGAAGGGAATCATGAGTGATGAAGCTCATGATGCATGGTCTTCTGATTGCAAGATAGTCTCATGACTAATGGCTAATTCTATCCCAGAAGAATGGAAGGAAAAGTTCTCCTCCTATTTTCCGAACATGTTCCTCAAAGCACTTGAGGACATTGTCAATGTGAAGTCACCAAGAGTCTCAATGCCAATTATGATGGACTTGTGTTTGACGTGACTAGGTAACTTTCAAGCGTGAAGATAAAGCCATCGGAAGAGGGTTGCCTTCCTAAGGAAAGGTACCGACTTTGGTTGAGGGTCTACAATACCAAATTGAGATCATGGTATGCCCCTCCAACCTCATGTGCTTAGAATGACTAGGTTCTTCAAGCGCATGAAGCTTCTCGGAATCCCATTGGAGGATGAGATGGCGGGTCATATCTTGCTTGCCCTACTCCACTCGGGCTATGATGCACTTAGGATGCATATAGCTGCGGGAAAGGAGTCATACTCTTTAAGAGATGTAGTGCAGCTACTTCGCAAACCAACTCCTATGGAGAAACCAAAACGCCTTTGAGAGCAAAGAAGGAGGAGTTCAAGAATAAAGTGCAGATGCGATGCTCTATTGTGGGCAAGGCCACTACAAGAGGGAATGCAAGATCTTTCAAAGGAATGAGAAAAAGAGGAATGTTTCATCTACCTCAGGTATCTTCATTAACACTTTTGTATAAGCTATTCATAGGTATTGGATACCATGAATGACTCACTTTATGCTCCCATTTTCAAGGACCAAGTGAGAGGGCTTCACAAGTGGATGTGCAACTACAAGAGGACAATGAAGATGGTCTTTCCGTCATGCTTGTAGGCACATCATTTGTCTTTGGCTTGTAATAGAATTGATTCATATTTTATTATGTTTTGAACATATTTTGATTTATGGCGTTGGACGCTTGGTTATTTGATCACAAGACTATAACGATGGTTGTTTTTGAATGTCTTGTTTATATGTTTTATGAGACCACACATTCTAAATGTGTCTAGTCAAATGTTAATGATACCACCAAAGATCTATGACCACTGAGTCGAATAAAACCTACATGTGGCATTGTCGTCTTGGCCATATTAACATCAAACGCATCACGAAACTTCATCATGAAGGGATTCTCGATTCATTCGACTTAAAGTCGCTTGAAAAATGCGAAGGATGATTACTAGGAAAGATGATAAAACAACCATTATCCAAGTTGGGAGATAGGGCGAGTGATTTATTGGGTCTTATACACACGGATGTATATGGACCAATGAGCACAACCGCAAGATATGGTTACTGCTATTTTATCACCTTCATGGACGACTTTAATAGATATGGATATGTCTACCTTATGTCGCAACAAATCTAAATATTTTGAGAAAGTCAAAGAATTTCAGAGTCAAGTGGAAAATCAGCTTGGCAAGAAAACCAAAGCACTCCGATCGGATCGAGGTGGCGAGTATTTGAGCTACGAATTCGACGATCATCTGAAAGAACATGGAATTCTCTATGAGTTGAAACCTTCGGGAACTCCACAATGGAATAGAGTGTCCGAGAGGAGAAATAAAACTCTGTTAGACATGGTTCGATCATTGATGTGTCTTAGCGATCTTCCTATCTTTCTCTGGGGACACGCACTTTTAACTATGACACTTACATTGAACCGTGCTCCATCAAAAGCTGTCAAAAAGACTCCATATGAATTATGGATGAAGAAATCTCCAAGATTGTCTTTTCTTAAGAACTGGGGTTGCGAAGCATATGTCAAAAGACTCATATCTGACAAGCTTGCACCAAAATCCGACAAGTGTTTCTTTGTGGGCTATCCAAAAGAAACCAAATTACTTCTACAACCAGTTTGAGAACAAAATATTTGTTTCTCGAGATGGTGTCTTTTTGGATAAGGAGTATCTTTCCAAAATGACAAGTGGGAGGAAAATCGAACTTGATGAAGTTCGAGTGGATGAGCGACAAAGTCAACCTGAAAAAACTGACAATCAAAGTGCTTTAGAAGCAGCTGTTCACATCGGTCAAAATCAAATCGACAATGTGCAAAGTCAAAATGACAATGCAAATGTTGAACCTATTAACCTGCGTAGGTCGCAAAGGCCAAGATCTCTACTAGATAGATACCTTGGTGTTGTCTTAACCGAGGATCAAGACATCCTAGTTGTGGATGGAGATGAGACAGCGACATACAAACTAACTTTGAAGAGCCCCGACTCTGCAAAATGGCAAGAATCCATGAAATCCGAGATAAACTCCATGTTTGAAAATCATATATGGGACTAGGTTGATTTGCCCGAAGGTTACACACCTATCGTTTGCAAATGGATTTTCAAGTTGAAAACCGACAAAGATGAAAATGTATATGTATACAAAGCTAGATTGGTCGCAAAAGGTTACATTAAAATTAACAATGTTGATTATGATGAAACCTTTTCGCTAGTCTCCATGCTTAAGTCCGTCTGGATTATCCTAGCAATTACCGTATATTATGATTATGAGATATGGCAAATGGACGTCAAAACTGCCATCCTTAATTTGATTTTGGAAGAAACTGTGTACATGACAGTGCTAGAAGGTTTTGTTGATCCAAATAATTCTAGGATGGTATGCAAGCTTAAGAAATCCATTTATGGATTAAAGCAGGCAAGTAGAAGTTGGAATCTGCAATTCGATGAAACCATAAGTAAATTTGGTTTTATCAAGAATCCAGATGAGTCTTGTGTTTACAAGAAGGTCAGTGGGAGTGACATCGCATTCCTTATCTTATATGTCGATGACATATTGCTCATTGGAAACATCATTCTAATGTTGGATTCTATAAAGGCTTAGCTTGGAAAGTGTTTTTCAAGGAAGGACTTGGGAGAGTTACAGTACATATTGGGTATCAAGATCTATCGGGATAGATCTAAATGAATGATTGGATTGAGCCAAAGTACTTATATTGATAAGGTATTGGCACGATTCAACATGGAGGAAGCCAAGAGAGGCCACCTACCCATGTCATATGACATAACTCTCAGCAAGAAATAGTGTCCGAAGACACCTGATGAGCGAGAGAGGATGAGTCAGATTCCATATGCTTTGCTTATTGGATCGATCATGTATGCCATGATATGTACTAGGTCGGATGTATCGTATACCTAGAGTGGTACGAGCCGATACCAATCAGACCTAGGAGAGGCGCATTGGACTACGACCAAGAATATCCTAAGTACCTGAAAAGGTACAAGGATAAATTTCTTGTCTATGGTGGGAGTAAGGATTTGGTTTTTGAAGGTTATTTCGACACAAGCTTCCAGATTGACACAGACGTTTTCAAGTCACAATAAGAATACGTGTTCTTTCTTAATGGAGGAGTGTTTAGTTGGAAGAGTGCTAAGCAAAGCACGACTGCATTTAATCAAGGGGGTAAGTCGGATATGTGTTCACCAAGTTCAAGAGTCTTGTGTGCATTTTTCTGTCTTTTTTAGGGGGGTAAGTCGGATATTATCCACCCAACATAAACCATGTTGTTTAAAATTTTTCCTCATACTTGATTCCCAAAAATATGCACTTCATTTAATGTCACTTAATGTCTCTTAATGAACTATAAGGTAAGATTATTCGTCATCCTTATTATGTCCAGAAGTGTTTCTCGATTTCCGAGTTCGACTGTTAATAAGCAGATGAATTCTAAAATCCATCTGAGCACGACCATGCATTTTCAAAGTCTCGCTCTTCGAAAGGCCTTGTAAACAACAAAGATATGTTCCCTATTGTTAAAAGGGGGACATTCCTAGTCTTGCATTGCCCGAGTGTTGCCGTTATAATCCACTTGTACGGTAGACGTTTGACAACATCAAAACGGACTAGTACTCAAACAAGAGAACTTACAATACTCATGGTCGAGGAAAAAGGTTCTGATAGCTATAATGAGAAATATACTTATGACAATTTTAAATCTCTTAAAGTACTCTCATAGGTCGATCCGGTATAGTTCCATAAAAAAAACCAGTGCAAATAATTTATGACAATCCTGTCCTTGTAGCACAAGAAATGGTGCTATAAATCATACTACTCACTAATCTCAAGTGTTCATTAGTCGTCTAACATTTAAATGACCTTGATCAGGGATAATTTTTGATTTAAATATTCAATGTTCACTCAATAGGTGTTTTTTTATCTAAGACATTGTCTTGATACCCTATTTTGAATATTCTCAAAAGTCGAATGGACCCATTATTTAATTCTAAACCACAATTAAATTGAAATTGAGTGATACTAATTTGTAGAAAATTCAATTTCTCCAAAAACGAATAGTTCAGCATAGTGTTTTAAATATTAAAATCCTTAAAATTTAAACACATAAACAAGGAAATTAAAGCCAATCTCCAACGTGCTTGATTCCCATTGCCTCAACTTGCTTGTTGTGTCTCACTTGAGGCAAAGGTTTAGTGAGTGGATCGGCTAGATTGTCGTTCATTCCAATCTTACAAAATCTGATTTCACCCTCGGACTTCCATTCCCTTATCATGTGAAATCGCCCCTTGACATGTTTGACCTTATAATGCTCCCTTTTCTCCATGGCCTGAGTAATAGCTCCATTTTTATCACAATAGACATCTATCAGACCCATGATTGACGGTATAACATCAAGTTCACCAACGAACTTACGAATCCAAGCTGCCTCCTTAGCTGTCAAGTATTCGACTTTAGTTGTAGAATAAGTAGTTGTGCTTTGCTTAGCACTCTTCCAACTATACGCTCCTCCATTTAGACCGAATATGTATCCTTATTACGACTTGAAGTCGTCTCTGTCAGTTTGGAAGCTTGCGTCAGTGTAACCTTAAATAACCAAATCATTACTCTTACTATATACCAGAAATTTATCCTTGTTCCCTTTCAGTTACTTTAGGATATTCTTTGCCGCCGTCCAATGCGCCTCTCCTGGGTCTGATTAGTATTGGCTCGTAGCATTCAAGGCATACGATACATATCATGGCATATATGATCGATCCAATAAGCGAAGCATATGGAATCTGATTCATTCTCTCTAGCTCATCAGGTGTCTGTGGGCACTGCTTCTTGTTAGAAGTTATACCATGTGACATAGGTAGGTTCCATCTCTTGGCCTCCTACATGTTGAATCGTGCCAGTACCTTATCGATGTAAGCACTTTGGCTTAATTCAATCATTTTCTTAGATCTATCCCTATAGATCTTGATGCCTAATATGTATTGTGCCTCTCCCAATTCCTTCATTGGAAAACACTTTCCAAAGCATGCCTTTATAGACTCTAACGTTGGAATGTTGTTTCTAATGAGAAATGTGTCTTCGACTTATAAGACGAGGAATGCGATGTCACTCCCACTAACCTTCTTGTAAACACAAGACTCATCTGGATTCTTGATAAAACCAAACTTACTAATGGCTTCATCGAATTGCAGATTCCAACTTATGCTTACCTGCTTTAATCCATAAATGGACTTCTTAAGCTTGGATACCTTCCCAGCATTGCTTGGATCATCAAAACCTTTCGGCTATGTCATGTACATAATTTCTTCCGAAATTCCATTTAAGAAGGCGGTTTTGATGTCCATTTTCCATATTTCGTAATCGTAATATGTAGCAATTGCTAGGATAATCCGGACGGACTTAAGCATTGCAACTGGTGAAAAGATTTCATCATATACAACACCGCGAATTTTCCTGTAACCTTTTTCCACCAATCTAGCTTTGTATACATATATATTTCCATATTTGTCGGTTTTCAACTTGAAAATCCATTTGCAACCAAGAGGTGTGTAACCTTCGGGCAAATAAAACATGTTCCATACTTGATTTTCAAACATGGAGTCCATCTCGGATTTCATGGCTTCTTGCCATTTTGCAGAGTCGGGGCTCGTCATTGCATGCTTGTACATCGCTGGCTCATCTCCATCCACAACTAGGATGTCTTGATCTTCGGTTAAGAAAACACCAAAGTATTTGTCTAGTTGAGATCTTTACCTTTGCGACCTACGTAGGGTAATAGGTTGAGCATTTTCATTGTCAGTTTGACTTTGGACATTGTCGGGTTGACTCTGACCAATGTCAACAGCTGCTTCTAAAGCACTTTGATTGTCAGTTTGACTTTGCTGCTTGTCCTCTCGAACTTCATCGAGTTTGATTTTCCCCCTTCTCCAAAAAGGCACCATCATGAGCAACAAACACTTTGTTCTAGAAAGAGATAAGAAGATCGCTAAGACCCATCATTGATCGGACCATGTCGAACAAGGTTCGATTCCTCCTCTTGGACACTCCGTTCCATTGTGAAGTTCCGAGAGGTGTCAAATCTAAGAGAATACCATGTTCTTTCAGTTGATCATTGCATTCATGGCTAAAATACTCGCAACCTCGATCTGATCGAGGCGCTTTGATTTTCTTGCCTAGCTTATTTTCCAGTTCACTTTGAAACTCTTTGAGTTTCTCAAATGATTCAGATTTTTTCGACTTAAGGTAGACATATCCATATCTAATATAGTCGTCTGTGAAAGTGATAAAATAGCGATAACCATTCCTTGCGAGTGTACTCACTGGTCCACCTACATCCGTGTGTATTAGGCCTAATAAGTCACCGGCCCTTTCTCCCAACTTGGAGAATGGTTGCTTTATCATCTTTCCTTATAAGCATCCTTCACAATTTTCAAACAACTCTAAGTCGAATAAGTCAATAATACCTTCTTGTAGAAGTTTCTTGATGCGTTTGATGTTAATGTGGCCAAGACGACAATGCCACAATTAGGTTTGATTCGACTCAATGGTCATGGCTCTTTTGGTGGTATCATTAATATTTTTCTAGTCACATATAGAATGTGTGATCTCATCAAACATATAATCAAGACATTCAAAAACATCCATTGTTATAGTCTTGTGATCAAATAACCCAGCGTCCAACGCCATAGATCAAAAATATGTTCAAAACATAATAAAACAAGAATTAGTTCTGTTACATGCTAAAGACAAATTATGTGCCTACAAGCATGACGGAAAGACCATCTTCATTGTCCGCTCGTAGTTGCACATCCACTTGTGAAGCCCTCTCACTTGGTCGCTGAAATGGGAGCATAAATTGAGTCATACATGGTATCTAATACCTATGAATAGCTTAAGTGTTAATGAAGATACCTGACTTAGATGAAACACTCCTCTTCTCCTCATCCCTTAGGAAGATCTTGCATTCCCTCTTGTAGTGGCCTTATCCCCCACAATAGATTCATCGCATCTTCTCTTTGTTCTTGACTTCCTTCTTCTTTTCTCTGAAGGGCATTTTGGTTCTTCCATAGGAGTTGGCCTTGCGAAGTAGCTGCATCACATCTCTTAATGAGTATGACTCATTTCCCACAGCTATATGCATCCTAAGTGCATCATAGCCCGAGTGGAGTAAGGCAATCAAGATATAACCCGCCATCTCATCCTCCAATGGGATTTCGAGAAGCTCCATGTGCTAGAACAACCCAGTCATTCTAAGCACATGAGGTTAGAGGGGAATACCGGGTCTCAATTTGGTATTGTAGACCTTCGACCAAAGCCGGTACTTCTCCTTAGCAAGGCAACCCTCTTCTGGTGGCTTTATCTTCATGTTTGAGAGTGACCTAGTTACATCAAACACAAGACCATTATAATTTCCATTGAGACTTTTGGTGACTCTCACATTAACAATGTCCTCAAGTGCTTTAAGGAACATGTCCGGAAAATAGGAGGAGAATTTTTCCTTCAATTATTTCAGGATGGAATTAGCCATTAGTCGTGAGACTTTCTTGCAATTGTAAGACCATGCATCATGAGCTTTATCACTCATGATTCCCTTCGAGAAGAAGCTTGGAATGGGAGTATCAAGAATGTACTCCATGAAATATTTTCGAAGAGTTTTTCGGAGTTCCTCTTCCCATTCCTTGAAGTTGACCAAGTTTACGCTAAAAGCCAACTTGTCGGGGAGTTCTGGGCACATGAAGTCATTGTTGTTATTAGTTGCAGACATGATTCTACAATTGAAAGAATTTGGATTGTAAAACAATTCATAAAACCAATAAATTTGAAATTTAAAGCATACATGCAAATTTTCAATCTTATTGAGCGTTTTATCCACACATTAAATTTGTCTCTTTTAGGCGAGAATAAAACGATTCCAAGATCCCAAAAATCAAAAAAATGATTAAGCATTCTTTAGCTTGTCTTAACACTTAATATTTTAAGGTAAGCAATCTAATTTCTAATAGCTCTAAGCTATTCTTGGTACGATAAAATGTCGCATATAATGCTTTCGTGACGTTTATCTCCATTTCCACGACATCAAAGGACTCCTTACTGATATCGCTGAGTTTAACCAAAATCAACTTGTACACCTAGTATACCTTACGTTCCTAGGGAGATAGTGAAGTCTTGCTTTGGCATAGTCCATCACTATTCACATTAGTTCGGTAAGTGTTATCTTGGAATGGCAAATTTGACTCAATTTTTTAGGGACCTAGGGTTTCAATGTTGGTTGATTTCAGTGAGCTTAATTAATTATCACAACATTTGAAATCCTAAACATGCATCTAACATATCATTCATATATAAGCATAATTATATATAGAAAACATAAGTAACGATGCAGCATTTGGCAACTAGCATGACCCCTTGAGTCTTCATGTTTTCAAGGGTCTTCATCACATCATCTTGGCCTTGTCTTCTAAGCAACGCCATCTTCGAGACATCACCAATAATAATTCAACTACTAGTAATTATGACTAGGAATAATCTAAATATTAAGGTAGATAAAAACGCAATAGTACACAAATCGTATTTAGATTTACATAAATACATAACGGATCGCAGTCCGTATTTACTATCCTAATCAGGCCCCATTAGTTGCCATTTTCATAAAACCTGTGATAGAATATTCATTCCGTTCATCCATTCACTATATGTGAATGGCCCATGCATTTTTCAACGTAAAACAAGCAACAATGCAAAATGGCACAAACTAGTAACTAACTTAGGTGGTTAATCCAATTAACGCGCCTAATTAAAACTAGTCAAAGTTGTTAACCGATTATGTGAATAAACGCAATAAAAATAGCTCAAGTAATTAATGATACTCCCACTAAATTTCGCTTCCAACTTAATTAAAATTAACCCAATTAATTTAATTAATGCGGTTTACCCAAATTTTGCCAAAATTATTTTGCAAGTGTTGGTAAAAACCGAGACCTAGCCTCATTTTAATAATTAAATAAAATAATTAAAACGGCCAAATCGCAAAAATTGCATAGCCCTACGATACCCAAGTGCCTAGCACTAAGGCTTGGTAAGCCTTGCTTGGCTGCTACCCGCATACTCGCTTGGTTGGCCAAGTACGTGGGAGTGGGTTATGGTGCCGCATGCGCGTTACACCGACCACATCAGCGCTCTTGCACGCACACAAGTCACGGCCTCAAAGGCCTTAGCTACACGACCTTGTGCAGGTCGTAGCCACACATCGCAACCCACGCACCGCACCACGCTGCACTAAGCAGCGCACACCATGCCGCACCAAGCAATGCACCATGCTCGCATACACGCACCACGAGCCCCGCATCCATGCACCTGCACCCCCGCACACCTTGACATCCACATGTGGGTTGCGAAAGCAGCCCGGCTGGCCGAGGGAGTGCTTGGGGCTTGTGTGCCTTGATTTGCGTGATCGTGCCTTCAGGATTTAATCCCGATTTTTGTGTGTGATATTAAAATTAATTTTAAAACTTTTTTTAGAACCAACATTTGAGCAAAATGAAAATAAAACAAGTCCAATTAAAATAAAATCAATTTTTAGTGCACAAACCAAAATTAATTCAAGAACCATTCTTTAAATTATTTTTGGCTCAACTTGATGCTACAAAAATTGAGGGCCATTCTCACAAATTAATTTAACCAATCATAAATTAATAATGAGATTTGACAAAATTAAAGGGGTTGGACAAAAACACAATCATCCTATGAAAAATTTTCCAACACTAACTTGTGTAAACTTGAAAAATTACATCTTCCACTACGAAGATTAATTAAATTTCAATCACAAGTTTGAACTTTTAAGACTTTAATCAACTCAAAATGATTAAATCAAAAATTAGTTCAACTTGGAATTTAGAAAAAGTAAAGTTCCTACCAAATAACAATTAAAAATTGGATCTTTAGCACTTAAGGGGCTTCAAAATTACAATTTCACCATAAACATTCACACTTGAAACAATTAATTTGCAAAAATGTGAAATTGCAAGTTTATGTGAAAAATGAACTCACCAAATTAAGCACCAAATATGACTTCATAAACATGCTTAATAAGGGTTATTATTGCAGTAGATTAATGATGTAACCATACACATAATATAACATTAACATGCCATAATTAATCAAGGTTTAAAGATTTAAAATTTCGTCAAAAACGAAAAACTCTTTGAAAAACATGTTTCTGGGTGGATTTGGCTTCTGAATTTTTTTTTAATAAGGATGAAACTGATTTCGAAAATCGGTTCTACCCATAATTATCATTAAAACGAGCTTCTAATCTAATTAGAAAGCAAAAGTAGAAAATTAAATACATTTCAATCACCTTAATTAACTATTAGTTACGATAATTAAATGAGCATGGCTTCAATACCGCTGTTGGTTTCGTAGTTTTCGACACTACGCGTAATGAAACCCTCCCAAAATCCACACACAAATTAAAGTTACTAAACATGAAAATTAATTAACAATCACATAATTAACAAATATAGAGAAAGAAGAAAAGACGATCATACCCTTGATGCGTGCTTTGCTCTTTCTTAGAGCTCGTACTTGAAAGCGTAGAGTTTCGCAAATACAGAAGCCTCCAACGGCTCTCACCCTCGAGAACCAACCCAAAAGGCCCCTACCCCAACGCTTAGTAGGGGCTAGACCAAAAGTAATTAGAGTATTAAATCAAAAGTGTTCTCGCTTATGGAGATCCTTTCAAGTTCACAACTCAAGTGCCCTTTCCCAATGCCAAATGATTGGTATTTAGCGAAAGGAGCCCATCAATGTGGGAGAGTTTGTAAAAAGGCATTTATTCAATTTAATATAATTCGAAAATCTAATTAAAATGCAAATGAATCAACAAACAACAAGTGTCAAGTGGAAAGCGAGGGGTTAAGTGAGGCCCACAAGGAGGGACTACCTCCCCTTGCTCCCCAAGCAATCCCAAAAACCACTCCATGCACATGCCCACACATCATCCTATTTGGCGTGGCCTGTCTTAGGCGCTAAGGCTGCCTCGCTGGCGGCCTGACCCCTAAACTGGGCCTGCTAGCAGGTTGCGTGTGCGTGCAGCCCAACAAGCGTGCCTCGTACGCACACGGGTTGCTGCTTGGCGTGTTGGAACTTCTACCGTTAGCTCTTGCGAGCTTGCTGATATTGTCCTGCTACCTCGCACAAGCCCGCAACAGCGTGCCACGCATATGCGGGCTGCTCACTGCTGGGCATTGCTGTTGTGTTGCGTGTGCCTAAGCATGCTAGCCCGAGTAGCTAATGCTATCAGCTGCCAGCGAGGCACATCGCGCCAGCTTGCGGTTGGCCTTGCTAGCACTACTAGCATGCTTGCTTAGCTAGCAAGCCCCAGTCAGCACCTGAGTAGGGCTGTTGGGCTTGCGGCCTTGCTAGCGGTTATGGCTAGTATCCCTTTATAGCCTAGCACCTGAGTAGGGTTGTTTGGTTGATTTTTCATCTTCATTGATTCCTAGAATCGACTTGACTTACAACGCTCGGTTTTAACGCTCTAAGCTCGCAATCCGACGTCTTTATTCGTAATAATCTAAAGACTCATTTAATTCTTCGGATTAATTCGTCCCTTCGGTTCGGTTACTCGATTGGGTGTGACCCGAAGGGTTCAGTCAAGATTAAGGTGTAATATTAATTATGCATTAATATTACTGATTGGAAGCGGCCTCCAACTAGGCATTCCGATCACTTGACCTCATTAGATAATTAGCTTTTTAATAATTTCAAACCCTCTATTTGAATAATACACTTGTTCGAAGGACACCATTCCTTTCAGTTCCAAATATTAGTTTGACATGTCTTAGTGTTATTGAGGATGATCATATTCTATGGCATAAGAGATTTGGTCATGCAAGCTTTTCTTTACTTGATAAGCTTAGATCAAAGGAACTTGTGGAAGGTTTACCTTTTATAATGTTCCTGAATGATAAAGTGTGTCATGCATGTGTCAGAGGAAAACAAACTCGTGTTTCTTTTAAATCTAAAAATATTGTCAGTACCAAAAGACCCTTAGAACTCATTCATATGGATCTCTATGGTCTAATGAGAATCAAAAGTAGAAGTGGTAAGAGGTATGTTATGGTAATAGTTGATGATTTCTCAAGGTTTATATGGGTTTTCTTTCTTGTTAGCAAAGATGAAACATTTGATGAGTTTGTTGCTTTTGTAAAGAAAGAACAGAGAAGAACAGGTAATCAATTAGTATATCTCAGATCAGATCATGGAACAGAATTTGAAAACGATAAGGTTGGTCAATTCTGCAAAGAGCATGGAATGGATCACAACTTCTTTTCCCCAAGAACACCACAACAGAATGGAGTGGTGCAACGCAAGAATAGAAGCCTTGAAGATATGGCTAGAACAATGATGATTTACAGTGGACTGCCTAGGAACTTCTTGGAAAAAGCAGTGAATATAGCATGTTGTATACTAAATAGAGTTACTGTTAGAGCCATCACCAATAAGACTCCATATGAGATAATTAAAGGGAGAAAGCCTAATATATCTTACTTTAGATCTTTTCATTGTAGATGTTTTGTTCATAATAATGGTAAAAGAAACTTGGGAAAGTTTGATGAGCGAAGCGATAAGGCTATATTCTTAGTATATGCCTCAAATAGTAAAGCTTACAGAGTCTATAATAAAAGAACAATGTGTGTTGAAGAATCTGTACGTGTTATTTTTGATGAAACTGAACAAAGTGATTGATGTACAAGAAGGTGATGATGATTTTGAAATTAATCCTGTGTGAAAGTATGATCCAGATGAGGAATAAACATCATTGCAGAAGCAACACTCTAAAATAGAAGGTGAAGCGAATGATGAAGCAAATAAAGAGAAAACAACAGAGGAAGCACCAGGAACTCCAGTCTAGAATACACAACAAGTGCAAGTGAAAGTTCCTATAGAAGACCAAGCTGAAACCCAAGGAGTAGTTCCAACTAAAAGTACCAGTCAATAATGCTACATAAGAAAGGTTGTATCACATCAGAGACTTTCAACCTAAGTCTTGGAAGCATTAGAGATCACATCCAGTGGAGGCAATTATCAGTGATATCGCTAAAGGAACTCCGACCAGATCTCAGCTTAGGAACTTTTGCGCCTTTTATGAATTCCTATCCTCCATGGAACCTAAGAACCATTTTTAAGCTTTGAATGGTGCAAACTGGATTAATGTTATGCAAGCAAAATTGAATGAGTTTGAAAGAAACAAAGTTTGACATCTGGAACCTAGAACTTGTCACCAAAAGACTATAGATCTCAAATGGGTATACAGGAACAAAGCAAGAGTTGTTGTTCAAGGATTCAAGCAACATGAAGGAATCGACTATGATGAGACATTTGCTCATGTAGCAAGGTGAGAAGCTATTAGCCTACTTATAGCTTTTTTCTGCTTATATGCGATTTAGGTTGTACTAGATGGACGTCAAGTGTGCATTTCTATATGGATTTCTGGAAGAAGACATATATGTGGAACAACCACATGGATTTGAAAATCCAGAGTGCCCAAACCATGTTTACAAGCCTGACAAAGCCCTTTATGGACTGAAGCAGCTCCTAGAGCATGGTATGAAAGGTTGTCTAAGTTCCTTTTGGACAATGGTTTTAAACGTGGTAAATTTGATAAAACCTTGTTTTTAAAATCAAAAGGAACTGAGATTTTAGTAGTACAGATTTATGTTGATGATATATTATTTGGTGCAACTAATGAATCTTTGTGTAAATACTTTGCTGACCTCATAGGTGGAGAATTTGAAATGAGCATGATGGGTGAGTTAAATATCTTTCTTGGTTTGTAAATCAAGCAAATTGAAGAAGGGATCATGATCCATCAATAAAAGTACATAAAGGAATTGATCAAGAAATATAAGCTTAAAAATGCTAAGACCAATAGAACTCCTATGGGTGTTGCAACTAAGCTCGATGAAGACTTATCAGGAACTTACATAGATCAAATTATGTATTGAGGTATGATTGGTTCTCTACTTTACTTGACAGCTAGTAGACCTGACATATCTTTTAGTGTAGGTCTATGTGCCAAGTTCCAAGCAAACCCAAAGGAGTCACACTTGATAGCAGTAAAAAGAATCCTTTGTTACTTGAAGGGAACTGATGACATGGGAGTCTTCTATACCAGAAGTTACTCATTTAAATTAAATGGTTTTACTGACGCTAACTATATAGGTGACTTGGTAATAGAAAGAGCACTTCAGGTATGGTACAGTTTTTAAAACTGTGTTTAGTATCTTGGGGTTCCAAGAAACAAAACATAGTTGCATTATCTACAGTTGAAGCGGAATATGTAGTTGCAGCAGCATGTTGCTCTCAAATGTTATGGATAAAGCAACAGGTTAAAGATTTTGGTATTTTATTTAAATTTGTATCTATTAAC
Source organism: Chenopodium quinoa (assembly GCF_001683475.1). Taxonomy (NCBI): domain Eukaryota; kingdom Viridiplantae; phylum Streptophyta; class Magnoliopsida; order Caryophyllales; family Amaranthaceae; genus Chenopodium; species Chenopodium quinoa. The sequence continues at coordinate 807,791 of NW_018744502.1, read as the reverse complement.
TGTGACAATACTAGTGCTATATGTATTTCTAAAGATCTTGTTCAACACGCAAAGGTCAAGCACATCCACATTAGGTATCACTTCCTAATAGATAATGTGGAACAAGGGAATATTAAGTTAGAATTTTGTTATACTATAAATCAAATTGCAAATTTTCTTACCTAGCCCTTGAATAGAGAAAGATTTGAGAAATTGAGATTGGAACTTGGGATGATCAAGCTGACTAGATTGCTTCTAAAGTTCTAAGATATAGCAAAGATAGAAATAAAGTGAAAAGAGCAAAGAGGACATCTAGCACAACCTTGGTGTGATAAACATAGCTGAAGTGTCATCGTTGGTGAATTCTTGGAGTTTAGTTCACTAACACATGAAAACGTGTGTAATAAGTACTGTACATTGCATATGTGTATAATGCGTGTTCCAAATACGTCTGATTTTTTTGGAAAATCTTTGTTTTGGAAATTACTTGAATTTGGAAAGAGAATAGAGCAACGCAAAAAAACTCTTGAAGAACATATGTTGGAACGTTGAAAGAGAAGAGAGCAAAGCAAAAAACTCTTAATGTTGGGTCTTATTCTGAAAGTTCCAACGAAGGTTTATGAGATGCATGTAAAGGGAAAATCTGGCGTGAAAGTGGGTAGTTTCTAAGGTGGTGACATTGTTGAGTATTTGGGAGGAAAAAAGGGAGTAAATACAATGAATCATAATGATTTAAGCTCTTTGAACAAATTGTTGTTTAATTTTGTGAAGAAAACAATTCTACCCCGTACTCAGAAGAAGAATGAGGCATGTTTGTTGGATATGGCTGTAATTTTCTGTCTGGCTAATAAGATAAAATTCAATTTTCCTTCATAGATGTATCAACATCTACCCCACTATGTTCCTAATAAGAAAAAAGTAGGCTATGGGGCTATGCTATCAACTGTCTTTGAGAGTTTTGGTGTGAAACTCAAAGGAGTATATGGTGGTTTGAAGGAAAAGGCAGAAAATGTGATCAATGAAGAGACTTTGCTGGGGATAAGTTTGGATGTTGTAGATGGGAAGATTAAGAAGGTGGAAGAAAAAGATAAGAAATATGCAGCCAATGGGAAGAAGAGAGAATATAAGAAGCAGTTTCTAGTAAGCCTATGAGGAAGAGCAGGAGGCTTACAGCGAGTTCCGTACCTCAGACCAGCATGGAGAAGCCTCTAGAGTTGGATACTGTTGATAAGGTTGTGGAAGGACAGGTGGCTGAGCTTACTGAACGTGCTAAGTGAAAGGAATGGTTTCCTTCCAACAAGTGTATTATCCCGACAGAGGGTTTGGAATTATTAGAAAGCTAATTCTTCAGTGAGGTCAAGTGATCGGAATGCCTAGCTGGAGGCCGCTTCCGATCAGTAATATTAACGTGTAATTAATATTACAGCTTAATCTTGATTGAACCCTTCGGGCCACACCCCAATCGAATAACCAATCGAAGACGACGAAACAATTTGAAGGATTAGATGAGTATTTAGAGTATTACGAACAATGACGTCAGATATCAAGCTTAGAGCGTCAAAACCGAGTGTCGTATGTCGAGTCGAATTTGGAATTCGACGAGACGTGGAATCAAGTAAGCGACAAGTACGAGCCAAGCCATAACATCGAATTGGAATAGCCATACGAGTGCTAGGCTTGGCGAGGTCCCAAACCGCATGCGTGCTAGCGTGCCAGGCAATGCCCGACACTTGCACATCGCACAGCACGAGCATCGCAAGCTGCGTGCCATGCGTGTGTGTGTCGTGGCTATGCGTGCATGGATGTGCGTGCTTGCTAGCATAGCTACACCAGCCATCGCAGCATGCTGGGCATCGCACAACACAACTCGAAGCATCGCAAGCTATGCGTGCGTGTGATGTGGTTGTGCGTGCTTGCTATCGTAGTAACGCATTAGTAGAAGCCCACATTGCGTGTCCTGCGTGCTGCGCCATTGCGAGTGCAGGCTGGGTTGCTAGCACAGCCAAGGTGTCAGGCGCCAGCTAAGCAGCCTTGGCAGCCAAGGCTGGTTGGCAGCCAGCTGTGCGTGGCTAGCCCGGTTAAAGTGGGGACAATTTTCTTTGTGGCCTTGCTTGGGGAGCAAGTGGTGTTTTGGTCTCCTCTTTAGTGGTCCTCACCTACCTTTGCTCACCATGTGCCACTTGGAGCTTGTTGATTGTTTGTATTTTAATTTATTTTTGATTAAAATAAATTGGGAAAATTGTAATTCTCCCACATTGATGGGGAATGGGAAATCAAGGCTCCTTTCCCTATAAATATCCGTGTTTTGGGTTAGGGAAAAAGCACTTGAGTTGAACTCAATAAGGCATCTCCTGTAAGTTCTTAATACACTAGTTTTTTTTTGGTCAAGTCCCGACTAACCTTCGGGATAAAGACCGCTTGAGTCGGGTCGAAGGTGCGAGTCGTCGGAGGTTTACGCACTTGCGAGGCTAAAGCTTTCATGTAAGATCTCGTAAGCGAGCGAAGCACGCGTCGAGGGTAAGATCGTCTTTTCTTTCTCTTTCTCTTTGTTGTTTAATTATGCGATAACATGTTTAGTTACCTTAATTAGTGTACGGATTTTTGGCAGGTTTCATTCTGCATAGCGTTGGATGTTACGAAACCCAACAGCGGTATCAGAGCCGCGCTCACTTCAATTATTGTAACTAATAATTAATTGAGGTGATTAAAAATGGATTTAAATTTCTGGTGTTGTTTTCTAATTAGATTAGAAACTCATTTTAATTAGTATTTTTCTCGTATTTCACTAATTTTGGCTCATGAACCTAGATTTCGACCCAAAAATGGTAAATTTTGGGTGGAATCGATGTTCTAAATCGTTTGTGACCTTCTTTGAGAACTTTCCAGAAGCCAAAATCCACCTAGAAACATGTTTTTCGAAGGGTTTTTCGATTTTGACGAATTTTTTTAAATCTTTAAACCTTGATTAATTATGGCATGTTAAATGTAGATGAAATGTATGGTTGTATCTCTAATCTACTGCAATAATAAACCTTATTAAGCATGTTTAAAAAGTCATAATTGGTGCTTGATTTGGTAAGCTCATTTTTCACATAAACTTGAAATTTCAAAATTTTGCAAAGTAATTGTTTCAAGTGTGAATGTTTATGGTGAATGTGTAATTTTGAAGTCCCTAAAATGTTAAAGATCCAATCTTTAATTGTTTATTAGGTTCGAACTTTGATTTCTAAATTCCATGTTGAACTAATTTTCGGATTTAATCATTTTTGAGTTAATTAAAGTTCTAAAAGTTCAAAACTTATGATTGAATTTTAACTAATATTTATATTAGAAGATGTAATTTTTCAATTATACACAAGTTAGTGTTGAAAATTTTTTCATTAGATGAATGGGTTTATTTTTCCAACCTTTTTGATTTTGTCAAATCCCATTATTAATTTATGTTTGGTTAAATTAATTGTGAGTATAACCCTTCATTTTTATAGGATCATGATGAACCAAAAATTGATTTAAAGAATGGTTCTTGAATAATTTTTGTTTGTGCACTATAAAAATTGAATTTGTTTAAGTTAGACTTGTTATATTTTCATTCTAACTCAATAGGTTCTAAAATAAATTTAGAATCAATTTTATGCCACACACAGATCAGGATTAAAATCCCGAGATAAGTGCACGCAAATTGAGGAAAAACTGCCCAAAACACACCCTTAGGCTAGTCAGGATGCTCACGCAGCCCACATGTCCTAGCTGCCAAGGTGCATGTATGGGCTACCTTGCCTCGTTGATGAAGAAGTGTGTGGTGTGTGCATGTGTGGTGCACACTTGGTGCTGCGGTGTGTGCATAGGATGCGGTTTTTGGTGTGGCACAAGGGGCAAGAAGCCAGCAATGCTAGCAGGCGTGGGGAGCAATGCTAGCAGGCGTGGGTTGTGCTGCTAGCTGGGCAGGCCAGCACCTTAGGCATACATAGCCAATGGCCTTGGTGCCTAGCTAGCCTAGCCCCATGGCTTGGATGCTAGGCACTTAGCCATTTGGTGGGCTAACCTTTTGCATAAATTGGGCCGGTTTTAATTAATTTAATGAGTCTAGGCCTCGGTTCCTCCGGCACTTGCAAAATAATTTGGCAAAATATGAGTTAACTGGCTTGATTAATTGGATTAATTAAGTGGGATGTGGAATTCAGTGGGAGCTTTGTTAATTTATTGAGCTAATTTATTGTGTCTTAATCACATAATCGGTTAACAAATTTGACTAGTTTTAATTAGGCGAGTTAATCAGATTAACCACCTAAGTTAGTTACTAGTTTATGCGTGTTATGCATTGTTACTTGTTTTTCGTTGTAAAATGCATGGGCCATTCACATATAGTGAATGGATGAATGGAATGTATATTGTATCATAGGTTTTGTGAAAATGGCAACTGGTGGGGCCCGACTAGGATAGGAAATACGGACTGCGATCTGTTATGTATTTTTGTAAATCTAAATACGGTTTGCGTACCGTTGCGTATTTTTGTACCTTAATATTTAGATTAATCATAGTCATAGTAACTAGTAGTTGCATAGTTGGTGGAGATGTCTCGAAGACATCGTTTCTAAGAGGAAAAGCCAAAAAGTTGCATCAAAGACCCATGGAGATTTGAAGATTCAAGGGGTCATGCTAGTTGCCAAATGCATATTGTATTACTTTTGTTCTATATATGTAATTTTGTTTATATATGATTGAATGGTATGATAAATGCATGTTTAGGATTTCGAATGTTGCGATGATTAATTTAGTACACTTAAATCAACCAACATAGAAACCCTAGATCTCTATAATATTAAGCCAAATTTGCCATTCCAAGAACAACACTTACCGAACTAATGCGCGTAGTGATGGGCTATGCCAAAGCGAGGCATCACTACTTCCTTAGGAGCGTAAGGTATACTAGGTATACAAGTTGGTCTTGGTTAAACTCAACGATATAAGTAAGTAGTCTTTAGATGTCGTGGCAATGGAGATAAAACGTTAAGAAAGCATTAGATGCGACATTTTATCGAACCAAGAGTAGATTAGAGCTATTAGCAATTGGATTGCTTACTTTAAAATATTAAGTGTTAAAACAAGCCGAAGCATGCTTAATCACTTTTTGATTTTTCGGATCTTGGAATTGTTTTATTCTCACCTAAAAAGGGACAAATTTTAATACGTGGGTAAAACGCTCAATAAGATTGAAAATTTGCATTTCAAACTTATTGGTTTTATGAATGGTTTTTCATTTCAAATTCTTTCAATTGCAGAAACATGTCTGCAAATAACTCAAACAACCAATTTTCATTACGCTCAATTCTCGACAAGGAAAAGTTGAGTGGGCCAAATTTTCTTGATTGTCAAAGGAACTTGCATATTATTCTCATGTAATAGCAAAAGGAATACGTCCTTGATGAGGAAATGCCCGACGGTCCCAGTGAGGAGGTCACTCAGGCAGCCCTAAACCGATGACAAACTGCCAATCGGGATGTCAAATGCATCATGTTGGCCACAATGTCTTCGGACCTCCAAAAGACTTTCTTTGAACATGAGATGGCTTTTGAGATCATTTCTGAACTTCAAAACATGTTCCAAGAGCAGGCCCGATCTGAAAGGTTTAAAACCCACAGTCAGTCAGCCCACATGTACTTAAACTGATTGTATTATTTGAGAACATGGAAAGTCTCGACGCTTGGTATTCAACCGAGATGGCAACTGAAATCATTCTCCATTCGCTGTGTAACGACTATGATCAGTTCAAGATGAACTATAATATGCACAGCATGGAGAAAACCCTCACCGAGCTTCATGGGATGTTGAAGCAAGCCAAGAAAACGTTCAAGGATGAGGGGAAGCATGACATGCTCATGATAAAAATGGGCAAGCCTTTCAAGTGCTCGGGCAAGAAGAGAAGCTTTAAACGGAAAAAGAAGAAGAATTTTTCGCCTAAGTCAAGTGCTGCTAAGACGGCAAGGACAAGAAGGTAGCCTATTCCAAATCCGATTCCGAATGTTTCTACTACAAGAAGAAAGGACATTGGAAGCGGGATTGCCTCAAATTCAAGGAAGATAAGAAGAACGCCACCGTTGCTTCTGTATCGGGTAATTTTGTTATAGACTTAAACTTCGCTAGCAAAACATCATGGGTATTAGATACCGGATCTGGCTCTCACCTTTGTTCCAATGCTTAGGGACTAAGGATAAATAAGAGGCTAGAGAAGGGAGAGGTCGAGCTACGGGTTGGCAATGGAGCCAAGATGTCAACCGTATCCGTTGGAACTCTCAGTTTGTCTTTGCCCTCTAGGCTTGTTTTAGAACTTGACAATTGTTATCATCTTACAAGAGTTACCAAAAACATTATTTCAATTTTGGCGTTCGATGCCAAGGGATTTGAATTTCGAATAAAAGACAATAGTTACTTGTTTTATTTGATAATGTTTTATATGTTAAGGCATATTCGGAAAATGGTCTTTATGTGCTTTCTCTAGACAAACAAGTTTATAACATTGATGATACCGCCAAAAGAGCTAAAAACATTGAGTCAAATCAAACCTAACTGTGGCATTGTCGTCTTGACCACATTAACATCAACCACATCAAGAAACTTCTTCATGAAGGTATTCTTGACTCATTCGACTTAGAGTCCTTTCAAAATTGCGAAGGATGTTTATTAGGCAAGATGATAAAGCAACCATTCTCCAAGTTAGGAGAAAGGGCTAGTGACTTATTGGGTCTTATACATACGGATGTATGTTGACCAATGAGTAGATTCGCAAGGCAAGGTTATCGATATTTCATCACCTTAACTGACGATTATAGTAGATATGGTTATGTCTACCTTATGTCGAACAAATCTGAATCTTTTGAGAAATTCAAAGAGATTTCAGAGTGAAGTTGAAAATCAACTTGGCAAGAAAATCAAAGCACTTCGATCGGATCGAGGTGGCGAGTATTTGAGCCATGAATTCGACGATCATCTTAAAGAAAATGGCATTGTCTTAGAGTTAACACCTTCCGGAACTCCACAATGGAACAAAGTGTCCGAAATGAAGAATCGAACCTTGTTAGACATGGTCTAATCAATGATAGGTCTTAGTGATCTTCCTATCTATTCCTAGGGACACGCACTTCTAACCGCGGCACTAATTACACTGAACCGAGCTCCGTCAAAAGCTGTCTTTTTTTAAGATTTGGGGTTGCGAAGCATATGTAAAGAGATTAATTTATGAAAAAAGCTCCGAGAACAAAGTGTTTCTTGCTCGTGATGGTGTCTTTTTGGAGAAGGAAAACCTTTCCAAAATGACAAGTGGGAGGAAAATCGAACTCGATGAAGTTCGAGAGGACGAGCAACAAAGTCTACCTTACAAAACTAACAATTAAATTGCTTTTGAAGTAGCTGTTGACATTGGTCATAGTCAAACCGACAATGCAAATGCTCAACCTATTACCTTACGTAGGTCGCAATGGCCAAGATCTCAACCAGACAGATACCTCGGTGTTTCTTGACCGAAGATCAAGACATCCTAATTATGGATGGAGATGAGCCAGTGATGTACAAACAAGCTATGACGAGCCTCGACTCTACAAAATGGCAAGAGGCCATGAAATCCAAGATGGACTCCATGTTTGAAAATCAAGTCTGGGACTTGGTTGATTTGCCTAAAGGTTACACACCTATCGGTTGCAAATGGATTTTAAAGTTGAAAACCAAAAAAGATGGAAACGTATATATATACAAAGCTAGGTTGGTGGAAAAAAGTTACAGGCAAATTCACGACATTGATTATGATGAAACCTTTTTGCCAGTCGCCATGCTTAAGTTCGTTCGGATTATCCTAGCAATTGTCGCACATTATGATTATGAGATATGGCAAATGGATGTCAAAACCGCTTTTCTTAATGGGATTTTAGAAGAAACTGTGTACATGACACAGCCGGAAGGTTTTGTTGATTCAAGCAATGCTGGGAAGGTATGCAAGCTTAAGAAGTCCATTTATGGACTAATTAGGCAAGTAGAAGTTGGAATCTGCGATTCAATGAAGCCATTAGTAAGTTTGGATTTATCAATAATCCAGATGAGTCTTGTGTTTACAAGAAGGTCTGTGGGGGTGACATCTCATTCCTCGCCTTATATGTCGATGACATATTGCTCATTGGTAACAGCATTCCAATGTTGGAGTATGTAAAGACTTGGCTTGGAAAGTGTTTTCCAATGAAGGACTTGGGAGAGGCACTGTACATATTGGGCATCAAGATCTATCGGGATAGATCTAAAAGGATGATTGAATTGAGCCAAAGTACTTATATTGATAAGTTACTGGCACAATTTAACATGGAAGGGGCCAAAAGAGGGCGCCTACCCATGTCACATGGCATAACTCTCAGCAAGAAGCAGTGTCCACAGACACCTGATGAGGCGCATTGGACTGTGGCCAAGATTATCTTAAAGTACCCGAAAAGGAACAAGGATAAGTTTCTAATCTATTGTGGTAGTAGTGATTTGATTGTTGAAGGTTATACCGACGCGAGCTTCCAGATTGAAAAAGACGACTCCAAGTCATAGTCAGGGTACATATTCTGCCTAAATGGAGGAGAATTTAGCTGGAAGAGTGCTAAGAAAAGCACCACTGCAGATTTTACAACTGAAGCCGAGTACTTAGCAGCTTCAGAAGCACCTAAGGAGGCGGTTTGGATTCGTAAGTTTATTAGTGAACTTGATGTTGTACCCTCCATCAAGGGTCTGATAGACCTCTATTGTGATAACAATGAAGCTATTGCTAAGGCTAGGGAGCCAAGGGAACATCAGAAGGTCAAACACGTTAAGAGACGATTTCACATAATAAGCGAATGGAAGTCCGAAGGTGAAATCTGAATTTGTAAGATTGGAATGGACGACAATGTAGCCGATCCACTTACTAAACCTTTGCCTCAAGTGAACCACAACAAGCACGTTGAGGGAATGGGAATCAGGCCTGTTGGATATTGGCTCTAATTTCCCTATTATGTGTATTAGTTAATTTTGAGGTTTTAATGTAAAACACTATGTTGAACCATTCGGTTTAATTGGAGCAGTTAAAATTTTTGCTAATTTATTATTACTCCATTTCTATTTAATTGTGGTTTAGAATTAAATAATGAGTCCATTCGATTTATGAGAATATTTAAAACAGGGTATCAAGACCATGTCTTGGATAAAGAAACACCTGTTAAGTGAACATTGAATATTTCAATCGAAAATTATCCCTAATCAAGGTCATTTAAATGATGGATGATTAATGACCAATTGAGATTAGTGTGTAGTATGATTTATAACACCGTTTCTTGTGCTACGAGGACATGATTGTCATAAATCATTTGCACAGGTATTGATTTAGAACTATATCGGATCGACCTATGAGAGTACTTTAAGATATTTAAAATCATCATAAGTATATTTCTCATCATAGCTGTCGGAACCTCTTTCCTCGACCATTATAGTATTGTAAGTTCTCGTGTTTGAGTACTAGTCTGTTTTGATGTTGTCAAACGTCTCCCGTAAAAGGGGATTATAACGGCAACACTCGGGCGACTAGGTCCTCTTAGTAAGGGAAGCTAACAATACAAGACTAGCAATGTCCCCCTATTAAAAATAGGGAACATGTCTTTGTTGTTTACAAGGCCTCTCGAAGAGCGAGACTCCGAAAATGCATGGTCGTGCTCAGATGGATTTTAAAAGTCATCTGCTTATTGATAGTTGGACTCAAAAATTGAGAAACACTTCTGGACGTAATAAGGATGACGAAGAATCTTACCTTATAGTTCATGAAGAGACATTAAGTGACATAGGAAATAGGCTATACACTAACTATACACTTGTCCGAAAGGACAAGTGGGAGATTGAAAGGAATGGTGTCCTTCCAACAAGTGTATTATTACGCTAGAGGGTTTGGAATTATTAGAAAGTTAATTCTTCATTGAGGTTAAGTGATCGGAATGCTTAGGTGGAGGCCACTTCTGATCATTAATATTAATGTGTAATTAATATTACAGCTTAATCTTGACTGAACCCTTTAGGTCACACTCCAATCGAGTAACCGATCCAAGACGACAAATCAATCCAAAGGATTAGATGATTTATTATAGTATTACGAATAAAGACGTCGGATATCGAGCTTAAAGAGTCGAAACCGAGCGTCATAAGTCGAGACGAGTTTAGAATTCGACGAGACGAGAAATCAAGCAAGTGATAAGTATGAGCTAAGTCGTAGCCTCGCATTGGCCTATCCATGCGAGTGCTAGGCTAGCCTAGGCCACCAACCGCATCGCAAGGCACGCCGCAAGCGAAGCATGCTTTAGGGGCTGGTGCTCGTGGCCACAAGCAAGCTAGCAGTTGACCCGCCATGCCTGCTAGCGTGCTTGCATGCTGGGTCTCGCATCCAGCCACTTGCAGCATCATAGAAGCCAGGCATCACCCAGCACACACACAACAGTAGCAGCAGCAAACCACATTGCGTGCGTGGCTTGCTTGTTGCGCGCATGCGTGTGCGAGCTGGCCAGGCAGCCCAGCCTTAGTGCTAGGCGCGAGCTAGGCATCCTTGGCAACCAAGGAAGGCTGCCAGCAAGCCATGCATGGGGTAAGCTTTCGATCAAAGGAAGACCAGTCTTGATGGCCTTTCTTGGGGAGCAAGTGGTGTTTGGTCCCCCCTTCCTTAGTGGTCCTCACCTACCCTTGCTCACCATTTTCCATATGGCGCTTGTTGATTCATTTGCATTCTAATTTGTTTTTGGATTAAACTAAATTGAGCAAAATGCAATTCTCCCACATTGATGCGAAATGGGAAATCAAGACTCCCTTCCCTAAAAATACCCATGTTTTTGGGTTTGGGAAGTAGCACTTGAGTTGAACTTAATAAGGAATCTCCTTATAAGCCATCTCTTTTAAAGTTTGTAATACTCCATTATTTCCTTGGTCTAGCCCCGACTAACATTCGGGGTAGAGACCGCTCAGGTCGGGTCTAAGGTGTGAGCCGTTGGAGGCTTACGCACTTGCGAAGGTGGAGCTTTCAAGTAAGAGCTCGTAAGCGAGCGAAGCACGCGTCAAGGGTAAGATCTCCTTTTCTCTTTCTCTATCTTTGTTGTTGAATTATGTGATTGCATGTTTAGTTAAATTAATTAGTGTACGGGTCTTGGGTAGGTTTCATTCCGCGTAGTGTCAGACAATACAAACCCAACAAACCCCTGAGTCTCATATCTACGCAGCTGAATTGTGGCTTAGGGAGTTCTGCTAGTAAGGTACGTTATGCTGAATTTCCTAGGTGAGGAGCTTCAATTACTCCCGCTGAAGTTATTTCAAAGCGACGAGCTAAGGCTGAGCGAGGAGCTTTGATTACTCCCGCTGAAGTTATATCAAAGCGACGAGCTAAGGCTGAGCGAGGAGCTTTGATTACTCCCGCTGAAGTTATTTCAATGCGACGAGCTGAGGCTGAGCGAGGAGCTTTGATTAATCCCACTGAAGTTATTTCAAAGCGATGAGCTGAGGCTAAGCGAGGAGCTTTGATTACTCCCGCTGAAGTTATTTCCCCTTTGTTGAGTATATAACTATCATTTAATGCCGGCATTCAATTTTCCTTCTTTTCTTTTTGTATTCCGCACTTTTACTGTTTTAGTTCTTTTTCGATTTCGAAATTCTTCTTCTTTTCTCTCCTTCCATTCATTCACTTGTCATGTCATAGTTATTTTCTTCTTGTTCTTACTTCCAACTTCTCCTTTCTCTATCTCCCCTACTCTAAGTTCTGCAATTAGCTTGGATGTCATTAGGCTCAAGTTTGCCATGAATTATGCTTTGGTTGCCGTTATTTGTTGCTCGTTCATCAAAAGGTATAATCTTTTACTCATCCTCCACCATTTTTGTATTTCCTTAGTTGAATTAATTATATTCTATCCCAAAGATTACCCCTTTTTTTGTTTTTCCTTTTTATTATGTTGTTAATTTGCCCTTGTATACTTCCTTTATGTTAAAAGGTCAATTCTAGTTCTTTTATTCCTGTTTCGCTTCCTTATTAGAAATTTTTGTTCTTTCTCATTTTTTTCATGTTTAGATCTTTTTGGCCATGTCGAACGCTTCTGATAGTCAGAATGATTCCGCCCGCTCTTACGGCAATGGTGGTGAGTCTGAGTCTGCTTCTTCTTTCGAGTTAACTCGTTCAGGTGAGCCTTCCAGGCCATATGTCCCTTTTTCTTCTTCCATTTCTTGTTCCCCTCTCCAAGTTGTGTTTCCTTCAAACTGCAATACTCTAGTAGAAGGTGTGTTTGTCGCTGGAGCTTCTTTTCGCGCTGCTGAGCCTAGCGGCGAACACTCTCATCCTAGTGCGTTCCATCCTTACCTTCATGGTAGGGTGCACAGCGATACATTCGACCCTTAGTGTGAAAGGGTGCTGATGACTAGGGGGGTTGTGCAGCCTCACTTACTAAATCTGCGGCTGTGCGCTGATCACCATGCACAACTAGCACCAAGGTTAGGGCTAACCCTCTTGTCAATGCCCTTGAGAGCCCCTTTCCTGATGTACTTCCTTTGCATGAATTTGCTTAGTTGGATAATATATCTAATGTGCCGCGTTTTGATCATTATGTAGAGCGCAGCTCCAGATACTTCAATGGCTACTCCTCAACCCCAATCTCCTAGAGATGCTGCCTTAAATGCCTGTTAACCCTGGTATGTAGATGAAGTGATCCCTCTAGATGATCCTACCTTTTATTTGGATGACAAAATTGATGGTCCCCGTCTTTGCTTTCTTAGTTCTGATTGGCGGATTCTGGCTACCCGTTTGAAGTTAGCAGAGTGCGGTAAAACCTTTTACGAGATGGGAGAAGGTTATGAGCAGGTGTTGCCCAAGGCTAGTTCCAGCCTTGCCAACCCTCCAGCGGGTAATATTGTTGTTTTCGCTTCCCAACTAGAAGTGGGTCTGAGGTTCCCTTTGGACCCTACCTTGGACAAATTGCTATGTGCTTTCAACATTCCTCTTTCCTTGAACCTACCTGCTTCTCTTCACACTTTAATATGTTTACTTTTGACAGTGTTTCAAACGCTTTCAAGAGTCGTTATCTCTGTTCCACTAACTATTTAGCTTTAAACGGAGTGCTTTAGGCGTTGACTCCGGCTAGTTTTATCTTGCACCTAAACCCTAGAAAGTTTTTTCTTACCCTAAGCTGGGTCGCTTCAAGGATAGGTAGGGAAAGTTCTTCTGGCTGCGAGTCCTTGCTGACTTTGGGTGTCCTCATTCTTTCTGTCATGTTAGGTCAAATATTAGAGGTGTCACTCTGCAGGCACCTGATGCCACCAAAAAGGCTCAGGCCTTTGATTGTTTTGAGGGTGAGTCCTATTCTCCTAAAACATGGATTCCCAATTGATTATATGTTATAGGGAATGCGCAGCTCTTTCCCATGCGTTTATGCTCGACTCATGAGTCTTGTAAGGTTTTGCTCGCCTCGTAGTACTTTTTTTTTATTATTAGTATGAATGACTTGTTATTCTCCTTTCTTGGTTATGACAAATTGGACAAGGCTTTTCTGGGTGTGGATGATACATCGAAACCTATGGCCAGGACTCTAGGACATCCTCCCTTTCCCCTTTAAGTATTAGAAGTTTATGTTGCTTCCCGCTTGGGTGAATCACGTCCACTCCCTCCTGAGTTCAAACATGGTTCTACCACTGCTGGGGCTTTTGCTTGTTCTACTTCTACTGTCCGAGTAGAGACTGAGCCTGAAGTTTCTACTTCTGCAAGTGATCAAGTTAGGGGAAATGTTGAGTCCCCTCAAAAGTCTAGGTCTTTGATGGTGCTGAATTCTTCGACTGCGGTCTCTGGTCGGTGGACATCCCAAACTGCCGGTGAGGATAAGGATGAAGTCTACAACTGTGAAATCCTGAATGCTGTAGAAACCTCATACCGCATAGGTCACAGCAATAATGAGTTCACATATTCTTTGTTTAACGCTGCCTCTTTTGATACTCTAGCCACTTGCGGGCATCTGGGCCTATGCAAGTTGATGCGTCTTCTAGGCTTGAGCCGCAGGTTTCTATTTCAATTGGGCATGTTCTGCCCTCCCCTAATGAAGGTTTGCTTCCTATTTCATATAGCCGACCTCTCCTATCCTCTCTTTCTGCCGAGCATGTTCTACTCAAAACTCCTGCTACTACAGGATTGACTATCGAACTCCCTACTTCTACTTCTGTATTTTATGGTGCTGCGATAACTCACAGCTATGTTTCTCAATTACGGTCTTACAGTGACCATCTGCGCAGCCGTCGTCATGGTGGGCTCGCGCCTAGCACCTCTAGCAGAGGGTGTTCTACCCCCATTATTGATTTGGAGCCTATCTCTCCTCCTTATGAGCCTTCTCCCAAAAGGGCTAGAGTTCCTACTATGGACGACCTGCTCGCTTCAGCCTCTGGCCATTCTGAGCCAGTCACAGCGATGAATTCTCAAGGTGGAGCTGCTCCTATCTTTAATGAGCTTAATCGTTGCGTGAGTCAATATTTTTTGGAGACTTACACTTATCCCTTTTTTGTTTCTTCTAAATCCGCAGGCGGGATTTGTTAGCCAGCTGGTCCTTTGGAGTTTTCTGAGGTGCATATTAACGCAGCTTTGAGGCCTGCACCGTGTCCTTCTAGGGTTGTTGACGAGCTTTTAAGCCTTGCTCTGAATGTCAGGGCAGACAAGTCTATTTTTCTAGATGATCCTCTTCAAGGAGGTACTCAAGGATGTAAACTAACCCAGGGTAATCGGCTTCCTACTGACCTTGGTAATGAATATGTTAGTGTGCCCGCAGCTGTTGCCCGCCATGAACTACAAAAGGTACTATTTAATTTCGCTTTTTGTCATTCTTCGTTTAACGAAGTTTTTACTTCTTTATTTTCTTCTCCCTGCTCTTTAATCCCTATTATTTTTGCTCTCTTTTCTGTTGGCTACCTAGCTTACTCGCTATTTTGGTGATCTGGCTAATGCTTTGCTCACTATTGAGAAGGGGTATCAATCTCACAGCTCGAGCTTAAATGAAAAGATTGCGGATATAGAGCATGAATTAAAAGAGAAGGATGATGCGCTGCATGCTGCTCAACTCCAACTAGCTGAGTATCTTCCAACTGCGCAGAAGCAGGCAGAGCGCGAAGATGAGCTAAGAAGGGCTCAGGCCCAATTGCAAAATTTGGAGGCGACTGTTGCTCGTTTGGAGGGAGATCGTACTGCAGAGCTTAACGCAGCTCGCAAGGATGCCCTAGTGGAGTTTGCCTCTTCTCAGACCTTTGCGGACTTGCTCACAGATAGGCATGACGGAGGTTGGGAAGCTGCACTCTGATGAGGAGTAGTAAGTGAAGTTTGAGTAGTTTTGGCACAGGGTTGATCAGGTTGGGAACT
This sequence comes from Chenopodium quinoa, assembly GCF_001683475.1. NCBI lineage: Eukaryota > Viridiplantae > Streptophyta > Magnoliopsida > Caryophyllales > Amaranthaceae > Chenopodium > Chenopodium quinoa. Next base: position 792,415 of record NW_018744502.1, on the reverse strand, counting down.
AGGTTTTCTATGCATATCCTGCTGACCACCCTCGCATCGCTGCCTGTGGGATTCTAGATCATGCTGTTATCAACAAGGTTCCGGCTGAGTCCTATGACCTTGCTGCTGCTATTGGGGTGGAGGCCCTTCTTGCCAATTAATAAAGGCTTTGGCAGCAACCTCCCCCTTCTTCTAGTGGCTCTTATGAGTACCCCTCTCCCCACTCTATAGTAAGCTAGTGTTTATTAGCTTTTTCTTTCTTCTTCCATTGGGGTGTTAGGCCACCAATGGTTATGTAGTTTTTGAGTCTTTTGATTGCCTTGGCTAACTGCCAAAACTGTCCACTTTCTTTTGCTTGTTGGAACAATATTTTTATGCTTCTCGAATCTGCATTTTGGTTTTCACCAAGTGCCAGGAGTTGTCTGGCACAAACTTTGCAACTTCTTTTGATGTGCTTGTTATATTTTTAGCTTCCTTCTTTTCCTTTGGCTGTGCGTTCTTTATTGCGTGTGTCAGTTTGGTGCGTGTTGGGTTAAGTTGTCAGGGGAAGAGGACACTCCTCCTTTTTTCTATTTTCGAGTTATCCCCCTTTCCTGGCTGACACTACCGCACCTTTGGCTTTGTTGCTGGCTACCTTTGCCTAATAATGCTCTCAGCCTTGGTTTGCTTAGGCAAATTGTTACTTTAGGCGTCCCTGTTGTAACAATTTTCTTTCAAGGCTGAAGACACTTTCAGCGCAAGATTGTGGCCTCTTTCTTTTATGTTTTCATTGCCGTCCTCTACCTCCTAAACAAGGCTTTTGGGTTTTTGTGCCATTACCTTATGTTAGTGCGGTTTAATTTATATGCCACTCTTTCTATTAATAGGGTTTCCACCTCTGCTTTGTTATAGCGAGGCTTTAGTGAGGAAAAATCCTTGTGTTTCGTTTTTCTAAGCTTATGTTAGGCTTTGCTTTGTTGCAGCAATCCCTGCTCTTCCCTTCTTGCATTGGCAGAAAAGTATAATCTTTTGCAAATAAACGAGCAAGTAACGTAGTAAGATGTTATATTAAACGAAGGCCTCGAGTAGAGGTTAAATATTCCATTGAAAAATGTGAAACGCCTCACGCAGAGGTTAATGTTCCACTTCTCTGAAATTACAACTTAGCCAAAATAAATTTTCAGGCTTTTTCTTTACTCAGAAATTAAATAAATTGCTAAAGTAAAACATTGAATTACATGAAAAACCTTTTAAGGACGTTAGTATTAAAGCTAATTCTCAAGATATAGCCATCCTGGTCAGAGAGCAGGTAGGCCCCTGGTCATACCTGTTTGTGTATTATGAAAGGTCCTTCCCAGTTTGCACTCAGCTTTCCATGCAGCTTCCCTCTGCCCACAACGACTGTTCTTCTTAGTACCAATTATCCTTTATACTTCACTCTTCTATTGTAGACTTTGGCCATTCGGCCTTTCTAAACAACTAACCTTAGAGCAGCTTTCAGCTTAACCTACGCCAATAGATCTAACTCTTCTCTCATCCTATCTTCGTTCTTCTGGTATCATAGTGTTGTACCCTTAAACTTGGGAGTTGCACCTCGATGGGGACCACTGCCTCAACCCCGTATGCCAGGGAAAAACGACTTTTTCCTGTTGTTGCTTTTTTTGTGGCTCTATTGGCCAACAACACCTGTCGGACTAAATCAGCCCACATGCCTTTGTGCTCCTCCAATTTCTTTTGAAGGGCATATAATATCTGCTTATTGGTTGCCTCTATCTGCCCGTTACTCACATTCAAAATGGTATCACATTCAAACTGGTAGCCGTGGTCGAACACTATGCATTGTGGAATTCCAAATCTGGTAATGAGAGTTTTCCTTATGAATGTTCTGACCTGATAGGCCTTAGTATATTTCGTGGGATCTACTTCTATCCACTTTGTGAAATAATCAACAGCCACGATCAAGAATTACATGCCCCCTAAGCTAGTGGTGAATGGCCTTAGGACGTCCATTCTCCACTAGGCAAACAGGATAGGGTTAAGAATTGGAGTGAGGTCGTGAGCAGGCTGATTTATCACTAGGGAGTACTTTTGGCACTACTCACACCTCTTGACGTAATTCATGGCATCCTGCGTCAGGGTTGGCCAATACGCTTCTCGTTTAATGATCTCTACTGCCAGGGCTTCCCCCCTATGTAATTTGCGCAGATCCCTTCATGGACTTCCTTCATGACTTCTTGTTGTTCCCACTCTAGGACGCGCCTGAGGACATGTTTTGATTACCCTTTTCTGCACAGTTCTCTATACAATACCACGAATCTGTATGACTCCTTTCTCAATACCTTTGCTTGCTCTTCATCTTCAGGTAGTGTCTCAGACAGCTTGTATGCCAGTATGTCTGAGTACCATGCTCTTCTCTGGTTAGCGCAATTCCCTTTCTGCTGCTTCTCGACGGTTCTTCCTTCTAAAACTTCCACCATCACGGTTCTTCTCAAACTCTACAACGTCGAACTCGCTAGCTTGGAAAGTGCGTCCGCTCGAGCATTTTCAACCCTGAGGACCGACTTAATATCAAAGCTAACCAGTTGGGCTGTCAATTCTTTCACAATAGCTACATATATCTGTATTAACGGCTCTCTAGCCTCAAACTCCCCTCTAAGCTAGCTCGCTACTAGCTACGAGTTAGTCTAGTGTTTTACCTTCTTGGCACCCGCTTCTAAACTCATCCTTATTCCTGCAAGTGTGGCATTGTACTTCGCTTCATTGTTGAAGGCTTGGAATTTGAAATTTATTCCATATTAAAAACTTTTTCCTTCTGGTGATACCATAATTACTCCAGCTTGACTCCCTGTGAGAGCAGCTAAGCCATCCACAGCTACCTTCCATGTTCCAATCTCTTCCTCTACCTCTTCATAAGTTTCTTCTACTATGAAGTCTGCTAAATCTTGAGCTTTTAATGTTGTTCTGGGCTTGATTTCTAACTCGTACTCAGTCAACTCTATTTCCCACTTCATAACCTGCCTGAAGCATCCATTCCCTTAAAAGCCTTCTCTAGTGGGTAATTTGTTAATATATATATTATAAGAGCATCGAAGTACGATTTTAGCTTTTTAAAAGTTGTGACAACGGCCAAGGCCATTTTCTCTACCAATGAGTATCTTTGCTTTGCCTGGGACATAACATGGCTGACAAAGTAAACTAGGTGCTGAGTTTTTCCTCTTTCCACTCACAAGGCTAATCCTATTGTCTTATGTGACACAGACACATATAGTTGTAGCCCCTCTCCTACTCCTGGACTTGTCATTATTGGTTCGCTGACCAAGTGCTCTTTTACTCGGGAAAATGCCTCCCTTCTACTTGCTCCCACTTGAATGTACAATTGCCCTTCAGGAGCTGAAAAAATGGCAAAGCTTTATCTGTCGACTTGCAGATAAATCTGGTGAGGGCTGCCATTGTGCCTGTCAACCTCATAACATCTTTGATGCTCTTAGGCTCTGGGAGGCTTACGACACCTTGTATTTGTAGGGTTTCGTAGTGACTCGACACTACGCGGAAGGAAACCCACCAAGACCCTCCCCTTAACTAAAAGAATTAACAAGCATATTAAACTTAATCAAACAAGATTAAGACCAAGAATTATACCTTTGTCGTGTGCTTCGCTCTCAAAGAGCTCTTACTTCAAAATCCCGAAAACACAAAATCTTCGACGGATCGTACCCTCGACCCGACCCGACCGTCCTAAGTCTTGAAGGTTAGTCAAGACCTGGACAAAATAACTATGAGTTTTACGAATCAAAGATTTACTCTTAATTAGAGTTGCCTTTTTAATTCCACTGAAGGTTGTTCATTCCCAAATACCTAAGCTTGGTATTTATAGGGAAATGAACCCTAGAACTTCATTCCCCAACCAATGTGGGAGAATGAATAATTTGCTAATTAATTTATTTCTAAAATAAATCAATAATTAAATTCAATCACAATGCAACAAGTGTCAAGGGGAGAGAGAAGGTTAAGTGAGGACCATGGAGAGGTGGGGGGGACCATTGCCTTGTTCCCCAAGGCTTTGCCCAAGCCTTGGTCCCCACCCCTCACAAAACCGCCTCAACCAAAGGGTTGTTGGGCTGCTGCCAGCTAGCCCAGCCAACTAGCACCTGCCCAGCTAGCAGCCTCGCATCCCAACTAGACAGTGCTGGTCGATGCTGGCGCTGGTGCTGGCCCTTGAATCCAACGCACCACACGCATCCTCGCTGCACCTCTCGCACATGCTCGCATAGCCAGCATGCGTGCTGCTAGCGAGCCACACATGATGGCCCCTTTGCCTCGCCAGCCACACGCACCATCCTCACAGCATCCCTCGTACATGCACTAGCTACGCACCATGCGCACTAGTCATGCACAGCACGCATCTGCCTCGCACCACACGCACACCCACGCATCACACAATAGCCTTGGTGTGTTGTGATGCTGGGCTGCTGTGCGTGGCCTTGCAATATGCTGGCGCCCAGGCCCTCGCGCATGCATGGTGCGTTGCTTGGTGCTGCCATGCGAAGGCTAGCACACAAGCCAGCACGCATGCTGCAATGGGCTGCTTGGTGCGCCTGGTGCCTGTGATGGCAACAATGGTGCCTAAGCATGATGCTAGGGCTGCGATAGCGCCTAGGCATGATGCTACGGCTGCGATAGGCTGCCATGGCGCGCCTAGGATGCGATGGTGCACCTAGGCTGCGATGGTGCGCCTAGCACACCTAGTGTGCTTAGGCTTGCGCCTAGCCATGCTAGGTGCATGCTAGCCTGAACTAGCCTAGCATTCACATGGCTAGGCCAGTGTGGTGCTAGGGCCATGTTCATACTTGTCGCTTTGTGATTTTGCGACGCTCGGTCTCGACGCCCTAGGTTCGATATCCGACGTCTGTATTCGTATAACTCTGCTGACTCATTAAATCCTTTCGGATTAATTCGTCGTCTCGGACCGGTGATTCGATTTGGTTCGACCCAAAGGGTTCAGTTAAGATTAAGTTGTAACATCAATTGTACATTGATATTATTGATCGGAAGCGTCCTCCACATTGGCATTCTGATCACTTGACCTTAATGAAGAATTAGCTCTGTAATAATTCTGAACCCTCTATCGGAAGAATACACTTGTTGGAAGGACACCATTCCTTTCATTATTTTCTCTAAGTTCGCATCGATCCCCCTTTCACTCACCTAGAAACCCAAAAAATTTCCTACTGTTACTCCATATACGCACTTCTTTGGGTTCAAATTTATATGATATTTGTTCAGCTTGTTGAATGTTTCTTCCAAGTCAGAGATGCGACAGTGCGCTATCAGACTTTTCACTATGGAATCATCTACATATACCTCTACGTTTCTGCCCCTCTTGTGAGCGAACACTTTGTCCATGGTTTTCTAGTACATGGCACCTGCTTTCTATTGGGTTTCATAGTGTTTAACACTACGCGGAATGAAACCATCCCGAAATCCGCATACAAATTAAAGTAACTAAACATCCATATTAATTTACAATCACATAATTAACTAAGAGAGAGAATAAAGAAAAGTCGATCATACCCTTGATGCGTGCTTCGCTCTTTCTTAGAGCTCGTACTTGAAAGCATAGAGCTTTTGCAAATGCGCAAGCCTCAAACAGCTCTCACCCCTGACACCCGACCTGAATGGCCCTTACCCTGAAGCTTAATCGGAGCTAGACCAAAAGTACTTAGAGTATTAGAACGAAAGTATTCTCGCTTGTGGAGATCCTTTCAAGTTCACAACTCAAGTGCCCTTTCCCAGTGCCAAATAATTGGTATTTATAGGGAAAGGAGCCCTTGAATTCCAATATCCCATCAATGTGGAAGAGTTGGTAAAAAGGCATTTATTCAATTTAATTTAATTTGAAAATCAAATTAAAATGCAAATGAATCTACAAATAACAATTGTCAAGTGGAAAGTAGGGGGTTAGGTGAGGAACACAAGGGGGGACCACACTCCTCTTTATCCCTAACCAATCCCACAAACCACTCCATGTACATGCCCACACGCATCATCCCAGCTTACGTGGCCTGCGTTGGGCTCCAAGGCTTCCTCGCTGGCGGCCTAGTACCTAGGTTGGCCCTGCTTGCTAGTTGCACGTGCGTGCAGCACAGCAAGCGTGCCTCGCATGCATGCGGGCTACTGCTGGACGTGCTGGCGGTGCTACCGCAAGCTCTTGTGAGCTAGCTGATGTTGCTTCCTCGCACAAGCCTGCAGTAGTGTGCCACGCATATGCGTGATGCTCGTTGTTGGGCATTACTGCATGTGCCTAGGCATGCTAGCCCGGGGCAAATGCTAGAAGCTGCCAGCGAGGCATAGCGCGCTAACTTGCTGCTGGCCTTGCTAGCATCCTTGCTTGGCAAGCAAGCTCCAGCCATCACCCGAGTAGGGTTGCTGGGCTTGCGGCCTTGCTAGTGGTTATGGCTAGCAGCCCTTTATAGCCTAGCCCTCGCTCCGCTAGGCCAACTCGAGGCTAGGGCTATATACTAACTTATTGTTTGGTTAATTTTTCGTCTTTGTTGATTCCTAGAATCGACTTGACTTACGATGCTCGGTTTCGACGCTCTAAGCTCGCAGTCCGACGTCTATGTTCATAATACTCTAATGACTCATTTAATCCTTCGGATTAATTTTTCGCTTCGGTTTGGTTATTCGATTGGGTTAGACCCAAAGTTTTGTTAAGATTAAGTTGTAAAATTAAATATGCATTAATATTACTGATCGGAAGAAGCCTCCAGCTAGGCATTTCGATCAGCTGACCTCACTAAATAATTAGCTTTCTAATAATTCCGAACCATCTATTGGAATAAACACTTGTTCGAAGGACACCATTCCTTTTAATTTCCCACTTGTTCTTCCGGAAAAGTGCACTGTTAGTGTATAACCTATTTCCAATGTCACTTAATGTCTGTTCATGAACTATAAGGTAAGATTATTCGTCATCCTTATTACGTCCAGAAGTGTTTCTCGATTTTCGAGTTCGAATGTCAATAAGTAGATGATTTCTAACATTTTTACAGTCTCGCTCTTCAAGAGGCCTTTTAAACAACAAAGACATGTTCCCTATTGTTAATAGGGGGACATTCCCAGTCTTGCAATGTTAGCTTCCGTTACTAAGAAGACCTAGCCGCCCGAGTGTTGCCATTATAATCCCCTTGTATGGTAGACGTTTGACAACATCAGAACGGACTAGTACTCAAACAAGAGAACTTACAATACTCATGTTCGAGGAAAGAGGTTCCAATAGCTATAATGAGAAGTATACTTATGACGACTTTAAATCTCTTAAAGTATTCTCATAGGTCGATCTAGTACAGTTCCAAACAAATACCTGTGCAAATGATTTATGAAAATCATGTCCTTGTAGCACAAGAAACGGTGCTATAAATCATACTAGACACTACTTTCAAGTAGTCATTAGTCGTCCAACATTTAAATGACCTTGATCAAGGATAATTTTCGATTAAAATATTCAATGTTCACTTAATACGCGTTTCTTTATCCAAGACATTGTCTTGATACCCTATTTTGAATATTCTCAAAAATCGAATGGACTCATTATTTAATTCTAAACCACAATTAAATAGAAATGGAGTGATAATAATTTGTAGAAAATTAAATTACTCCAAAAACGAATGGTTCAACATAGTGTTTTACATTAAACTCCTCAAAATTAATTATAACACTTAAACAGGGAAATCAAAGCCAATCTCCAACGTGCCTGAGTCCCATTGCCTCTCTATCAGTCTTGAAGCTTACGACGATGTAACCTTTAACAACCAAATCATTACTCCCACGATAACCAGAAATTTATCCTTGTTCCTTTTCAGGTACTTTAGGATATTCTTGGTCGCAGTGTAATGCGCCTTTCCTAGGTATGATTGGTATCGACTCATATAACTCAAGGCATACAATATATCCAGCCTAATAAATATCATGGCAACATGTTCGATCCAATTAGCGAAGCATATGGAATCTGATTCATCCTCTCTCGCTCATCAGGTGTTTGTGGACACTACTTCTTGCTGAGAGTTCTACCATATGACATGGGTAGGTGCCCTCTCTTGGCCTCCTACATGTTGAATCGTGCATGTACCTTATCGATATAAGTACTTTGGCATAATCCAATCATCTTCTTAGATCTATTTTTATAGATCAAGATGCCCAAAATGTACTGTGCCTCTCCTAAGTCCTTCATTGAAAAACACTTTCCAAGACAAGCCTTTATAGACTCAAACATTGGAATGATGTTTCCAACGAGTAATATGTTGTCGACATATAAGATGAGGTATGCATTGTCACTTCCACTGACCTTCTTGTAAACACAAGACTCATCTGGATTCTTGATAAATCCAATTTTAAAATGGCTTCATCGAATCACAGATTCCAACTTCTGCTTGCCAGCTTTAATCCATAAATGGAATTCTTAGGCTTGCATACTTTCCCAACATTGCTTGGATCAACAAAACCTTCTGCCTTGTCAAGTACACAGTTTCTTCCCAAATTCCATTTAGGAAGGCGGTATTGATGTCCATCTGCCATATTTCTTAATCGTAATATGCAACAATTGCTAGGATAATCCAGACGGACTTAAGCATTGCAACTAGTGAAACGGTTTCATCATAATCAACACCGTGAATTTGCCTATAACCTTTTGCCACAAATCTAGCTTTGTATACATATAAATTTTCATCTTTGTCGGTTTTCAACTTGAAAATCCATTTGCAACCAGTAGGTGTGTAACCTTCGGGCAAATCAACCAAGTCCCATACTTGATTTTCAAACATGGAGTCCAACTCGAATTTCATGGCTTCTAGCCATTTTGCACAGTCGGGGCTCGTCATAGCTTAGTTGAACATCGTTGGGTGATCTCCATCCATAACTAGGATGTGTTGATCTTCGGTTAAGACAACACCGAGTTATCTGTCTAGTTAAGATCTTGGCCTTTACGACCTACGCAAGGTAATAGGTTGAGCATTTGCATTGTCGGTTTTACTTTGGACATTGTCGATTTGACTCTGACCAATGTCAACAGCTGCTTCTAAAGCACTTTGATTGTTAGTTTTGTTGCTCATTTTGGAAAGGGGCTCCTTCTCTAAAAAGACACCATCACGAGTAACAAACACTTTGTTCTCGAATTTTTTGTAGAAGTAATACCCCTTAGTTTTTTTAGGGTATCCCACAAAGAAACACTTGTCTGATTTTAGGTGAAGTTTGTCTGAAATTAATTTCATGACATATGCTTCGCAACCCTAAATATTAAGAAAAGACAACCTTGGAGGCTTGTTTGTCCATAATTGATATGCAGTTTTTTCGACAGCTTTTGATGGAGCTCGGTTTAGTGTTAGTGTCGCAGTTAGAAGTGCGTGTCCCCAGAGAGAGATAGGAGGATCGCTAAGACCCATCATTGACCGGACCATGTCTAACAAGGTTCAATTCCTCCTCTCGAACACTCTGTTCCATTGTGGAGTTCCAGGAGGTATCAACTCTGAAAAAATACCATGTTCTTTCAGATGATCGTCGAATTCATGGCTCAAATACTCGCCACCTCGATCCGATTGAAGCGCTTTGATTTTCTTGCCTAGCTGATTTTCCCCTTCACTCTGAAACTCTTTGAATTTCTAAAACGATTCAGATTTATTCGACATAAGGTAGACATATCCATATCTATTATAGTCGTTCGTGAAAGTGATAAAATAGCGATTACCATTCCTTGCGGGTGTATTCATTGGTCACATACATCCGTGTGTATCAGGCCCAATAAGTCACCGGCCTTGTCTCCCAACTTGGAGAATGGTTTCTTTACCATCTTGCCTAATGAGTATCCTTCACAATTTTCAAACGACTCTAAGTTGAATGAGTCAAGAATACCTTCTTGTAGAAGTTTCTTGATGCGTTTGATGTTAATGTGGCCAAGAAGACAATGCCTCAAGTAGGTTTGATTCGACTCAATGGTCATAGCTCTTTTGGTGGTATCATTAACATTTTTCTAGTCACATATAAAATGTGTGTTCTCATAAAACATATAAGCAAGACATTCAAAAACAACCATTGTTATAGTCTTGTGATCAAATAACCCGCCGTCCAACACCGTAGATGAAAAATATGTTCAAACATAGTAAAACGAGAATTTGTTCTATTACAAGCTAAAGACGAATGATGTGCCTACAAGCATGACGAAAAGACCATCTCATTGTCCGCTCGTAGTTACACATCCACTTGTGAAGCCCTCTCACCTGGTCCTTTAAATGGGAGCATAAAATGAGTCATACATGGTATCCAATACCTATGAATAGCTTAAGTGTTAATGAAGATACCTGAGGTAGATGAAACATTCCTCTTCTCCTCATCCCATTGGGAGATCTTGCATTCCCTCTTATAGCGGCCTTACCCACCACAATAGAAGCATCGCATCTTCGCTTTGTTCTTGAATTCCTTCTAGTTTGCTCTCAAGGGCATTTTGGTTGCTCCATAGAAGTTGGCCTTGCGATGTAGCTGCACCACATCTCTCAATGAGTGTGACTCCTTTCCCGTAGCTATATGCATCCTAAATGCCTCATAGCCCAAGTAGAGTAAGGCAAGCAAGATATGACCCGCCATCTCATCCTCCAAGGGGATTCCGAGAAGCTCCATGTGCTTGAAGAGACTAGTCATTCTAAGAACTAGAGGTTGGAGGAACATACAAGGTCTCAATTTGGTATTGTAGACCTTCGACCAAAGCCGGTACCTCTCCTTATCAAGGAAACCCTCTTCCGGTAGCTTTATCTTCATGTTTGACAGTGACCTAGTCACATTAAACACAAGACCATCATAATTGCCATTGAGACTCTTGGTGACTCTCACATTGACAATGTCCTCATGCGCTTTAAAAACCATGTCCGGAAAATAGGAGGAGAACTTTTCCTTCTTTTCTTCCTGCATGGAATTAGCCATTATGTTGGGTTTCATAGTGTCCAACGCTACGCGAAAGAGAAACCCGCCTAAGACCCGCTCACTAATTAAAGCAACTAAACATGCAATCACATAATTAACAGCATAAGAGAGAAAGAGAAAAGACATTATTACCCTTGACGCGTGCTTCGCTCGATTCACGAGCTCTTACTTCAAATCTCGAGCCTCGCAAGTGAGACAGCCTCCTATGGCTCTTACCCTTGACCCGACTCGAACGGTCTTAATCTCGAAGATAAGTCGGGACTTGACCAAACAAAACTAAAGTATTACGAACTTAAAGGTATTTTGACTTTCCAAGGAGATGCCTTTTTTAGTACAACTTAAGTGATTTTTCCCAAACCCAAAACTTGGGTATTTATAGGGAATGGAGACTTGATCTCCCTTCTCCCATTAATGTGGAAGAGTTTCATTTTTGTCTATTTTATTTTAATCAAAAACAAAATAAAATGCAAGGCAATCAACAAGCTCTAAGTGTCACATGGAGGAAGAGAGTAGGTAAGGACCATCAAAGGGGGGACCAACTCACCTTCCTCCCCAACCCTAACACCATCCTCCTTGGTCCCCTCCCTTGACTGGCTAACCAAGCCACATAATTGGTTGGTGGCCTGCCTTGGCTACCAGCTGGCGTCTAGCACAAAGGCTGGGCAGCCAAGCCAGCCAGCACGCATCATACGAGCAGCCAGCTAGCAAGCACCACATGCGCAGCCAGCCAGCACGCATGCAATGTTGCTGTGTTGTTGCTAGGTGCTGCTATCTGCGATGCTCCTGCTAAGCGATGCCTAGCACGCATAGCGTGCTGCTATGTGCGTGTGCTATACGCTGCTTGCTTGCGATAGCGAGGCCTACCAAGCACTTGCGTGCTGCTGGCCTTGCGATGCTTGTGGGTTGTGCTGAACCATGCCTAGCAAGCTACGGTGGCTGGTGCTGCTATGCTAGCAAGCACGCCCAGCCATGCTTGCATAGCCACAGCAAACACACACGCATGGCACGCATCTTGCAAGGCTTGGGCCATGCAATGTGTGTGTGCTAGGCGATGCTAGGCACGCATGACACGCATGGGTTGGTGACCTTGCTTAACCTAGCACTCGCATGACTAGGCTAATGCGAGGCTACGGCTTGGCTCGAACATCTCGCCTATTGAATCTACGTCTCATCGAATTCTAAATTCGACTTGACTTGCGACGCTCGGTCTCGACGCTCTAAGCTCGATATCTGATGTCTTTGTTTGTAAAACTCTAATGAATCTTGTAATCCTTCGGATTGATTCGTTGATTTGGATCAGTTATTCGATAGGGGTGCGACCCGAAGGGTTCAGTCAAGATTAAGCCATAATATTAATTATTCATTAATATTACTGATCAGAAGCGGCCTCCACCTAGGCATTCCGATCACTTGACCTTGCTGAAGTATTAGATTTCTAAGAATTCCGAAACCTCTATCGAAATAATACACTTGTTGGAAGGACACCATTCCTTTCACATTAGTCGTGAGACTTTCTTGGAATCCGAAGACCATGCATCATGCGCTTCATCACTCATGATTCCCTTCAAGAAGAAGCTTGTTCGGAGTATGAATAATGTACTCCATTGACTAATTCTGAAGAGTTTCCCGGAGTTCCTTTTCCCATTCCTTAAAGTTGACCAAGTTTAGACTAAAATCCAACTTTTTAGGGAGTTCCGAGCACATTAAGTCGTTGTTGTTATTAGCTGCAGACATGATTCTACAATTGAAAGAATTTGCAATGAAAAACCATTCATAAAACCAATAAGTTTGAAATCTAAAGCATACATGCAAATTTTCAATTTTATTGAGCGTTTTATCCACACATTTAATTTTTCCCTTTTATGCGAGAATAAAACGATTCCAACATCCCAAATATCAAAAAGTGATTAAGCATGCTTTGGCTTGTCTTAACACTTAATATTTTAAGGTAAGCAATCTAATTGCTAATAGCTCTAAGCTATTCTTGGTTCGATAAAACGTCGCATCCAATGCTTTTGTGATGTTTATCTCCATTGCCACGACATCTAAGGACTCTTTACTAATATCGTTGAGTTTAATCAAAATCAACTTGTATACCCAGTATACCTTACGTTCCTAGGGAGATAGTGATGCCTTGCTTTGGGATAGCCCATCACTATTCACATTAGTTCGGTAAGTGATATCTTGGAATGGAAAATTTGACTCAATTTTATAGGGACCTAGGGTTTATATGTTGGTTGATTAAAGGAACTTAATTAATCATTGCAACATTCGAAATCCTAAACATGCATCTAGCATATCACTCATATAAAAGCATAATTATATATAGAAAACATAAGTAAAATATGCATTTGGCAACTAGCATGATTGAGTCTTCAAATTTTCTAGGGTCTTCTTCACATCATCATGGCCTCGTCTTCTAATAATCGCCATCTTCGGGACACCGCCATTAATAATGCAAGTACTAGTAATTATGACTTTGACTAACCTAAACATTAAGGTACAAAAATACGCAACAGTAAGCAGACCGTTTTTTTATTTACAAAAATACATAACGGATCGCTGTCCGTATTTACTATCCTAATCGGGCCCCACTAGTTGCCATTTTCATATAACATGTGATAGAATATTCATTCCATTCATCCATTCACTATATGTGAATGGCCCATGCATTTTACAACGTAAAACAAGCAACAATGCAAAATAGCGCAAACTAGTAACTAACTTAGGTGGTTAATCCAATTAACGCGCCTAATTTAAAGTAGTCAAAGTTGTTAACCGATTATGTGAATAAACGTAATAAAAGTAGCTCAAGGAATTAATGGAACTCCCACTAAATTCCATATCCAACTTAATTAAAATTACTCCAATTAATTAAATTAAGGTGGTTTACCCAAATTTGGAAAAAATTAATTTGCAAGTGTCAGGTAAAACCGAGGTCTGGCCTCGTTTCTATAATTAAATAAAATAATTAAAATGGCAAAATAGCAAAAATTGCATAGCCCTACGATGCCCAAGTGCTTAGCACTAAGGCTTGGTGTGCCTTGCGTGGCTGCTACCCGCACAACCGCTTAGTGCACCAAGCATGTGAAAGTGGGTTATGATGTCGCTTGCGCATTACACCGACCACATCAGCGCTCTTGCACGCACACAAGTCACTGCCTTAAAGTCCTTAGCTGCACGACTTTGTGGTCGCCGTAGCCACACATCGCAGCCCACACACCGCACCATGCCGCACCAAGCAAGGCACCATGCTCGCATACACACACCACATGTCGCGCATCGATGCAGCTGCAGCCCCGCATACCTTGGAAGCCACATGTGGGTTGCACAAGTAGCCCGGCTGGCCGAGGGAGTGCTTGGGGCTTGTATGCCTCGATTTGCGTGCTCGTGTCTTCGGGATTTTATCCCGATTTTTGTGTGTGATATTAAAATTAATTCTAAAACTTTTTTTAGAACCAACATTTGAGAAAAGTGAAAATAAAACAAGTCCAATTTAAATAAAATCAATTTTTAGTGAACAAACCAAAATTAATTCAAGAACCATTCTTTAAATTAATTTCTGCTCAACTTGATGCTACAAAATTTGAGGGCCATTTTCACAATTAATTTAACCAAGCATAAATTAATAATGAGGTTTGACAAAATTAAAGGAGTTGGAAAAAACACAATCATCCTATGATATGAAAAATTTTCCAACACTAACTTGTGTAAATTTGAAAAATTACATCTTCCAATATTAAGATTAATTAAATTTCAATCACAATTTTGAACTTTGAAGACTTTAATCAACTTAAAATGATTAAATAAAAAATTAGTTCAACTTGGAATCTAGAAAGTAAAGTTCCAACCAAATAAACAATTAAAGTTGGATCTTTAGGACTTTAGGGGCTTCAAAATTACAAATTCACCATAAACATTCACACTTGAAGCAATTAATTTGCAAAAATGTGAAATTGCAAGTTTATGTGAAAAATGAACTCACCAAATTAAGCACTAAATATGAATTCATGAACATGCTTAATAATAGTTATTATTGCATTAGATTAATGATAGAACCATACAAATAATCTAACATTAACATGCCATAATTAATTAAGGTTAAAAGATTTAAAATTTTTCGTCAAAAATGAAAAACCTCTCGAAAAACATGTTTCAGTGTGGATTTTGGCTTCTAGAAAACCCTCAAAGATAATCAAAATTGATTTAGAGCATCGATTCCACCCAAAATTCACTACTTTTGGGTCCAAATCTGGTTTTTTAGCTAAATTTATTATTAAAACAAGATTAAAACTAATTAAAAAGAGCTTCTAATCTAATTAGAAAGCAAAAAAAGATATTTAAATCCATTTCAATCACCTTAATTAATTTTAAAATACAATAATTAAATGAGCGCTGCTCCGATACCGCTGTTGGGTTTTGTTGTGTCCGACACTAAGCGGAGTGAAACCCTCCCAAAATCTGCACATAAATTAAAGTAACTAAACATCCACTTTAATTAACAATCACATAATTAACAAAGAGAGAGAAAGAAGAAAAAACGATCATACCCTTGATGAGTGTTTTGCTATTTGTTGAGCTCGTACTTGAAAGTGTAGAGCTTCGCAAATGCGCAGGCCTCTAACGGCTCTCACCCTTGAGACCCGACCCGAACGGTCCCTACCCCGAAGCTTAGTCGGAGCTAGACCTAAAGTACTTAGAGAATTAGAACGAAAGTGTTCTCGCTTGTGGAGATCGTTTCGAGTTCATAACAAAGTGCCCTTTCGCAATGCCAAATGATTGGTATTTATAAGGAAACGAGCCCTTGAATTCCAATCTCCCATCAATGTGGGAGAGTTGATAAAAGGGCATTTATTCAATTTAATTTAATTCTAAGATCAAATTAAAATGCAAATGAATCAACATAAAACAAGTGTTAAGTGAAGAACAAGGGGTTAGGTGAGGACCACAAGGAGGGACCACCCTCCCCTTTCTCCCCAAGAAATCCCATAAACCACTCCTTGCACACGCCCACACGCATCATCCCAGCTGGCGTGGCCTGCCTTGGGCGCCAAGGCTGCTTCGCTGGTGGCCTGACATCTAGGCTAGGCTTGATGGCTGGTTGCGTGTGCGTGCAGCCCAGCAAGCGTGCCTCGCATGCATACGGGCTGCTGCTGGGCGTGATGGCACTGCTACCGCAAGCTTTTTCCAGCTAGCTGATGCTGCTGTGCTACTTGCTTGCACAAGCCCACAGCAGCGTGCAATGTATATACGGACTTCTCGTGCTGGGCATTGCTACGTGTGCCTAGGAATTCTAGACCGGGTAGCCAATGCTAGCAACTGCCGGCGAAGCATAGCGCGCTAGCTTGCACCTTGCCTTGCTTGCACTGCTAGAATGCTTGCTAGGCCAGCAAGCCCCAGACAACACCCGAGTAAGGTTGTTGGGCTTGCGACCTTGCTAGCGGTTATGGCTAGCAGCCCTTTATAGTCTAGCCCTCGCTCGGCTAGGGCTATATATTAACTTGTTGATTGGTTTATTTTTCGTCTTCGTCAATTCCTAGAATTAACTTAACTTACAACGATTGGTTTCGACGCTCTAAGCTCGCAATCGGACGTCTTTGTTCATAATACTCTAATGACTCATTTAATCCTTTAGATTAATTTTTCGCTTCAGTTCGATTACTCGATTAGGTGTGACGCGACGGGTTCGGTCAAGATTAAGCTTTAATATTAATTATGTATTAATATTACTGATCGGAAGCAGCCTGCAGCTAGGCATTCCGATCACTTGACCTTACTGAATAATTAGCTTTCTAATAATTCCAAACCCTCTATTGGAATAATACACTTATTCGAAGGGCACCATTCCTTTCACATTCTTCAGGCCGAAAGGCATTGCGACATAGTTGAACACTTCCCCATCACTAATGAAGGTTGCTTTCTTTTTTTTTTGGTTCGTACAGACTGATTTGGTGGTAACCTAAGAAGGCATCCATAAAACTAAGGAGTGCATGCCCACTCGTCGAATCTATAATTTGATATATCATAGGCAGAGGATAACAGTCTTTGAGGCAGGCTCGATTCAGGTTTCTGAAGTCTACAAACATCCTCCATTGTACATTGGCTTTCTTGACCATTACCACGTTTGCTAGCCATTCTGGGTAGTCATAAGGTTTGATAAATTTTGCAGCCAAGAGTTTGTCCACTTCTTCTTGGATAGACTTATTTTTCTCTGCAGAGAAATTTCTCAGCTTCTTCTTTACTGATCTCAAGTCTTCTCTGACGTTCAGGAGGTGTTCCATGATCTTCAGGTCAATACCCTGCATTTCGTCTATTAAGAATGCGAACACCTCTGCGTTCTTTCTGAGCAATGGTATCAAGTTCACTCTGACATTAGGTTCTATGTCTTTCCCAATCTCCACTATTCTAGACTCGTCTCCTTTAACTAATGTTACTACCTCATGCTCCCTCTCTAGGGTTGGACGGGCTGCTTCTTCCATCTCAGGCTCAAAATTTTCCATGTCTAGCTTCTGTTTTTCTTTTCCTTCTTTATACTCCTGCCCTTTTCTCTTTCTGGAGACTTTCTCCTCTCTTGCTGCCTCTTCTGTGACTTTGGGTAGAGAACCATATTTCAATGGGTTTCTCAGAGCAGTAATGTAACACTGCCTTGCTTCTTTCTAACAGCCTCTCAACTTGGCTAAGCATCCTCTGTTGTTAGCATATGCTAGTGCTAAATGCAGCGTGGACACTACTCCGCTTATCTTGTGGATGAAGGGCTTGCCCATTATCACATTGTAGAGAGATTGGGAATTTATGACAAGAAACTCTACTCTCACGTTCTTGGCTTGAGCTCCTTCTCCAACTTGGACTGACAACTTTATTATCACATCTAGTATCCATCCTGAACCATCGAACCCTGTGACCTCATAACTTACCCTTTTGAGATCCCTGTTGTCCAGATGCATTTTGTGGAAAGCGTCTATGAGCATGATGTTGGCTCAGCTTCCTTTATCTACTAGAACTCTCCTGACCTTCCAATTCGCAATTGTTATTGACACTACCAGGGAATTGTCATGTGGGTATATGACTCCATGTTGATCCTGCTCATCAAACACTACCTTTGGCTGAGGACGTGGTTGCAGCCACATTCTACGCTCATTATAGTTCACTTGATGGACCATATCTCTAAGGTCAACCTTAGCCCTGCTGACTGTTCCTCCATGCACGGGCCCTCCACTAATCACCAGCACATCTCCTAGCTCTCTTCTTTCTTTGTCTTTCTCATCTTGTTTGTTCTTGTCACCTCTACTATCCCTCCATCGATCATTTCTGGGTCTATCATTACCCTGGTTTCTATCTTGCCCAGAGTATTGTTTAAATTGATTCAGATACCCTCTTCTTATGAGGTCTTATATATTGTCTTGTAGTGAATGCATTCCTCAGTCGTATATGACCTTTGTTTCTGTGAAAGTCGCACCACTTCTTTGGGTCTAAGTTACTAGTAGTCATTCTTGGTGGTCTGTGCCACTTGTCATCATACTTATTCACATTGAAGATGTGAGATCGGCTGTCGGTCAGCGGGGTATATTGTTAATATCTGCCCTATAGTCTTCCTCTGCCCTACCTCCACTGGCCTGAAAACCTTTCATTGTTTCTTTTCTGCCGGTCTACTCTACTCGATTGGGCTCTTCCCTTCAACCTAGTTTGGCGGAGGCAGACTTCCTGGCCAGCATAGCTATGTTTGTCTCATCCCTTGTAATGAATTCATGGGCCTTACCTAGGGCTTCTTCCAGGGTCCTCAGGTTCTTCCTAACCATGTATTCTCTAAACGCTAACCCTGGGAGCAGACCACTCTATATTGTTAACAACGCCACTTCTTAGCTCATGTTGAGAATTGACGTTGCCTCTTTGTTGAACTGAAAGATGAAGTCTTTGAGCTATTTAGTCTTTCCCTACTCTAGCGACATCAGCTCTGTTGTCATTTTGGTGCGATCTACCAATGTGACGAAATATCCATAAATAGCCTCTTCAAGACATTGTACGAGTAGACTAACCCTTTCTCCAATGAACAGTACCATTCTACAGCCAATCCCTCCAGGGTTGGAGGAAATGCTTTACACCAAACTGATGCGGTTCTGGTGTATAAGACCATGTGACTCTCAAAGGCAGACAAATGGTTCTTAGGGGTTGTTGTTCCATTGTATTTACAAGATGGCATCTTGATTTTTTTCCAATGGTTCCTCTAGAATCTCCTTATAGAAGAGCGGGTCCTCAGGGATCACCATGATCTTTGCCTTCTTGGAGCACGCTAAGCTTAGATACTGGCTGTGGGTAAGGGATCTGTTGCGCAGGTTCCCAACTGGAACTTCGCCTGACTCCTCCGAACTCCACTCTTTGTTCAAGTTTCTAGCCTCCAACTACTTCACCTTCTTCCTCAGGGCTGCTCATTCCTTCTACTCTGGAGTCAGACTTTGCATGGGTGATCTGATTGGGGTCTGCCAAGCAGATGTTTGTGGACGAGTGGAACTTGATCCTTTTCCAAATGAGTTCAGCACAGCTGTCATGGCAGTCAGCTTATCCTTGCTGCACTGAGACAGGTTCGGTAATACCTATGGTATTTGCACTGTTCGGAACTTTCCTGTCGGTGTTTGAGTAATCACCTTGTTGTTCAGGTTCGTGAATGGAATTCCAAATTGAACTGTTTGAACTGGTCTGATTGGTTTATGGGCCCCGTTTATGTTTTTGGTAATGCCGGAAAAGGTTCCAGCTTGATTTGGGTTATGGGTATTCATCGGAGTTGATTTTGCGGTAGTTTTTGCGAGATCGAGTTTATTTTGTGGTGTTAGGGTATTGCTAGCCATTGGTGTTTTAGTCGCCGTATTTGACTTCTCCCCTGTCATGGCGGCTTTCCCGACTTCGAACATGCTTCGCTAGTTGAGCTAAGGTGTTAGAACTATCCCTCCTTCTAGCGCCAATTGTCCTGGGTGTAGCTTTGGAGCCTTACTGGGTGTCTAGCCTGGACGTTGGTCCGGAGTCACTTGCACAAAAACGGTGGTTATGCCCTCGGGGTTGGTTTCGAGGAACCCCCCTCTAATGGTTAAGTTAGTACGGTATTGAGTGGATAATAATGGATAAGTGATGAAATGTATGTGTCTAACCTCTTTCTCGTTATATTTGGATTACTATTTATAGGTGTTCTATTCTTGGTGCTGCAGGTTGAGACCTGCTGAGGCCAGCGCTAATGCTGAGGCCCAGGGAGATTGTCCTTGATTCCGAGATGGAGTCCGCTGGGGTTAGCCCCTGGGAGGTTTTCCCTGGCCTTGGACTAGACCAGCTTCAGTGCCCACCTCCAAAGTGGTGCTGGGAGCACGGTGCAGCTCAGCGAGAGCGAGCTATCCTATACAATTATTAACTTATGTTAATAGTAGAAAGATAAAAGACAATAGTTTAACATCTTCAAATTATTACTACCACATATCAAAATAGGAACATAATTAAATAATAGTTTAACATCGTGGTGAATTAATCATCTACTTCCATATGATCTTCATTTTCATCATCTTCATTGTCGCTTTGATTTTCATTGTCATCACCTTCATTGTTGCTTTCCGATCGATTAGCCCTCCAAATACAGCGTGCTATACAATGTCATACTTTGGCCATACTATCTTTGTACCATTGTGCAAACATAGTTGAATCTGCTACTCCTATATTCGCATCATGTTGAATAATTGGTATGCCAAGCGTATGCATCCGCATAAAATAATATTTTTAGTATTATCATTAAATATGAAGTATTATTATTTCCTTGGGAAAAAATATTATGTGTTATTATTATGATCAATATATATTTAGAAATTGTTATAAATTATTATTAATTAATATTATTATAAATATTAATACTTTTTATTGTGAATTATTATTTATTATTATTATTATTATTTATATTAATTATTATTATTATTATTATTATTAAATATTAATTTTTAATTATTATTATTTTTATTATTATTATTATTATTATTATTTATTTTAAAGAAATTATTAATTATCATCTTTAATCCACAGCAGAGCATAGCACAGCAGATTTTAGGAGAACAGAGCAGAACAAATTTGAGTAAACCAGAGCAGGTTAGCTCTAAAGAACAGGGCCTAAATGTGATCTTTGGTGATGACCATATAATATGTAGTAATCCTGTCCACTCCTCCCAAAATTCTTTGGAATATTCATAATGAGTGAGAGTGTGACCTGAAGAAGAAGGCCAATAGCTCTAGCTAAGTTGAATTTTTCTTCCTCGATATTGTTGAGTGCCTTATTATCAACAATCAACCATATGGTGGCTTGCATATCCCGGATTGAAGACTTCCAACTACTCGTACTCTTTTAATTTGGATCTTTATGAAGATAAGAATACTTTGCTGAATATTTGACTGTCCATAGGCACTAGAGAACTTTACCAAAAGTTATGTTCTGTTGGTACTACCCCTAGTACTGCTCATATAGCTGCTTGTATCTGAAATTCTTTCATATGCACTAGTCTACTGCCTGAGGATAATTTCCTTTGAGTAAACTCCCATTGGTTTTTAAATCTTTATATATGCGCTCCTCGATTGTCATGCCATTTGCTGAACTGAACAGGATAGTATACTTATGCTCGCTCATTTTTTGTTTTTTTAATGATTTTTTTTTTCCTGCTGATCATCCTCCCGAACTTATAAGCCCTTTTCATGCGATCACACCGTAGTTTGTAGTCTCTCGCTATATGTATCATCCAATAAATTCGAATTTCATACTCACATTCTGAAGTAGGTGTAGAATAAATTCTAAAAAGTGGGCTACAGTAATTTATTTTTCTTTCATACTCCTAATTCCGAGCATAACATGGCCGGCCCTGTCGCGCTGACCATACCAACTCTATATTGTGGTACGATCAGGTCTTCAAATTGGTTGCTTATAGACTTCATACCCCGAGGACTATTAATTTCACTGGTAGCTTAATGAGTGGGCTTTATTTTTAATGCCTCAAGAAGACAAACTGCAGTAATAACGTTGTTCTCAGGCTACTCGATGACAGAGCGAATGCAAAGCATAATCTCTTCACTTAGTAATTGGTCTCACCGCTAGCATATAAACAGCATCTCTTCGCTTAGCATTTGTTTTTACAATTAACAAAAGCCATAGACAATGGACTGGATATATAAAAGCTTTCGTATATGCTGTGGACTTTTTACTGAAGATGGGTGGCAGGGCGTGTCCGCAAATCCGAAAGTCAAGATATCAAGCAAATGTACAATGTAGCAGTCCGCTTTGTATCAGGTCCGGCAACGGCAATATGTTTTGATATTCAGTCATGGGCTTATTAATCACTGACATTGTCCAGAAAGGTCATGTGTAGTGCTAATATTTAACACCCAACTCTGAATATGTCTCTGGGGAATTTTATCAAACATCTACTGTGCGTACTCAACTTGCCAAATTCCGTGAGCACTTTTACTAGGCCATTATCCACATAAATAGTTTTCTGAACTAACCCACTAATAATCATGCCTTTACTATTAATTGCCTTCTCAAATCCAATCAAAGAAAGAAAGAGTCAACGCATTCTTTTGTTATAATAACGAGGCTTGCATTTGGCACCCAAAATATGCAAATTATGAGGATGCAAATTATATTACTGGAATGAAAACCAACATTAACCATCATATGATGCGGCTTCAAGGCAGCTTCAAAGCATGACCCACATCCAATATAATTCTTAATCATACATTTCTTCTATGACGCAGATCCAATTTGATTTGGTACGACATTATCATGGCTTATGACATTCTCCAGAATTTCACGTAATACGCAGCAGATATTGTGCCTAACTAAGCTCCTGTATCAAGAATATTATAACATAGTATATGAGAATGGAGAACTTTGCCTGATTTTATGTAGTTAAATCCAATGGTTGAATGTGGTGTTGCTCAAAGTTGGAAAGACGAAAATGGAGCGACGGTCGTAGTGTTTGCGAAAGTTCGGAGCAGGTGGGAAAGTCGTGAGCTCTTTCGCTCCTTGCCTCCTATTAGAAGATGATCTCATCAGATCAAAGTAAACGTAGATTGATACTCCGTATATGTGATTTTGTTTCGGTCACCATCTTATTTGTAATTTATGGCTTTGTAAATGGGTTGATCCACTCTTTTTGGTTATGGTTGGTATTTTTGAGCTAGATCTAGATGAAAACTAGAATGAACTTTTGATCTATTTTCTGGCCACCACCTTGGTTGGCGGCGGGTTAAGCTTCTCCTTAGTTCTCTCACTTACTGGCTCTTAATGCTCAACTGGCTACAGCTTAAAGGTCAGTTTGGTTCGCCCTTCCTTCTGGCGCCAATTATTTCAGGTGTAATTCCAATGAGAGTCGACGAACCACTGACAGCACGGGTAGGTCTTGGGCTGCCTTGCTAGGGTCTCAAGTTGTTGGCCAGCACCTGCTGGCAGACCTGCAAGAGAGAGAACGGAAACTGCCCTCGGGGGTGGTTTCAAGGACCCCCCCTCCAATGGTTAAGTAAGTGTTTGCCTTTTGAGGGAATAATAAGCTTAATAAGCTTTTTAGAGAGAGAGAGATTATCCAACAACCTTTTCTTATGGTGAGTTTACGAATATTTATAGTGAATCATAATCCTAGCTTAGGCAGTCAGCCTGTGGCCGACTTATCGTGCTTTTGCCCAGAGCCTCTAACCTGAGCTTCTGCCCTGAGTCCGAGCCCGGGTTAGCCTACGGCCGACTTATCTTGCTTCTGACCCAAGCCTCTGCCCTAAGTCAGCTTGTGGCCGACTTATCTCGCTTCTTCCCATAGCCTCTGAACGGGCCACTGCCCTGAGCATAAGCTCGGAGATTTGGGCTGGGATGAGAGCGCACCCTTTGGCCTAGGCAGCGTTGGGAGCATAGGGAAGCTCTAAAGGAGCTACCCTATACACAATAGAATAACAACATGTTTTCCATATATCTACTAATCAAGTCACCAACTGGTTATAACCTGTTTAAAACGGATACACCCTAATTTTGTATTACAACAAATAATCAAAAGATTGACTTGTTTTTTAGCGGATCGCTCAAAATTTGTATTATTTTTTACAATTTTTCCAAAAAAAAAACCATTTAACACTTTTTGTTTTTAATACAAAAAAAAAAAAAAAAAAAAAAAAAAAAAAAAAAAAAATCTACAAACTTATATTATGTATAAAAATTAATAAAGCATCATTCTATTAAAAATAAGGAAAAATGGAAATTAAAAATCTAACCTTTGCACTATCTTCTCTAAAAAAATCAACCTTAAGTTTATTTCGCAAAAATCCAACCTTTATATCCCATCATCACCAATAGATCCATTTGACCTTTACCCCGTTAAACAGGTTAAAAAGAATTTTTTATTTTTTTTTTAATTCTCTCACTTTCCCTTCTCACTCCTCCTCTTTCTTTCTCCTCTCTCCTTAAAAACTAAATCAACACAGCAGCAGCACGCACCACCTCCACTACCACCTCCGCCGACACTACTTTTGCCACCACTTACCCCACCCTACCTAAACCCGAAATCGAAACCCTTCTTTTACTCATACTTAGGCTCGAAACCACAAGCCCCACTTAGCAGAAACCACCAACCCCATTCCTACCTAGGCTCGGCGTCTTCTCTATGTCCTCCCCTTCCTCCGGCGACATCTCCAGTGACGAGTCCAAAACCGCAGCGAGGTTGTGAATTGTTGTGGAGGTTTCCTTTGGATTGGTGAATTGTTGTGTGAGGTAAATGGTGGTTTGGAGTCAGTGGTTACGGTTTGCGGTGCTGCTGAAATAGAGGGTGGAAACAGAGATTGGGTGGTGGTGCTTACTGGATTTGTTGATTGGTCAATGGTTTTAATTGGTATGGGTTTTGTAGGGAAGAGAGATGTGTGTGGGCTGGTGTGGATTGTTGGGCAATGACTAGTGGTAAGGCAGGTGGCTTGCAGTTGAGGTGAGGCAGTGAAGTATTTGGTTGTTGGAGGAGATTTTGGGTAGCGTGTGTTGCTATAGTGTAGGGGCAGCTGGCTGGCGGGAGGCCAGAGTGGTGTGGGTTTTCCGGTGGAGAGGGGAATGGGGTTGTTGGGTTCCGGTGGCCGGTGGGGATGGGGTGGTCAGGAAAGGACGGTGGGGCTGGGTTTTTGAGTTTTTTTTTTTAATTTTTCTTTTAATAATTTTTTTTAATAATTAAAAAAATAATTGACCTATTTATAGCTGACACGTGTCATATAACTTACAAAAATCGGTCATCAACAGGTAATGGATCTGCTGGTGAAGATGGGGTATAAAGATTGGATTTTTGTGGAATAAACTTAAGGTTGGATTTTTTAGAGAACAAAGTGCAAAGGTTGGATTTTTAATTTCCATTTTTCCTAAAAATAATTAATTTATGTATATAAAATTTCTTGTAAAATTGTGTTTTTTTTTAGGAAATTGTAAAATTAAGCTTCCTATTATGAATTTAGAGATGTAAGACATAATGTTGTGGCAAATATTGTTCTTTGCCAACAAGTTTAATACTCTATTTTGTTCTACTGTATTAGAGAGTTGCCCCACGAGTTACCTATTTCAAAGATTGATAACATTGCTAACGTAACAACACAAACAATAAGTAAGTTTACACAAAGAAAGTAAAACAAGTTAGATTGCTTAAAGAAACAAGTAGCTGAAAAAATGACAAAGATACAAATGCATTCCATTAATTAAAGGATAGAGGCAGGTCTACAATTGTATAAGTTGAAGGAGAGGTTCACCTCCATGATCATACAATTGGAAAAGACGAATGATCTTCAACACATACTAAGAGAAAACTAAACTATCACTTGGCTACTAAGCCAAGGAAAATTACGAAAGCTAAGAAGAAAGTTTAAAAGAAATGAAATGCTTGTTGTTGATTGATTTGCTAATGTCCTTCCTTCGATCTTCACGCTTCTATTTATAGGAATATTGGAACGGTTATGGCTAACTCCCATTGCTATTGTGCGCTTATGCTTCTTGGCACCAACTCTCTTCAAAATTAAATTATCCACTTTACCCCCAAACTGATTTCTAATATTAGGCCTTTGGATAATACTAGCCCAGTTCTCATTATATCTTTACCAGTTTAGTCCGTTCCACTGACTCTAAAACCCAATTCGCTTGATTAAAGTCAAGAAAAGTCAATGAGAAAGCCAAAAATCTGATTATTTGGGTGTAACAAATGCCCCCCTAATTTTGGTGGTTGATGGCGTTTGAAACCAACCAAATTATGACCTTTTTGCGTAATAATGAGAAGCATTGGGCATGATTAATTTTGCAAGTAAAACACAAGGCATTAAACATTACTTTAGATATAAATTAGAACTTTACAAAAGAAGAGCATTTCAAAACTTAGTAGTTTTGAATTGTGTATGCTCTTTTAAGAGTTAAGGCTAAATATATACAGCGATATGCTTATTAGGTTGCGTCTAGTATCCAAGATCATCCTAAATCATCGCCAATGCCTTTTTCAAACTGGAATTTTTAGATAGGCCTCGAAATCTCAATCTTCCACAAGACTCATAAGACTCCAAAAACTATGTTGTGCCGAGCGGTTGTGACATCCCAGCGCTCACACGCACACCACTATCTGAGAATACGGGCCTCTCCTTTTGGCCCTCGAGTCACCTTGACGTTCTAGTGTTTGCCATAACGGGTGAGAAATCTTTTCATAAGCAATCTATTACATGTAGGAGGATGGACGACCCTTATCTCTCTTGCCCAAGCTTTACACACCAACGCACCATTTGTGTAACACCGTACACTAGAAATTCCTTTCCTTTAAAATACTTGTTTTTCCCTTTTTAAAATACAAAATAGGAAATTCTAAGACATTACCGCCACCGTC
This sequence comes from Chenopodium quinoa, assembly GCF_001683475.1. NCBI lineage: Eukaryota > Viridiplantae > Streptophyta > Magnoliopsida > Caryophyllales > Amaranthaceae > Chenopodium > Chenopodium quinoa. The sequence goes on along the minus strand of NW_018744502.1, from coordinate 765,614 downwards.
AACACGGCTAAGGCAATTATCAAAGACACACAGTGGAAGACTTGTTTTACAAACCATTCAAAAATAAAACCAACACTTAAAAGTCAACCAAACGAAAGTAAAGTTAAACCAAAGTCAAACGTAGTCAACCTACAACTTGGAACCATTGTAGGCCTTCTTTAAAACCCAAACGAATATTAAAATCATTGCGTTAGTCTCACAAGAAAATATATTATAATTATAGCAAATTAAAGACATCATATTATTAAGGAAACTAGACAAGATTCGCTCTTCACTCATGCCCATCATGAATATGCTCCATCACCTAAAGAATTTCTCTTTACTTTGTCCCCACTACTCGCCATTAGAAATGGATCGTCGTAGGGCCAAGATAAACATGCAAACACACAATAAGCAATGATAAGTACATAAGCGTAAATAGTACCCACTAACATGCTTTCATCCTCGCATCACACAACTTACCTCGTTGCACATGCTTACAAGCATACAACATACAATACAAATAATGAATAAATAAATTGCATGTTTAATTTGATTACGCATCGAATGGGTTTCTCACCAAATCCCTACCCCAAATAAATTGAGGTAAACTATACCGGGAGCTAACCGGGTAAGCAAAAGTGTCACTTATGAGTGACTTGACGTCCTGCGCATAATAATAAAAGGAAAATACGATGTCTTTTACTTCTAGTAGAAGTTATGATCAAATATAATGTCACATAAATCCCCTCATATGTTCATACTCGAGGTATATACGTTCCAAGAGTTTTGGTGCGTAATCTCTTTCACTTAGCGTTGATTACATATTTTAGACTTTGTGATGACTTTTAATTCACAACACAATAAATCAACATAAATCATTCAAGTAATCAAACATTCCAATTTAATTCTTGAATAATTAGTGATCACATTTAATTTAATGTTGAACCCTTTTTAAACTACTTCGTTGTTAAAACACCTTAAACGCATAAAGCACCGCAAATCCTATCCATCGGTGTTTAGAACACCTTAAGTGCACTTAGGAACTCCAATACCTTTTAGTCCTGTGTACTAACACACTTAATAGCTCAATTCTCATGCTTATAACATTAATAAAAAAAATCATATGAACCATAATAATATCCCTTTTTGATACTTCAAACCAAATTAAACATTTAGTTTAATTAAACATGCTCTCAATCATGCCAATAATCAAAGTGTGGTTTATATTCAACATGCCATTATAATTAATTTCAATTAATAAATTCACCTTAAATAATTCATACTTCACAAATCAATCACCAATAACAATCCAACCAATAATTCCAACCAATACCTACCATAATACTAACTTGGAATTAGTTAAACAAGTCCTAGAATGCTTCTACACACTAAAATAACTACCGAATAAGCGAACGTACCTCGAATATGATCTCAAAATCAGCACGACTACACGAAATCACTCACTTGGAAGTCTCCTACAACCCAAAATTACAAAGAGTCATTAATACCTATTCATATTAAATTTCCAGAAATATATACACTCTTTAAAACACTTTTAAATCTTCTAAAACATGCTGAAAAATTAATTAAAACCATCTACTTTTATTCCCAATGGGTAATTAAAATACCTTCAAGAAAACTTTACTCTAGTCTCTACATAAAAACTACAGCATTATAAAAATTCTTAAACTTGCTGTAATTTAGTTTCAAAACATTAATTTCAATAGTTTTAATCAACTACAATTAAATTCCATCAATAAACATCAATTTAGAAACCTAAGGTTTATCAATTTGGGGTTATTTAATTCAAAAACCAAATCTGAAAATTATGTACATATTAATGGTGGTGGTAGCAGCCGCCCACTGTGTGACGGTGGTGTTGGTGTGTGTGCCATGCATGTGAGGTGAATAAAGGGTGGGGAAAAATTAAGGAGAGAGAAAAATAAGAAAAGAGAGAGAGAGTTTACCTTTGGGTATCCTCCACCTTGGGTAAAGTTTAATTTACTCATAAGATGGGTATTTATACTCACTCTCAAACCCTCCTAACTTAATTTCCCCTATTACTCTTAATGATCCTTATTCCCATTCAAACTGACATTTGGCTTTCTCTATTGACTTTAGAACTTCCTTTTATAAATTAAACTGCCCCAAAGTTTTTAAATAATGAATAAAAATATTTCCAAAATAAATAAATAAATAAAAATGGATTTTTAATTCAAATAAACATTTTTAAATTATTAAAATACCATAAATAATTCATTTCAAATAATTTAAATACGCCATAAAAATACTTTAATTTAATATATGTATAACAATACGGGGTATTACAATTTGGGGTTATTTAATTCAAAAACCAAATCTGAAAATTATGTACATATTAATCATTATTAAAACATCATAAAATCATCACACACACCAAAAAACAATAATTAATCAAAGCTAGATTGATTTAAAACAAAGAGGAGTTTTTTTTTTTTTGGTAAAACCGCAAACCGCAAAAAGGAGAGGAGAGTGGCCGGTGCTCCACCTCCCGCGGCTCCGTGCTGGCGGCGGTCGGCTGTGGTGGTGGTAGCAGCCGCCCACTGTGTGACGGTGGTGTTGGTGTGTGTGCCATGCATGTGAGGTGAATAAAGGGTGGGGAAAAATTAAGGAGAGAGAAAAATAAGAAAAGAGAGAGAGAGTTTACCTTTGGGTATCCTCCACCTTGGGTAAAGTTTAATTTACTCATAAGATGGGTATTTATACTCACTCTCAAACCCTCCTAACTTAATTTCCCCTATTACTCTTAATGATCCTTATTCCCATTCAAACTGACATTTGGCTTTCTCTATTGACTTTAGAACTTCCTTTTATAAATTAAACTGCCCCAAAGTTTTTAAATAATGAATAAAAATATTTCCAAAATAAATAAATAAATAAAAATGGATTTTTAATTCAAATAAACATTTTTAAATTATTAAAATACCATAAATAATTCATTTCAAATAATTTAAATACGCCATAAAAATACTTTAATTTAATATATGTATAACAATACGGGGTATTACAATTTGCTTTATCATCATCTTCCTCAAGCTTAGGGAAGATGTGATTTTTGAGGAGATCAACATCTGATCCTACAATAAACACGTTGGCGATGTTAGGACTTGCAGGATCCCTTAAAATTGCTGGCCTTTCTCCCCACCTTTTATTAACCCTTCTGTTGAGGACCCTCCTATTTCATTTTCTATAATTCTAGGTCCACCTAGAATGCTTGGTAATAGCCAAGTGGTGATTTGGACACACACCAGGGTACTTTAAGGAACCAAACTCCTTCCTTAAATACTCAACACTATTCTTTGGTACAATCACTAGCCATGGCGCTGCTGCTTCATTTTGCACTTGGTTTGGCTCATCTTGATCACCAATTTTTTTTTATGTATTTACCCATAAAAATTATTTAAATTACAGTTGTACACAGAAAAGATACTAGACATATCTAATCTTAGGTACTTCAAATTCATAATCGGACTCTGTAGGTGAGTTGCGTCTGTCTTCATCTGCATCAGCCTTATCTATTTTAGTGATTACACTTGACACTACCTTTAGTTTATGAACCAACTAGGAGTGCAGTTTTAGTATAATCTCGTCTTCTTTTGGTGTTGACTTCACAAGAACCCTGGAAAAATCTTAGTTAGTATCAATCATAAAAGCCTCTAAATCAGCACAAACTACCTCGTATTCATCGCCATTCCATAATATTATTTTCTGATGCAAAGATGAGGAAAAAGGATACGTTTGATGCAACCATTCTCTACCTAGGATGGCATTACAAGATGCTTCTCTTTTACTATAACGAATGCTGAAATAATCCTAGTTGTACCTACTTAGATTTTAATGCATGCTAACGCTTTAGTACATTCAGACTTATCATTGAAACCAACAATATTAATCTAGCCAAATCTTTCTTGCTTTTATCAATTTTATTAAAAACAGACAAAGCCATCAGATTTATAGTGGCTCATGTATCAACCAATACATTTCCTAGCTCATACCCTTCGAAATTGATAGTAACAAAGAGAGGTTAGTTAAATTATGTGAATTACTAACATTGTAATTCCTTAACAAATATTTAATGACTAACTGTTCATGATCATGTGTCACTGTTTCTCTACTAGGAGAATTAGATGTTGCCTTATTCAATTCAGCAGATATAGTAGAGAGTTTATACTTACCTTTGCCTTCTACCTGATCCACTTCATCTGCCCATGAGCTGGTGCCAGGTTTCACCACTTGAACTTTAAACTCTACTGGTAAAGTCGCAGTATTGCAATCTGCCTCGCAATCCTCTTTTAGATACTTTGACAGAAATTTCAGATCTGACTTTGAAACTGCCAGATCAAGACCTTTCTTATGAAATTTTAGAACTTGATCTTTTTTCGAGATGTTCTCCATCAATTCCTTATGATAGTATATTAATTCAGATGCAGGTTGATCTGTGGCCATCAGATCCTCCCCTAAGCTTTCTTCCTTATGATATTCTAGAACTTGATCTTTTTTCGTGATGTTCTCCATCAATTCCTTGAATATGGGATGATTATGGATATCATCACTAGGTCTCTTAGTAGACTTTTTATCATCCATTGATTGCTCAAACACTGTGTCTCCTTCTTCAGGGAATCTTCATCCAACTGAACTGCCATCGCTTGAATTTGGCTGCTTAGACTCCTTCAGACTGATTTTGCCTTTTTGATGGATTTCCTTTTCTCCTTAACCTTCAGATTATCATTCTTTGTCACTCTTTCCTTTAACACTCCTTCTGTTCTTCCTTTCATGCTTACATACTTTTCTCGTCTAGCCATGGGCCAAGGGTTATCAGAATTTTTTTTTCCCATCATTCACCTCGTAATAATCTAGCTTGTTCATCACAAAGGTGGTAAGATTGTCAATCTCTGTCCTTCTTCTATGATGAGCTCTTTGATGTCTATGTAAAATCAAAGTGTAACAAATCTACACAAGAATGACAAAGATTGTGTCGTAGATTCTGATGAGTGTCAAATATGGCACTCATATGGTAGCATTTTAGAACGTTTTCCTTTTATTTTATAGATTTTCTCTTCAAATATTGCCTTAGTCTCGTTCATTTATGCTTTAGTTTCGTCGTTTCCCTTATTTTGTGCTTTCTTGTGATTTAAGGGTATTTTCATCTTTTCTACTTTACTCGCTTTACATTCTTTTATTGTAGGTCTTGTTCGAGCCTCAGGGATTTATTTTAGAAGATTATCCAACACTTTTGGATGCTCGGGACAAAACTTCATATCATTTGGTTACCTAAAGTTCAAGCTAAGAAGAAAGCTCCTACTCATGGCATTAGCACTCTCGTGCATCAATCTCATCACATGTCTTGGTCATGAACACACAAATATGAAGATTTGAAGGTTTCCCTCCTCGTGAGCATCACATGAGAGTGTCAGTGAGGAGCATGCTTATGAGCGCAAGAACCAAAGCAAGAGGCCAAGTGTACGTGCATGCTAGGTCGATTGTGTGGTGCGTGAGCGCAGCAGGGAGCTATGAGAGGCACACACCCTATGGTGCGTGCGTGCAAACCCACCTGTGTGTGCACCACAGGTTGGTCGAGCTTCCTTGGATAGCCTCTTATAAATACCTTAGTTCTTTCTATTTTTGGGGCATAACGTTTTTGCTAGTACATTTTGCCATTTTCAAATTTACTAGAGAGAGAGAGACACTTGAATACTTGATTTGTACTTTAAATTACTTAAATCAAGCTTGAATTTACCATTAATCAATGATAATTAGTGAGATTTCTTTCCTATAATTCTTCTCTTTTGGTTTGATTGTAGTTTTGATCTTGGACAATTGTTTGATTGGTTTAATTTCTTGATTAGTTGTTTAATCACTTGATTTTCCCTTTGATTAATTCAATATGATGATGATCATGATTAGCTTTGTTTTGTTTCTTCAATTCATGATGATTAGTGAGTAGATTTCTTAGCTAGGGTGTTGGGGAAGCATGTTTGGTTGGTAGTTTGATGCTAATTTGTGGATTTTGATCAATAGATTGTTGTAATTAAATTGATTGATGAATTGGTGCATCTGGTTAGCATTATAAGATTGATCAACCTAGAGTTCTAAACTTGATTGCATTGATGATCTTCATGACATGACCACTTGATTTGAGATTTTTAATTTTTCAACTTGTTTGAGTTGTGATTCTACTAATTTGTCATCCATAGTTGAAACTTAGCTTGACAATTAGTCTAGATAGCCTTTTGAACTCATTGAATGCAATTGTCATTAGTCCTTGTAACGCCTATTGCTTCGATTCACCCCCAATTTGGCACTACTATCGTGATTGCATGTGAAGCCTAATCCCTAGCATCTTTATTATTGATTTTTTCTCTATTATTTTCTTTGTTTGATTAGTTTACTTAAGATCACACTCATACACTCCCTTCGAGGTAGCTTAACACATAGACTATAGTAATTGACCCTCCATTCCTCATGGATCGATCCTTGACTTGCCCCTTTACTATTGTTTAGGTTAGTCGAGTGTTACAAGTTTGTTGATAAGGTTTTAAACATATAACGACATGTTTAAATCCTCTATTAGATTCTTTAGTCCTTCTACTGCGTTAACAATTTACAGTAGTTCTTTCCTTTAACCTCTTCAGGACTTCTACTTTTGCGTCTCCCTACTAACTTAATGTATTTGTGACTCAATAACGAATCAAAGATTTCATCACACCTCCTAATATCAAAGGTATAATCCCTCTTTTGATCAGATTTTAAGTCTTTCTTATAAGTGAGCTTCTTGTTAGTTAAGGGGTGACACTTAAATGAACCATGCATAAATTCAGCTATTGCTGCCTCATACATGTCTTCTTCCTGATCATATTCTTTAGTTATACTAGCATAATAATGATGTTTAGATCTAGAATTTTCTTCTAGACACCTTTCATAAGCCATCACAACACTAGACAGTGCAACAAAATCAGGTAAATATTGTCCTTCAAACTTCTTCTTGAAGGGGGAAGCTTAAACCTTCTTAGACAATAGACACAAACTCTTTCTCGAGTATGTTTAAGTAACATCTAATCTTAGAATTCTTAAATCTATGAATGTCATCCCCTACTAGTTCTCCCTTTTCCTACATTATCTTAGCCAAATCACCTATATTGAACCCTCCTCGACTGTAGTGAAATAGCGAAGGAATTGTATAATGTTTGCATATCCTGCCATTTTTGAATTGCGTTAGGTGGTAAGTGAGTAAACCAAGATAAAGCAGTGCTAGTAAGAGAATTGGAAAACATTATATCCTTAAGGAATTCATTTTCTGGCGCCGCTCTGCATTGACAATTAAATCTAACTAAGTGTTCCTAAGCAAACATAATACCATCGACAGAGAAGAGAAGGGAAAATCCAGGAACTTTAAATCCTCTTAGGAATGGATACATCCTATCATATCCTTTTCTAGAATATCCACCATTCTGACCCATTGCGCTTTGGATCACCTCCTCCACCTGCTTAAGCAGAGGTTCCTGTCCTATTTGTGGAGGTTAACCTTGCATTGGTCTGTTAGGTGATAGGCTATCGTCGAGCCTACCAAAGATAATAAATCCTATATATCTTGGTCTCACTAACTAATAGGAAGGGTAAGAAAGGGTCGAACCCAAGAGAGGCGTTGAATCAACCACCGAGTACTACCGTTTAAATAAGCTAAATGAAGTCGAAATTGGTTGGTTTTGATTAACTTCTACTAATTCAATTCAACTAAAACTAAGAGGAGATTAACAATATTTAGAGGAATCTAGGGCTCGGGTTATACCACTCAAATTCATCACAAATCACGATTAGCATGCAACAATCAAGGTAAATTAAGGGGATAAATTAGGGGAAGTAATCTAAGGCACCCAACTACTCTCTCAAGCTAAAGGTATTACTTGAATCATGAATACAACCTACACTCGTGATTACAAAGAATAAAGCAAGTGTTAAAGAATAATCACTATGACATGAACATTTCCCTTGACTGGAAATTCCTATTCTCATTGCATTTCAAGTCAGTTAAGCATAAGGGAGCTAACTCAAGTTCATCTCTCGATCCTTCGTTGAGAAAGCTTGGATAAATAGTTCTAGAAATGGCCATATACAAGAACTAATCAATTAAACCACTTAAGCTCAACTAATTAACACCCAATAATCACCCAATTATTACATGCAACAAGTAACTAGTGACTACATTCAGGGTTTTACCCAAACCCTAGAAATTAGACTACTCACAATCCACGGAGATTTGATGTTTGGAATTTATGCCACCATTTTACCCTCTTTCATTAGAGATTTCCCCCGGATTTGTCACTCGTTTACGCCTCTTTTCACCCCCTTTATCTCTTTTTTAGTCACTTTAACTCCCTCTCATGTTTTCCCTTCCCTTTTTGTCTTTTCTTTTAGCTTTTACCTCCTTTTTGTGTGTTTTGATAGCTCCTAGCGCTCGTGTGCGAATCATGAATTGGTAGCTCGAGTAGAGATGCTAAAGGAGCTTGCCAAGGAAATGGAGATGCCAAAATGGAGAGGGCGCGCTGTTAAGAATGGTCGCGGGCGCGGGCTTGGAAGCCGCGGGCGCGGACAGGGAGGTCCTGATACAAGCTAAAGAAAGTGCAGATGGCGAGCCGTGGGCGTGGCAAAGAGGGCCACGAGAGCGGCATTTTTCTCCGCAAGCGCGACAACCTGGGTCTGACGAACTTAATACCCAGTTTTGAGAGGGCGCGGCAGCCAGTTCGGAGAGCCCTCTCCCTTGCCCTTTTTCTTCTTTTCGGTAGAAGACTATAAATAGTCTTTAGCTTGAGTTTTTGAGGTTATTCACTATTCCATTGGCTTTAAAACATTTGTAGAGAGAGAAAATCCATGTCTTTTAGAAAGACAAAACATTAGCCTTCAAGAATCAATCTTTGTAATCAAATATTCAAGCTTTCCTCTAGATTATTGCTACTACTTTGATGATTTGGTAATCTTTAAACTTTATAATATCAATCTTTACTTTTGTTTCTCTATTTTTTGATTTACTTGGTTTTATTGTTCTTACTTGAGTTTTCCTTCATAAATATTCAAGCTTTATTGGTTTCTTTGATTTTCTCCTTGACTTAGAATCATGCTAGGTTGTATTAGGATTGAATACTTGTTTAGCTTGGTTGTCATGGCTATTTTCCTTTCTCTAGCTTAGATATTTAGCTAGGGAAGGGGGTGAAAATCATGTTTATTTAAGTTTCTATTGATTATTGATTGGAAAGTACCTTGAGTTGATGATTTGTGCTTAATATGCTTGGAGTTATTGTGTGCACCTATAACCCCAACGTTTTAGTCCTAGATTAGATGCATGAGAATGATCTAGTTTAGGGTTGATTGATTTCATCAACTTTCTTTGAGTAGTTGCATGAGAATGAATTGCTTTGAGTAGATTTTGAACTCCTTGGTGTGTTTCCTTATTGATTCTCATTAGTATCCTGACGGTCATGATTGGAACCCCCTCTCCCTAGTGCTTTTGCCATTGTTATCTCTATAACCTAGTCCTTTTACTTGCATTTAAGAGTGTTTAATCTGTCCCCATTGTTTTAAGTTTTTTTAAGACTCAATAGTAGATGATTTGCCCCTAGGATCCTTCAAACTCAAATCCCAACACCTCTTTGTTACTAGAAATTTATCCTTGGTATCGTATTAATTGTGTTAAACCCCCGTTTCCTTGGGAATAGATCCTACCTTACAACTATCTAAAGTAAAATTGATAGATTTAGGATAGGAGATATAAATTGTAATTTTGATCTAGGATAGTAAGCTAACGACCTATTGTCCCCCGATTAAGATTAAGGCAAGTAAAGATTTCAAGCAATTCATGAACAAGTTCAAACTAAGGATTAAGCTAATTAACAATTTAAGTATGCAAGAATTAAGCAAGTAATTAACAACAAAGTAGAGAGTAATGGAAGGGAAGAGTAAGAAATAGTTACTATGAAGCTTCAAAGTGAGCAACAATGGTGGAACTTATTGTCTTCTACAATGATTGAAGTTAAATATTTCCAAGCTAATAATTAGAATCTAACTAATGATTTGAGAATTTAATGTTCTAGGATTGCAAAACTAAGAGAAAGCTCTAAAAATCTTGCTTCCCGTACAAATGAGCTCAAAGGGGGTATTTATAAGACCCCTAAATAAAAAGGACGGAGAAAACAAGAATCGGGCTTCATCGCAGGTCTGCACGGACGTACCAGGTTTTGCACGGACGTGCTGCCTTACGCACGGCCGTGCAAGGCATGGCAGAAGCTACTGCTTGGGCTTGAAATCCTGCACGGGCGTGCCAGTTATGGAACGAACGTGCAACCTCTTTTGCACGATCGTGCCAACTTAAGCACGACCGTGCAGGCCTTGACAGAAGGTTGTGACTTTCTGGAGCACTCCTGCACTGATGTGCAAGGTCTGGCACGGCCGTGCAAGGTCTTCTAAGCTCTTTTCTCCATCTTTTCTTCTATAGTGCTCCTTTCCTTGGCTTCTTTCTACCATCTTCTTGCTTCTAACCTCAGTTTAGTATCCATGGGATTCATTTGGTCGTCTTTGGACCTAGAATCTCAATAAAAAAACACTAACAACCCGTAAAGCATATGATACACAAAAATTGCATAATAATAGAGTAAAAGTGAACCAAAACACAAAATTTTCAAGTAAACTAGGTTAAAAAACACCCTAAAATCATATCAAATAGAAAGTTATCAAATCCCCCCAAGCTAAGCTTTTTCTCGTCCTCGAACAAAACAAACATGTCAAACCCAATGAGGAAAACAACTTGTAAACATCAAACCAAGGAGAAGCAACAAGGAGGAAGCATAAATACACAAATCAGCATGGTAACAACCATAGTCACTTTTAGCACAAGTGAGAAGCAATTTAAACCTCTAATTCGCCTTAGAGGACGAGTTTTTATCTCGTGAGGGTTTCCATTGAGCTTAACCTACAACTCACACAAACCACAACAAAACTATCAAACTACAAAAATTCCAATGTTTTTATCACCTAAGTCAACTCATCGGGATATAAATCGCAAGCAAGTCAAGTGAGAAACTTTCAAGAATTACCAATCATATAAATGTACACATGAGTTGGGGGTAAAGAGGGGAACTAAGCAAGGTTGCACTAGAATACTTCTTTAGACCTTTTACTAGTTCATTAGAGCACATCTAGCTATTCCAAAGTTGTAACAAGCCCTCTTTCGGTTATAAAATCTCAAAATGCTAGTCCACCTCCTAGAATGCACAGCCAAAGCCCCTTAACTACACTTTAACTCGGGAATTTCACAAGAAACAACATAGTAGACAATGTGTGGGAGGCATCCACAAGTTGACCTCTAAAGAAGAGAAAATCAAAATTTTGAGAATTTTGGGGAGTGAATTTTGGGGGAGTTTTTGTCCTCTCTTCTTTTCTATGTTTTTTTTTTTCTTTTTTCTTTTTTCTTTTCTATTTTTTTTACATTCATTGCCCTCGCCTCTTTTGATTGTGAGCGGCTCTTTCTTTATTTATATCGTGTGGATTATTATGCCACTTATTACACATGATACAAGTAGAGCAAATTCCCTAATAGAGGATCATTTCGGGGAGGAGAAAAGGCACATTAAGGGCACGAGGGACCGCAATTTGATTAAACATATCCTACTTTGGGCAAATTTGACAATATCCTATGCTAGACGAGAGCACAACATGAACCAATGACACATGAGAAAACACTCCCTCCCAAGCTATCATAAACATTGTCCCCAATGTTAAAGCAACGCAAGCACAAAGAGAAGGGGAGGAAGAAACTAAAGCATTGGTTTGGGCCCCCTTGGGAGCTTAAGCCCCTGGTGTAGAGATGCCGGTACACGTTTTGGAAATCGCCCAACTCAGATCTAAGACCCTCAAAACTTGTTCTCATTCCGTCGAAAGAAGTCCTCATGTCTTCGTTTGACTTCCTCATAGTCTCAAATTTGGTGGTCATGCGGGAAAAATTCGCATTCATGTTGGCGATTTGCTTCTCAAAAGTGAGGTATGGGTTGTTTTCACCCATGTCTTGATCTTGGTACCCCTCTTGGTACCCCTGTTGGAACTCGTGTTATTGATGAAATTGTTGTTACTAAAATTGTTGATGTTGTTGCTTCTCTTGTCCTTGCTCTTCTCCCTCTTCACCGGGAGCCAAAGGAAAATCCCTCTAAAAAATCCATTTGCCTTGGTCATAAATGGCGGTGGCCTCCGGGTCAAGGAGATAGGCATAGGGCCGCCTACTCACCAACCACAAGTAGGGGTGGTTCCCTTCTACATCCGTGAGCCACTTCATGGCCCTTAATGACTGCATGTCCAACTGTGTTAGCCCTGGGACAATCTCTTCATCTGCGAAATCAAGGTTAAGAGCAACAGCAATAATAGTAATCATGCCACCTATGGTGATGTTGCCGCATCCTGTGGCAACATCCTCAAGGTGGTCTACAAACCAAGACCCAACATCCAAGCTAGTGCTACCCTCACTCAAGTGCCATAGGAAGTAGAGCTCCCTTTTGGACACCACCCCCGAGCTATCCCCCCTAGCAAACGTCGTGTTTGCTATAGTGCGCTGAGAGAGTCTGAATGCAGGGTGGATAATGGAGATGACCTTATCGAACCTAGGGTTGTACTCAAAAGCCCCCGAGATTCTTCTCCAAAAATCTCCCGCATTATAACCATGGGGTTGTCTATCCTTAGGCCCGATAGTTCCGGTTGTGGGCCACCCAAAAGCTTGGTTTACTCTAGCTATAGTCATTTTATGTTGGTTGCTCATGAGTTGGAGAGTTATGTAGCGGGGGGGGTCCTCGTGGTGTCCCGATGCACATAAAGGATGGAAAGGAATTCAAGGGTTAGTCTCCTATAGGTTTGGGCATGTAATTGTAGCCAAGAACCTAGGTCGGCACCCTCAAACAACATTCTAACATCTTCACCTACCCCAAGGGCATCGGCTACCTCTTCATCGTAAAACTTAGTGGGCCTTATTCACCTCCTACTATTCCTAAGGAAGTTGGCAGAAAAGGCCGGGTCATTGAAAATTATTCCCATTGTATCCACTTGTGGTGGATCAACGGGAGGAGGAGGCGATGGGTTCCTAAGTCTAGCGGAGGAGGTGTTTCTTGGGCGGTTTCTCCTTGACATGGTTGGTTCTTGTGCAAAGAAATTAAACACGCCACAAAAATTCAAATCACCACACCAAACACACAAAAGCTCTAGGTCCGCGTAGACAACAATTAAAGGCTCAAAAAACAACAACAAACACCGCACAAATCACGTTGGGGCTCTTAGTGCACAATCTAGGATCAAGTTCAAGCAATCACAAAAACAACCAAGATGGTCTTCACTATTTCAAGTCACAACAATTTAACACCAAGGTTTGCCAAACTCATGAATTCTTGTCAATAATTCATCACAACAACAACACAACTAGGCTAGCATGCTTTTCATTCACCAAATTAAATCCTCTAAATCCTACTCACTTACAAACACCCAATTCTCACAAAATTCATAAAGCATTATCAATTTCAACAATACTTAACATATATCAACAATTATTCACTCACTACCAATTCAAACAACTATCCAAGCAAAATTAAACTCAAAATATCAAGATTGTAAGTATGGAAGTAGTGAATAGAAGGAACGATTATACCGGGTCTAACGTGGGTGTAAAACCCGCAAATGAACCTTTCTAACCTTATGCTTGCTTGAGTCTTCTGCTTTAACCAAGTGCTTTGATTTTCAACCCACAAGAAAACCCCTAATTTGAATTTTTTTTTTTTGTTAGGGTTTGGAAAATTTGGGTGTTTTTTTGGGTTTAAATATGGAGAATGGAGTGGTATTTTGTAAATTTGTTGAAAAAGAGTGAATTTTTTGATGAAAAATGTTGTATGTGGGTGAGGAATTGAGTGTTTGAGGGGGTTTAAGAGGAGGAGGAATAAGGAGTTTTAGAGAGAGAGAATCGTGACAATGAGGAGTGAGTTGAGAATTTTTTTTTTTTTTGCTGATAAACCGTGCGAATTGGCCTTATACTGGGGCTACACGGACGTGCAGGGGTCAGCACGGACGTGCAGCTCCTGCCAGAACTGCTATCTTTTTCTACCTTCGTGCGCACGGACGTGCAGAACAACGCACGGACGTGCAGATTAAGTTGCACGGACGTGCGTAGGTTGGCATGGACGTGCAGATTCAACCAGAATAGCTGATGATTCTGTCTTCCAGTGCACGTGCGTGCAGAATTCAGCACGGACGTGCCAAAACCCAAATTTTAATCCTTCGATATTTGGCTGCTTCTGCCTTCATCTAAACGAACGTGCGGTGTTCTGCATGGCCGTGCAGACCTGATGGTGCACGATTCTACGGTTTTTTTATTTTTTATTTTTTTTTGTATTACTCCTCTTTTCAACAAATACCTACAAAAGAATTTTTTTTTATTTTTTTTTTTAAAAAAAAGTTAGTAATAATAAAAATAAATGAAATGAAATAATAGGTTATGAGACAGAGTGAGGAACTCGGGTTGCCTCCCGGAAGCGCTCTTTAACGTCACTAGCTTAACGACATTGCGAGATCAATTGTTAATGAGGAACATCAAACTCATCAAGGTGAACTACCTTGGCCTCTTCATTCACAAAACCCTCAAAGTATGGCTTAGCCTTTGGCCATTCACTTTGAACGGTTCACCATTTTCATTGGAGATTTCAATTGCACCATATAGAAACACCTTCTTGACGGTAAAAGGTCCACTCCATCTTGATTTTAGCTTACCTGGAAACAACTTCAACCGGGAATTGAATAGTAAGACCTTATCACCTTCCTTGAACTCCCTTTTGTTGATATGCTTGTCATGCCAAGCCTTGGTCTTTTCCTTGTAGATCTGTGCATTCTCATATGCATCCAGTCTTAGCTCTTCCAAGGCATGGAGGTCAAGCAACCACTTTTCACCGGCACTTTGAAGGTCAAAGTTCAATGTTTTAATAGCCCAATGAGCACGATGCTCAATTCTACCGGCAAATGGCATGAATTCCCATATACAAGCTTGTAAGGTGTGGTGCCAATGGGAGTCTTGAATGCGGTGCGGTAGGCCCATAGAGCATCATCTAGCTTTGTAAACCAATCCCTTCTAGACCTATCCACTGTTTTCTCTAAGATTATCATTATCTCCCGGTTTGAAATCTCGGCTTGACCACTTGTTTGTGGGTGGTAAGCCAATGAGACCTTGTGCCTCACACCGTACTTCTCAAGGAGAACTTGGAAGGACCGCTTTGCAAAATGCGAACCTCCGTCACTAATGACGGCACGTGGCTCCCCGAACCTTGGAAAAATGACCTTCTTGAAGAGTTTGACCACCACCTTAGCATCATTAGTAGGAGATGGAACCGCTTCTACCCACTTTGACACGTAATCGACGGCCACAAGAATGAATTTATTCCAAAAAGAGGTCGGGAAAGGCCCCCATAAAATCTATGCCCCATACATCAAAAATCTTCAACTCAAGAATGTTGTTCAAGGGCATTTCACTTCTTCTTGAAATATTGCCGGTTCTTTGACACCGGTCACAAGCTTTCACTACACCCCACACATCTTTGAACATTGTAGGCCAATAGAAACCACATTGCATGATTTTCGCCAAGGTTTTGTTAGCACTCATATGTCCTCCACAAGGTGAGGAGTGACACATTGTGATAACACCTTCAATCTCATCATCTGGGACACACCTTCTAGAAAGGCCATCAACACCTTGTTTAAAGAGAAAGGGGTCGTCCCAAAAGTATTAGCGAACATCATGAAGAAACTTCCTTTTTTGTTGATAGGTGTGGTCGGGAGGAAGAATAGAGAATGATAAATAGTTTGCAATGTCTGCAAACCATGGTGCCAGTGCTTGAAGGATAGTAAATAGTTAATCATCCAGAAATGAATCATCAATTGGCAAGTTATCAAGATTGCTTACGAAGATACATTACTAGAAATAGGCTATTTTCCGAGGGACTTTCTCCGACAGACTATAATTCCCTCGAAAAATTTTAAATTTCCGGCGGAAATTAGAGTTGTAGGAAAAATCTGTCGGAAAAGAAACGTTCCGACGGAAAAATCCGTAGGAAATATTCAGACGGATTTTATTTCCCTCGTAATATTCAAGTTCCGAGGGAATATTCCATCGGAAAACCATTTCCGACGGAATTCCGACGGAATATTCCGTCGGAACCTGTAAAGTCCGAGGGAATAATTTCCGTCGGAAGGCTGCAACAATTAAAAAAATAATAATATTAGGTTCTGAAAAAAACAGAACAACAACTGAAGAGAAAGAAAGGGAGAACGTGAAAGAAGAAGAGGAAGAGAGAGAAATGGAGAAGGAAAAAGAAGAAGAGAGAGAGGGAGAAAGAGAGCGTCACCGCCACCACCACCACCACCCTGCCGCTAGGACACCGCCGGTAAGTGTGTCATCTTCGGTTTTTTTTTTTTTTTTTACATTTTTGCTAAAAACCCTAACCACCACCACCATTTCACCTAGGCTTCACAAGAATTCACCACACCCACCGCCGGTTTTCACCACAACCACCAAGAGTCAAAGCCGCTGCCGTTGAATAGTGGTAAGTGGTGTTTGTTTTGTTGGTTTTTTTTTTTTAAATTCACTGTTTGGGGTTTTTAGATGTTTTTTCGGTTTTTTTTTTTTTTTTTGTAGTTTTTACTATACTCAAATGTGAACTCCGTAGCCTTAAACACAAGCCGGTCGCCGGTCTACAACCAGACGACGCCCAGCCGCCGCCGACAGTAGGTAGTATTCCCGTTTTTTAATTTTTTTTTTTTTTTTTTTGGTTTATCTTTTAATATAAGTTGAGAGCATTTATTCATTTTAAATTGCAAGCATAAACTTAGTTACTAAGTATTTAATTTGAATTATTTGTAGGATTTGTAGATTTAATCGGTTCTTTGGCAATAACAAGGGCGGATCTACAGGTTAGAGAGTATATAAAAGCTTTTATTATTGTATTAAAAATTGTAGTTTATTATTCTTTTTAGTGTAGTGTATACAATTTGTTGTATTTATATTCTAATATGTTTAAATATTTGAAAGGAATGTGTTTGTGTTATGACATGTTAGTTTAGTCTAGTTTATTTAAGTTTAGTTTTTAATTGTTGTATTATAACATGTTAGTTTAGTTTAGTTTAGTTTAATATAATAGTGTATGTTAGTTTATTTTAATTTAGTTAGTTTAGTTTATTTAAGTTTAGTTTTTAATTATTGTATTATAACATGTTAGTTTTTTTTAGTTTAGTTTAATATAATAATGTATGTTAGTTTATTTTAATTTAGTTTACTTTAGTTTATTTTAGTTTAGTTTAGTTTAATAAAGTGTATGCTAGTGTATTTAGTTTAATATTTTTGTTTGATATAATGTTTAATATAATATTTAATAAGTGTTCTTATTTATTTGCTTAGTTTAGTTTAATTATGATATATCTCTGTTTAGTAAAATGCATGTGTCCTTCACTTTATATATATATAATAAATGAATCATTTGCATAATCATATGCCTAGATACCCATTCAAGGCATACACATTAGGAGTATATCTTGAATAGTCCCCGGTTGGGACTGTCCTTGTACGCTTATTCTCAGTTAGGTGGTGAATGTAAGCCTTGTTTTTTATTCTAGGAAAAATCCTGCCTTTTCATGCATTTCTCTACCGTGTTCTCTCGGTACATATGTAGGTGTGTTTAATCGCCTACATCGCGTACTTGGAGAACTGTAGGGAAATGCCGGCGGATTTTCCATAGAATTGAAAATCTGGGTTACATTCACTAGTGAGAATAAACGTACAAGGATGGGTTAGGTTGGAGTGATAAGGACCCTTTGGAAGCATTTCAAATCTCATTTGCATTTCCATAACGCTTTGGTTGATAATGACTGCGAAATACGGTTTATGACTAATGTGATTGTACATATGCGTGAGCTACGTAGAAGCTGTAATCATGAAACGAAGAGAACGTAGGTGGATGTATGAAAGGATGGTTGGGCAAAGTATTAATCCAAAGTTCGTGAAAGGGGTTGATGAATTCATTCAGTACGTCGCAGATCATCCTGAGAGTAGTAACCCAAATGAAGTTAGGTGTCCATGTGTTAAATGTAAGAATAAACGCCTTTGGGATGCGGATACGGTTAAAATTCATCTCTATCGCAAGGGTTTCACACCTAACTACTATGAGTGGCTGTGTCACAGGGAAGGGTATCCGGGAGTTCCTGAACGGCGGTCCAATGAATATCTTGACATGGTTTTGGATGCTTTTGGTAATAGTCAAGATCAGGGGCACTCCGAGGAGGCTAGTGTTCCATCAGAGGAGGAGCCTTATGCAATTGCTAAGCATTTTTTGGATTTGTTGAAGGCTTCTGAAAGGCCATTATACGAAGGGAGTTCTTTGTCTGTGTTAGAGATGGCCGCTAGAATCACTAGTCTAAAATAAGAGTATAATTTGCCTCACAGATGTGTTGATGGGTTTGCTTCTTTGCTAAGTGAGGTGATTCCGAACAACAGCCATATGGACGACACTTTCTATGAGGTGAAGAAGATTGTGAAGGGGTTGGAACTGTCCCATCAAAAGATTCATGCATGCCCGAAAGGGTGTATGGTGTTTTGGAAGGATGATGCTCAGTTGTCTGTATGCAGGGTGTGGGTGCAGCGACCGATACAAGAAGACTTCCAAAGGTAGCCTAGTGCCTTTGAATGTTCTTTTTTATTTCCCGATCACACCCAGGTTGCAAAGACTGTTTGCAACGAAGAACATTTCGGAGGAAATGACATGGCATTCGAAAAATCCCCGAGTTCAAGGCACAATGGCACACCCTAGTGACAGTGCAGCTTGGAAACACCTCGATTGTCAGTTTCCAAAGTTTGCTTCCGAGCGTCGTGATGTGAGACTTGGCTTGTGTGCAGATGGTTATGCTCCTCATGGTAAGTTTGGGGGACAATATTCTTGTTGGCCTGTCATTTTGACCCCTTATAACTTGCCTCCCTCAATGTGCATGAAAAGACAATTCATGTTCCTTTCGTTACTCGTTCCCGGTCCTAAAAACCCTAAGGACCATTAATGACTCATGGTAAGTTTACATGCAACCGTTGATAGAGGAGTTGAAACTGTTGTGGGAAGTTGGCGCGGCAACTTATGATATTTCGAAGAAACAGAATTTAATTCTTCGAGCAGCCATCCTATGGACCATTAATGACTTCCCGGCTTATGGCATGTTGTCTGGTTGGGCCACAGCTGGTAAGAAAGCTTGTCCACATTGCATGGAAAAGAGAAAAGAATTTTGGCTCGAACATGGTGGTAAAGTTTCTTGGTTTGATTTCCACTGGCAATTCTTTCCGACAGATCACCCTTTTCGAAACAGTAAAACTGCATTCTGTAAAAACAAAGTAGAGAAAGGTGCCCCTCCACACATCATGTCAGGAGAGGAGCTGTGGGAATGTGTGAAGGACCTCCCGAAGGCTACAGATGAACTAGATTCAATTAAAAGGTTGAAAAATGAAAAGAAGGGGTGGTTCAAGCAAAGCACCTTGTGGGAGCTCCCATATTGGAAGCATCTCCTCATTCGTCACAACTTAGATGTCATGCACATTGAGAAGAACTTCTTCGATCTGTTAATTCACACTGTAATTGATGTGAAAAAACATACATGTGACACGCCATCTGCTCGGAATGACATTGCCAGATATTGTAAACGTCCCCAGCTTCCTCTTCAAGAGGATGATAGAGGTAAAGAGGTCATGCCAAAAGCTCTATTCGCTCTTGACAAGGCTTAGAGAAAAGTTTTGTGTGAGTGGGTTAAGCAGCTGCGGTTCCCTGATGGTTACGCCTCCAATTTGAGCAAATGCGTAGATTTGCAAGCGTGTAAGCTCCGTGGAATGAAAAGCCATGACTGTCACGTGTTCATGGAGAGGATGTTGCCCACATCTTTGACGGAATTTCTCCTTGGCCATATTTGAAATGCAATTACAGAGATCAGCCAATTCTTCCGCGACTTGTGTTGCTATACAACATCAGTTAGTGACATGGAGCAATTAGAGAAAAACATACCTGAGATCCTCTACAAGCTTAAGAAGATCTTCCCTCCTGCATTCTTTAACTCCACGGAGCATTTGCCTATACATTTGCCGTACGAGGGGAAGTTATGTGGTCCTGTACAATACAGATGGATGTATCCCTTCTAAAGGTAAATCAAATACCCTTATTTCACATCCATTGTTTTACATCCTAATCACGTGTTCATACAGTTACATAACAACTGTAATTGCAGGTTCCTCAATCATTTGAAACGGAAAATTAGGAACAAGGCTCGAGTTGAAGGGTCCATATGCAATGCTTATCTCACTGAAGAGATAGCAAACTTCTACTCCAATTACTTACAGTCGAAAGTTGACACTAAAACTCCAGATCTTGGTCAAAATGTGAATGCTGACGTTGAGTCCACATTGGACGACGCTAAAATACCAGAGTTGTTCAAAGAGGACAGTGGTTGTGTGTCAAATGAGGGTAGAACTCGGCTCTTAGATGACAAAGAACTCGAGTGTGCACATTTGTTCGTGTTACGAAACATCGGCATTCTTGGCGAATACGAAAGGTATATTAGGCCCAGGACACTAGACGAAAAAGGTAATTTGGCACCGGTTCAAACCCCCTAAGGCACCAATTTTGAACCGTTGGGGATTTAAGGGATGCCAAATCCTCAAAACTTTGGCACCGGTTCAAAACCGGTGCCAACTAAAGGCTTTGGCACCGGTTAACCGGTGCCAACTAAAGGCTTTGGCACCGGTTAACCGGTGCCAACTTCAAAGGCGCAAATTTTTTTTTATTATTATCAACACTATTGGCACCGATTTTAAGCAAGAACCGGTGCAAAAACCTCCACTTTAGGCACCGGTTCTTGCTTTAAACCGGTGCCAAAAGTCTCAAAAAAAATTTTAAAAAAAACTTTTGGCACCGGTTCTGGTCCAAACCGGTGCCAAAAATACCCCAAAAAAATAAATTTTTTTTTTTTGCATTTTTTCCACTTAAATTGATATAAAAACATTAACATATATATAAAGTTACATATTTTCATTAAAAAATTAAGTAATATTACAACCTCGCAGCCCACCAAAACACCAATACCAAACCACACCACTACTATACAGCACCCAAACCAGCAGCCCAACCAGTGCAGAGCAGGCACTAGTAGGTCCCTGAAGAACAGCTGTCAGATAGCACCAGCTGAGTAGAAAGCTTCAAGGATCAGCCCATAAAACCTAGCAGTCAGCAACACAGAATCAGAGCAAAGCAAATCAGCAAAACCGCAACTGAAAAACTGACCAGACCAAACGCAAACAACCTCATAGCAATCTGTATCGGAAAGATGAGCACAAGGTAACAACACATTATAACAATGACAAAGAAGCACCTGAACATCAGAAGGAATGTTCCTACATTTCACTACAGCCACCACTAAAATAGCACTTGATTAATTTATGCTATGCACAGCAACTAACTACAGTAAAAACTATCATCCTGTTATGTACCAGTGTCTCTTTGAGGGATAATTATAGGGTCATTTGCTTTAAGTGTTGCTTACATGGGTTAGGAGCAAAAAAGAATTCAGGCTTCTAACATGAAATATCTCTAGTCTGTTCAGTGAAAGTATTTTAGGTATCAAATTAGAAGTAGTTTGCAGGTGGTTTCAGAAGTATTTCTGTTACACTGTCATAGTTTAAAAAAAAATAAAAAATCTTAACCTCAGTGATCTCATGCAGCATCTTTGAAATGCAAGTTGATTGGATAATTGCTAAAGATATTCTAAAAATTCCAGACTTTCAATGGAACAGTCCAATCACTCCGAAAAAATGGAACAAACCTCATTGCTTATATCCCAAGTCATTTTGGCATAAGTAGACTCTTGAGCAACTGCATGCTTAGCTGTACATCAGCTTCCTCTTCTTATCGTCTATTATCCTGCAATAGCAACCTGCCTTTTTTTTTAAACGAGAAAGAATGATAAAATACGACAAAACTTACATAACAAACATCAAATTGTGGTCACAAAAAGAATGGTCTTATTGATCACTGGTATCTCAGCTTTTCCATAACTCAAGCAAAAACTGTAGCCACTATATCATCTCTTCTGTTCAACTTTTTTTTTTCAGGAGAGTTGGAAAGGAACAACATACAACTGGCTAGATTTCTTCTAAGTCCCCCAACACAAATAAACAGCGATAAAGGTTGAGAAGTTCACAAGTATTTTCATTTGTAGACTCTGCTAAGGAAACCCCGGAGAAGGAAATTCTGCAAATAAAGAGCACAGCTGTTGAGCTCGAAACATAAAAAAAATAAAATTGTTTATGACTTCTGTTCAAGGGTCACATCCATAATGCCAATGGCAGATTAAGGTACGTAGTGCTCATCTGTGTCCACCTCCTCAATTTCCTGAACATAGTCGAAAGTCATTACCAATATTGACCAAAAGAGGAGGAAGAAAAATTGTGTATCCTTATAAGTAGATAAACACATCAGTTGGAAAAGAATGTTTACCTGGACAACCTCCACTCCCTTAGTAAATCGTCCAAAACAGTAATTTTTTCATTTAGATCGGGAATAGGTGCTGTTGTTATATGGAGCCAAATCCTTTGCAATCGTGCTTTGACTTGGAGGTTCCAAGCATAAAAGTCTCGTGCTTAACACTGCAAAGAAATGACATTTTGTGTATAACTGTGCAAGGACAACAATAACGAAAAAACCTCAAACACATTGATGGATTTAAAGCGAGTATACCTTCTATCAAGCTGGTTGTAATGCTTCCCCTTGAGGGTCCATTGTTCAGCAGGTCCTATACTGTGGATATCCCCTGCCTGTATCACATAATTCTTTATCACACGGTGAAATTGCATCCCTTTGAAAGATGCAGAGCATTAGTGACAAAAAGAGTGAAAAACTGAAAGAATGTTTTCTACTGAATAAAAGTCCACACAAGAATATGATCTATCTAGTTTTATACCCACTAAAATTACTAGAAACCAGCTGATTTTGTCCCAATATATTCTCGAGACAGGTCTCTTGTGGCGCATGTTTTTGCTGCATCCGTTCTTGAACAGAGTTATTCCCCAGCCTCGTAGATGTAGTCACGGCACCTGAATTCAACATTTTCCGAAATTCAAAACTGAACTCGCTAAGCTATATTCTATTTAAAATGTAAATACTTGAAAAGAAATGATATTGATGCAAACATAAACAAGATACAGCAAGGCAGAAAACATACCTAAAGATTTTGTCTCAATATTATTGACTCCTATTCTCTCATGAGGCATGCTTCTTTCCCTACCAACAGTCTTCACACAAAACAAATAAATACAATTATGACATAAAATGTATGTTTGATGGATTACTTGATTTTGTTTAAGCAATTTAGATTTACCTGAGGAGGATTGCGAGGTTGATAAGGGTGAAAATTACAGGCATACGTGATTCAAGGCCGAAAGACATGGCTTCTGAATTAATAATGTTGGGCCTAGGAACAGTGGCTAAGGAAGGCCTTACTAAGGATGTACATTGGTTAAGCAGATTTAATGTAGTATTTGATGTTTCTGGTATAGTATTAAGTGCAGTAGTCATGTTCATGTCATAAGAACCACTGGCATCATCAAAATCAATCCCCATTTGAGAAAGCTGAGAAGGGTGCAAAATCCCTTGTCCTCCAGGCAGACACATCGGGTGCAAACTCACTCCATTCCTCATTGATAGCATCTAATATTTTATTAACAATAATATTTGTAGAAAGTGAGTACCAGTACTCTATAAGTGAATCAAAATCACTCCACAATATTGCTCAAATTACTAATTGTGATAGAAAGAACACAAAAAAATGATGTTGATAACCTAGCTAAGATAATCTATCTAGCAAACAAATAGTCTGTATAGGAAACTAATAGGAGTGTAGTATCTTATTATCCATATATATTGTTCTACATTAAATGAATTCAAATACATACAATTTGGCTATGATCTCAAGCATAAATGATTTAAATTATATGAAGATAAAAAATAATCTATCTCCTAATCAAGCCTAGGTAATGATCTTCAGAAGGAGTTCAAAGTTCAATGTATCAACAAGTCTTTCCACACACCCAAGTCAAGAACCAAACATTAATAACACTAAAAAAAACACACAAACTCAAGAATAAAGAGAACAACGAGAACCTGAAGAAGATGAAGCCAACGATTTTAGTCTTCAACAAATTGTGCAAATTGAAACTGAGTTAGTCTTCCTTCCGCTGCTGCAAAATCTGTCACCACCACCGCCAAACAAAACCCTAAAAAACCTCAAGTTTAAAAACAAACAAAACCCTAAGATCGAATGCAACTGAAAAAGGAGAAAGAGGGAAACCTTGATTGATGGAGCACAACTAAAGAACTCCACAATGAAACCGGGGAAGGGGTGCATAGGTCGCAATAAGGCTCGCAACTGAGTTCTCCTACTTATTTTGTTCGAAAAAAATAGAAATAAAGCCAGAACCCTAAAATTACGAAATTGAAAACCAAATCAACGACAAACCCTAGATTGCGAAGGAATTCGGTAGATTAAGAAGACCACATTACCTCAAAGCTGCTTCAATGGAGGTGAGAATGCTCAGAATCGACTTCAATGGAGAATATAGAGCACGAGTTCAATGGAGGCTAGAGATATGGAGAGAGAAGGAGGTGCTGCTTCAATGGAGTAAGAAAGCTCGTAAACCACTTTAATGGAGAGAGAGCGAGCTGCTTCAATGGAGAGAGAGTGAGCTGCTTCAATGGAATGGAGTTCGGGAGAAATGAAGAAGAAACGCGCGTTGTTGAATATGAAGAAGAACGACGTATTGAATGAAGAAGAAACAAAACCCGGGTTTTTTTTTAAAAAGAAATGGCACCGGTTTGAACCGGTGCAAATTACCATAGTTGGCACCGGTTCTCCTTAAACAGGTGCCAACTCTATCCCATAATTTTTTTTTTATTTTTTTTTTTTTTGTAAAAAATTCAGTTGGCACCGGTTTAAGTTAGAACTGGTGCCAACTCTAAATTTTTAACTTTCG
This sequence comes from Chenopodium quinoa, assembly GCF_001683475.1. Taxonomy (NCBI): domain Eukaryota; kingdom Viridiplantae; phylum Streptophyta; class Magnoliopsida; order Caryophyllales; family Amaranthaceae; genus Chenopodium; species Chenopodium quinoa. The sequence goes on along the minus strand of NW_018744502.1, from coordinate 740,494 downwards.
CTCATTTTTTTTGGCACCGGTTTTCAAGAACCGGTGCCATAGGGGGTGTGCCTATTTAGTTTTTTCTACTAGTGGGTATTCAGTGTATTCGTATTTATGATCATTTACAATGATGACTTTGTAGATTTACATTGTATGTTTGGCCTCGTAGGAAGTTTGAGGACTACATTCTTAGTACTCGACCTTTCCTGCGTAGAGAAGAAGTCATGGAGAATTTCAAAGCTTAATTCTCTAATTGGTTTCATCAAAAGGTGATATACGCAGTGTAACCGTGAAATAATTATGAATTTTACATCTTGCATTTCAATTCATTGAATTTAGGAACCGTGATGTTGATATTCAACCACTTTATAGGTGGTCGAAGAGAAGCCAAATTCGGATGTCCTACGAGCGTTGTGCATGCGTCCCTTCAGGCGAGTTCGTACTTGGGGCCAGATTTTTGTAGGTGTATTTAATTTCCATACATATGCCCATGGCAAGCACAAATCAATCATGAATTATGGTGTGTGTGTATCAAGTGAGGATGGCGGAGAGTACTTCGGCATTTTAGACGACATAATTGAACTTGTCTACACGGGACCCAAGAGACAGTACAAGACAATTTTGTTTAAGTGCAATTGGATGGATTATGGTAGGGGAATGAACATACACGAACAATACAGGCTAATCGAAGTAAATCATACTAAGAAATTCCCCAAATACGATCCATTTGTCTTATCTTACCAAGTGGCTCAAGTGTACTACGCATCATACTCTAGCCTGAAATGGGACCAAGTTCAATGGTGGTCTGTGTTTAAAACACAAGCAAGGTCAGTTGTTGATGCTCCGGTGGACTTAGAGTTTCTGCAATCACCATCCCCAATCGTCGAAGAAAGCAAAGGGAAAAGAGAAAATGACCGCCCGCGCCCTTTTTAACGACGACCAGGATGAGGAGATGTTCGATGCGGAGGCACACGATTTGGGTGAGGATCAGATGGCCCCATCCACTCCTCCAGAAGATGGGCCACGGGATGAGTCAAAGGATGAGTCACAACTCCCGTTTTTGGACCCTACTATGCTGTGGTACGTACATATCATGATATGGATGATGAGATACAAGGCTTATATTACTATTTTCGAACTTGTTTAACATTGTTGTTTCCCGTTTGTTACAGGTTTGATGATCCTAAGGTTCGGAGTGTAGGGTTTTGTAGTGACCCGACACTACGCGAAAGGAAACCCCCTAAGACCCGCCCCTTAATTAAAGAAATTAACAAGCATAATAAACTTAATCAAGACCCGCCCCTTAATTAAAGCAATTAACAAGCATACCTTTGTTACGTGCTTCGCTCCCGAAGAGCTCTTACTTAAAAATCCCGAAACTATGAGATCTCCGACGGATCGTACCCTCGACCCGACCCGAGCGTCCCAAGTCTTGAAGGTTAGTCAAGACCTGGACAAAACAAAACTATGAGTTTTACGAATCAAAGGTTTACTCTAATTACAAGAGTTGCCTTTTTAATTCCACTCAAGGTTGTGTATTTCCCAATACCATGCCTTTGGTATTTATAGGGAAATTCACCCTTGAACTTCATTTCCCAACCATTGTGGAAGAATGAATAATTTTGATAATTAATTTATTTCCAAAACAAATTAATAATTAAATTCAATCACAATGCAACAAGTGTCAAGGAGAGAGAGAGGGTTAGGTGAGGACCATGAAGAGGTGGGGGGACCATTGTCTTTCTCCCCAAGGCTTTGCCCAAGCCTTGGTCCCCACCCCTCACAAAACCGCCTTAAGCATAGGCTGCTGGGCTGCTGCCATCTAGCCCAGCCAGCTAGCACCAGCCCAGCCAGCAGCCTCGCATCCCAGCCAGGCAGTGCATGCTTGGTGCTGGGCGATGCTTGGCGCTGGTGCTCCGTGCCAGTGCTAGGCGCTACTATCTGCTGGCGCTGGTGCTAACCCTCGCCTCTCTCGCACATGCTCGCATAGCCAGCATGCGTGCTGCTAGCTTGCCACGCATGCTGGCCCCCTTGTCTTGCCAGCCATACGCACCACCCTCGCACATGCACTCGCATCCCTCGCTGCACCTCTCGCACACGCACATACACTAGCATCTCACGCATCCCCTAGCAGGTTGGGTGCGTAGCGATGCTGGCTGCTGTGCATGGCCTAGCAATGTGCTGGCGCCCAGGCCTTCGCACATGCATGGTGCGCTGCTTGGTGCTTCCATGCGAAGGCTAACACGCAAGCCAGCACGCATGTTGCGCCAATGCTAGGCAAGCACCCATGCTAGTACTTGGTGCTAGCGATGGTGCTGCCATTCTAGGCACGCACGCACGCACGCCAGCACCTAGTGCCAGCGATGGTGCGCCTAGTGCTTGCGATAGTCTGCCAGGTGCTCCTGGTGCGCCTAGTGCCTGCGATGGAAAGCGATGGTGCCTAGGCATCATGCTAGGGCTGCGATAGCGCCTAGGCATGATGCTAGGGCTGCGATGGTGCGTCTAGCACACATAGTGTGCTTAGGCTTGCGCTTAGCCATGCTAGGTGCATGCTAGCTCGAACTAGCCTAGCATCCACATGGTTAGACCATCGTGGTGCCACGGCTACGCTCGTACTTGTCGCTTGTGATTTTGCGACGCTCGGCCTCGACGCTCTAGGCTCGATATCCGACGTCTGTATTTGTAAAAATATGTCGACTCATTTAATCCTTTCGGATTAATTCGTCGTCTCGGATCGGTGATTTGATTGGGTTCGACCCGAAGGGTTCAGTTAAGATTAAGCTGTAATATCAATTGTACCTTGATATTACTGATCGGAAGCGGCCTCCACCTAGGCATTCCAATCACTTGATCTTACTGAAGAATTAACTCTGTAATAACTTTTAACCCTCTATCAGAAGAATACACTTGTTGGAAGGACACTATTCCTTTCAATCTCCCACTTGTCCTTCTGGACAAGTGTGCATACAGGGTATAGCCCATTTCCTATGTCTCTTAATGTTTCTTCGTGAACTATAAGGTAAGATTCATCGTCATCCTTATTACGTTCAGAAGTGTTTCTCGATCTCCGAGTTCGACTGTCAATAAGCAGATGATTTCTAAAATCCATCTGAGCACGACCATGCATTTTCACAGTCTCGCTCTTCGAGCGGCCTTGTAAACAACAAAACATTTTCCCTATTGGTAATAGGGGAACAATCCCAGTCTTGCATTGTAAGTTCCTCTTACTAAGAGGACTTAGTCTCCCGAGTGTTCCCGTTATGATCCTCATTTACGGAAGACGTTAGGAAACATCAAAGAGTCTAGCACTCAAACAAGAAAACTTCACAATACTCATGGTCGGAGGAAATAGGTTCTGATAATCATAATGAGAAATGTACTTATGACAATTTTGAAATTTCTTAAAGTACTCTCATAAGTCTTACCCAGTACATTTCCAAACTGTACCTCTGCAAATGATTTATGACTGTCATGTCCTCGCAGCACAAGAAACGGTGCTGTAAATCATACTACACACTAATCTATGGCGGTCATCAATCGTCCATTTGTTATATGACCTCGATTAGGGACAATTTTCGATTTAAATATTCAATGTTCACTTAACAGGTGTTTCTTTATCCAAGACATGGTCTTGATACCCTGTTTTGAATATTTCCGTAAATCGAATGGACTCATTATTTAATTCTAAACCACAATTAAATATTAATGGAGTGAATGATAATTTTGCACAAAATTAATTACTCCATAAATGAATGGTTTCATTACAGTGTCTTACATTAAACATCGTATTTAATTAAAACACATGTACAGGGAATTTCAAAGCCAGTCTCCAACATGCTTGATTCCCATCGCCTCAATGTGCTTGTTGTGTTTCACCTGAGGCAGCGGTTTAGTCAAAGGATCGGCCACATTATCATCTGTGCCAATCTTACAAATTCTGATTTCACCTTCGGATTTCCATTCCTTTATCATGTGAAATCGCCTTTGCACGTGTTTGACCTTCTGGTGTTCTCTCGGCTCCCTGGCCTTAGCGATAGCTCCATTGTTATCACAATTGAGGTCTATCGGCCCCTTGATTGAGGGTACAACACCAAGTTCGCTGATGAACTTGCGAATCCAAACAGCTTCCTTGGCAGCTTCTGAAGCGGCCAAGTACTCGGCTTCAGTTGTAGAGTCTGCAGTGGTGCTCTGCTTGGAACTCTTCCAGCTAAACGCTCCTCCATTTAGGCAAAATATGTACCCTGACTGTGACTTGAAGTCGTCTCTGTCAGTCTAGAAGCTAGCGTCGGTGTAACCATCAACAACCAGTTCTTTGTGGCCTCCATACACCAGGAATTTATCCTTGTTCCTTTTCAGGTACTTTAGGATATTCTTAGCTGCAGTCCAATGCGCCTCTCCTGGGTTCGATTGGTATCGGCTCGTTGCATTTAGGGCATACGATACATCTAGCCTTCTACATATCATGGCATACATGATCGATCCAATCAGCGAAGCATATGGGATTTGATTCATTCTTTCTCGCTCAACATGTGTCTGTGGACACTGTTTCTTATTGAGAGTTATGCCATGGGACATGGGTAAATTCCCTCTTTTTGCATTCTCCATGTTGAATCGAGCTAGTACCTTATCAATGTAAGTACTCTGGCTTAACCCAATCATCCTTTTAGATCTACCTTTGTAGATCTTGATGCCCTATATGTATTGTGCCTCTCCTAAGTCCTTCATTGAAAAGCACTTTCCCAACCAGCCTTTTACGGACTCTAGTAATTTTGTGCTGTTTCCAATGAGAAGTATGTCATCGACATACAAGACTAGGAATGCAATATCACTCCCACTTACCTTCTTGTATACACAAGATTCATCTGGATTCTTGATAAAACCAAACTTGCTAATGGCTTCATCAAATCGCAGATTCCAACTTCTGCTGGCTTGCTTAAGTCCATAAATGGACTTCTTCAGCTTGCAAACCTTTCCAGCGTTGCCTGGATCGAAAAAACCTTCTGGCTGTGTCATATACACAGTTTCTTCCAAAATTCCATTTAGGAAGACGGTTTTGACATCCATCTACCATATTTCATAATCGTAATATGCAGCAATTGCTAGGATGATCCGGACGGATTTTAGCATTGCAACTGGTGAAAAAGTTTTATCATAGTCAATCCCGTGGATTTGTCTATAGCCTTTTTCCACCAGTCTAACTTTGTATATCGATACATTTCCATCCTTGTCTGTCTTTACTTTGAAGATCCATTTGCAACCAATGGGTGTATAACCCTCGGGCAAATTCACCAAGTCCCAGACTTGATTTTCAGACATGGAGTCCATCTCGGATCTCATGGCCTCTTACCATTTTGCAGAGTCGGGGCTCGTCATAGCTTGCTTGTATGTCGCTGGCTCATCACCATCAATGACTAGGATGTCTTGATCATCGGTTAAGACAATACCGAGGTGTCTTCCTGGTTGAGATCTTTGCCGTTGCGACCTACGAAGGGTAATCGGTTGAGCATTTTCATTGTCAGTTTGATTCTGACCAATCTTCTTAGATGCTTCCAAAGCATCTAGATTGTCAGTTTTATCAGGTTGACATTGTTGCTCGTCCTCTCGAACTTCATCGAGTTCGATTTTCCTCCCACTTGTCATTTTGGAAAGGTGATCCTTCTCTAAAAAGACACCATCACGAGCAACAAAGACTTTTTTCTCGGACTTATTGTAGAAGTAATACCCTTTGGTTTCTTTTGGGTATCCCACAAAGAAACACTTATCCGATTTGGGGTGAAGTTTGTCCGAAATTAATCGCTTGACATATGCTTCGCATCCACAAATCTTGAGAAAAGACAACCTAGGAGGTTTCTTAGTCCATAATTCATATGGAGTCTTTTCAACAGCCTTTGACGGAGCTTTGTTTAGTGTTAGTGCTGCAGTTTGTAGCGCATGTCCCCAGAAAGAGATAGGGAGTTCACTAAGACCCATCATTGATCGAACCATGTCTAACAAGGTTCGATTCCTCCGTTCGGACACTCCGTTCCAATGAGGAGTTCCGAGAGGTGTCAACTCTGAAAGAATACCATTTTCTTTCAAGTGATTGTCGAATTCATGGCTCAAATATTCGCCACCTCGATCCAATCGAAGTACTTTAATTTTCTTGCCAAGTTGATTTTCAACTTCTGAAATTCTTTGAATTTCTCAAAGGATTCAGATTTATTCGACATTAAGTAGATATAGCCATATCTACTAAAATCGTTGATGAAAGTGATGAAATATCGGTAACCTTGTCTTACGGGTGTACTCATTGGTCCACATACATCCGTGTGTATTAGACCTAATAAGTCACTTGCCTTTTCTCCCAACTTGGAGAATGGTTGTTTTATCATCTTTCCTTGGGGTATCTTAAAACCTAGTGCCTTGGTCCAATTGGACCGGGAGTAACTGGTTGAAAGCTCGCTACATGGGTTGCTTGACAGATACTTGACATTAAGAGTCATGAAACACAAAAAAAAAAAAAAAAAAAAAACGTAAATAAATAAATAAATTCATGAAGTTGGAAGGGCTTGTGATATGAGTTTTTATGTTGTGGTTGTGGTTTTGTATATTTTTGCTCTGCTAATCTTAATCCTTCTTACCACATTTCGAAATGTTCTCTAAAACCTCACTTTACCTTGGCTCTATTTTATCCTTGTTTCAAGTCCTAAGGATCTTGATTTACTCTACTACATTGTTGATGGAAGGTAGGTTGTAATTGTTTTAAGAATTGGTAATTGATTTGGTAATCATAAAAATGATTTTCCCCCTGCATATATACTTGACTTGACGCTGTTATTGAGCAAAGTAGAGTGATTATTACAGAATGCTTAGCTGGTTTTGATGTGTCAATATACTTGGCTTGAAGTTGTAATTAAGCAAGAGTGGAGTAATTGTAACATGTCAGGTTGCATATTGTTATATCAAGAGTCTAACTTCTTTGTAATTACATGTCTTTGCTTGAGGACAAGCAAAATTATAAGCTTGGGGGAGTTTGATAGAGTCATAAAATATAATATTTATATCTATTAAACTCTTGATTTTATATTGGTATTTAATGGTTTAATGATATATTAAGTAATTTTCTTCCCGAGACACGTACTACTACTATTTTATTTATTTGTGTGTAGGAAAGAAAGTATTAGTACAAATTGCATTTTACGACACTTCCAGTTAAGAGAAGCAAATTGCAAGTGGTTGACTCTCAAGTATTTCAGGCCCAAAATTATTTTACTGGGTAAACATTTATAGTTGGCTTAAAATATAACAATATGTCAAAGAGCTGAACACTCTTCTTGGCTCTCACTGTTATTGCCTTTAACACCCAAAACAAACCACCTTGAGCGAAATTTCTGGGATTGAAATGTCAAGCAAGAGATAAAGATGAAATTGGATAAAAATTGGAGCGAGAATCTCGGATTAGCTGGAGATGAGCTACACCGAAACAGAAGGGAGGCGGTATTTCAACAGAAACAGAGGGGGATTTCAGAGAACAATTGGGTTTTCTGGGGGTACCGAATTACAGAGATCAGAGACGAAATTGCATGCGAGACGAGGCAACTTTCTGGGCAGCAACGAAGGAGGCTTGGTTAGGGTTGTGTTCTGGGCTCGCGAAGCTACTGCAAAGTAGCAGAGCAGCGGTGGTGAAGTAAAGTAGAGACGGAGAAGTCGAGGCGACTTAGCGGTGCTCTAAAATCCTTCATTTTCTACGGGAATTCAGAGGTGTTGCTTCGGTTTTTTAGGCTGGTTGTTCGTGGCTCTTTTCCCTTCTGAACTCTGGAAATTTGGTACTCTTTGTTCATTTTATTTTTTAGTTTATAGTTTTGCAAGTAGTGGTTCAGTAACTTATGTTTTGATTCAATTAATTGATAGAATTTGTTTAGATTATTTCATTGTCTTATTAAATTAGATGATTTGGGATAATTATAATTAGAAATTTTGTTAGTATTTTCTTTTATAGATTACTTCATTTCGGTAGTGTATTTCTTCCACAGTAGTATGATATATTTTATTAATGTTGTTATTATTTCAGTTTTGAGTATGTCAGACTAGATTTAATACGGGTACGGAGATATAGTATACATTGGATTATTGTATTGTGAGATTAAGAATGTTATGGTTTGAGTTTATTATGTTTATATATTGATTAGAGTGATAATCTGTTGTATTGGTATAAATTAGTTGAGTTATATTTAAGACCGGCCATCTTGAGTATAGTTTGCTAGTTTAATTGTTATAATATTGATTTGTGATACGTAATTGTCCAGATTAATATTCCTTAGTAGCACTTAGGTGTTTAATGGGTGACTGTAGCTTATCTGATGCCTATGATTACCAACCCTTTAAGTTTCACGAATTCGAGCCTGTGAGATTTGTGGCTTAAGTTAGCTACTTCCTAGTTATTAATGCTGCTGATAATCGAGTCTAGAGAGCTTGTTCTAGATTGTTAGTTAGTTGGATAATACTCCAAGAGCTTGTTTGGTTTATTTGCAATTAAGGGAAGTATTGAATGTTTGTTTGTGTTCATCGACTAACATTGAGATAAAAACATGATTCACATAATTCGATGATCAATCGATTTTCCAATGCTATATTGTATCTCCCGATCCCTATTTCGTCATTCTTGATTTTTAATATTTATTTGTACTGTTAATTTTACATCTCCATACTTAGCTTATTTTCAAGTCCGTAGTTTTTTATATTAGATCGTAATAGTCATTGTTCAAAACAGGGGTTTTTAACATACACAAGTAATAATTTGATAATTTAATTCTCTGTGGGATCGACCCTAGCTTACCCTACTACATTTTAGGAGGTTTTAGTTAGGTTTATTTTTGGTAGACACGCGACAGTCATATCAATTAGCTAAGAAATATTTAGAATGGGCAACATAGACGTCACTTAGGCCATACTTGGTGCGTTTTTCATCATTAAGGCTCTAAAAACTTATTGTGTGTTTTTTCTTGGAATTTCAAGCCCTAGACTCCTAAAACTATGTACATTTGACATGATTGGATGAGAAATGAGAAGATTAGCTAAGAAATAGAGAAAATGGGCAACATAGAAGTCACTTAGGCCATACTTGGTGTGTTTTTCATCAATATGGCTCCCAAAACTTATTGTGTTGTTTTTTTTTTGGAATTTCAAGCCTTAGAAACCTAAAACTATGTACATTTGACATGTTTGGATCAGAAATGAGAACATTAGCTAAGAAATAGAGAAAATGGGCAACATAGAAGTCACTTAGGCCATACTTGGTCTGTTTTTCATCAATATGGCTCCCAAAACTTAATGTGTTGTATTTTTTTGGCATTTCAAGCCCTAGAAATCTAAAACTATGTACATTTGACATGTTTGGATCATAAATGAGAACATTAGCTAAGAAATAGAGAAGATGGGCAACATAGAAGTCACTTAGGCCATACTTGGTGCGTTTTTCATGAATATTGTACGTAAAACTTTGTTACTTTGTTTTTTTTTTTGTCATTTCAAGCACTTTAGACCTAAAACTATGTTTAATTGATATAAAATGAGAATAAAAGAGCTCATTTCCTAAGAAATGAAGTAATTGGGCTAAGTAGAAGTCACCTATATCATGTTACTTGGTTTATTTTTTCATGAATATGGTACCCAAAGCTTATTTATATAACTTACCAACTCGTTTGTTCCTTTTCATATGTTTATCTTGTAGGAGGCCTACCGAAAGAGGATTAAGGAGGCTAGCACTCAAAGGACTCAGATCAGAAGAGTCTGAATGAGCTGTACTGGGAGACAGTGGGTGGTCGGAACAAAAACGGACGTGTGAAGGGACTTGGCGGAAGTGCTGACCTTTACTATGGCAGCCAGATGGGTCGACTTTCCACATCTTCCATGCAGTACACGCCCTCCTTGTTTCTCGGATGCAGGATCAGATGAAAACTAGGGTGCATGCTCTTCGGGAAGAAATGGAACTCGAGATGCAAGCCTGAGTTCAAGCCTTAGTAAGAGCCCAAATGGAAGAAATGGAGAAAAGGTTGGAAGAGAGGATGATGAGTCGTTACCACAATGACCCTTGTTCCACCGTGCGACCTCCATTTTGAAATCCCAGGGACGACGACCCGGGTAGTGGTGGAGCAGGCCAGGGCACTCCCGTAGTTGTTTAGCTTTAATTAACGTAGTATTTATTAGTACTAATTTTTGATTACATTACTTGGCTGTACAGATTGGAATTAGTATATATATATATATAATTATTTTTTTTCACAAAAACCATTAATTTTATTCTGTCGTTAATATAAGAAGCAGGAAGTACAGGTATCAAAGGGTATCAATGTGCCGTAGGAAAATAGTCAAACTCGAAATAGTTCCATCGTTATTTCCGTCGCAAAGTTCCTACGGAATTAAAATCCGTCGCAATGGGTATAAGTTTCCGATAGGATTTTCCGTCGGTATTTTGCGACGAAAATATTTCCGTAGGAAGGTTGCGACGGAATTTTCCGTAGGAAAGTTGCCTTCTTCCAACGGAAATATCTGTAGGAAAGAGCTTAACTTCCGACAGGATATTCCGTCGGAAGGTTGGACGGTTCCGACAGAATTTTATGTCAGTATTTTACGACGGAAATATTTTCAGTAGGAAGGTTGCAACAGAATTTTCCGTAGGAAAGTTGCCTTCATTAGACGGAAATATCCGTCGGAAGGACCTTTTTATCCGACGGGATATTCCGTCGGAAGGTTGGACGGTTCCGACGGAATATTCCGTCGGAAGCGGAGAAACTTTCCGACGGAATATGTTCCGTCGGAACCTTGCGACGGACTTCCAATTTTGGTCAAACATAGGCTCCGACAATTTAAAATCCGTCGGAAATTCCGTTAGCATGGTAATTTCCGATGGAAAATCCCTCGGTATTAGCCAAAATTCCTACGAAGTGAATTCTGACAACGTGTTCCGTCGGAAACTGCCTTTTCCAACGGATTTAGAAGGTGTTCCGACGGATATTTTCCGTCGTAAATAAGGTGTTTTCTAGTAGTGATAGGCAACCGTGAAAGATGATCGGCCTCAACATTTTTGGCACCCTTTTTGTCTCTAATCTCAATATCATAATCTTGCAAAAGCAAGACCCACCGAATCAATCTTGGCTTAGGTTCCTTCTTGGACAAGAGGTACTTCAAGGCCGCATGGTCGGTGAAGACTATTACCTTAGAGCCTAACAAGTAGGACCTAAACTTCTCAATTGCATGAACAATGGCTAGAAACTCATTTTTCGTGGTTGTGTAATTTCTTTGTGCCTCATCCAATGTTTTGATAGTATAATAGATAGCGTGGAGCTTCTTGTCCTTCCTTTATCCAAGAACGGACCCAACGGAAATATCTGAAGCATCACACATAAGCTCGAAAGGAAGCTCCCAATTAGGGGTTTGGATGATAGGAGTCGTAATCAAGGCCTCCTTCAACCTATCAAATGCTAGCAAACAATCATTAGTAAACACAAAAGGGGCATCTTTTACCAACAATTGAGTGAGCGGCTTTGCGATTTTTGAAAAATCCTTTATGAACCGGCGGTAAAAACCCGCATGTCCAAGAAAGCTCCTTATCCTTTTCACATTTGTAGGGGGTGGGAGGCGCTCAATTACCTCAATCTTGGCACAATCTACCTTAATGCCCCTACTAGAAATCACATGACCAAGAACAATGCCCTCCTCTACCATGAAATGACAGTTCTCCCAATTCAAAACTAAGTTCACCTCTTGACATCTTTTTAACACTTTAATCAAATTTGAAAGACAAGTGTCAAAAGATGAACCAAAAACAGAAAATTCATCCATGAATACCTCAATTAATGATTCGAGCATGTCGGAAAAGATAAACATCATACACCTTTGAAATGTGGAAGGTGCATTACAAAGTCCAAATGGCATCCTTCGATATGAAAAGGTGCCAAAAGGACATGTAAATGTAGTCTTTTCTTGGTCCTCGGGTTGGATTGGGATTTGAAAGAATTCCGAGTATCCATCCAAGAAGCAATAATGACTATGTGATGCTAGTCTTTCCAGTATTTGAACAATAAAGGGGAGTGGGAAGTGGTCTTTCTGGATGGATTTATTCAATTTTTGATAATCAACACACATCCTCCACCCAATGACCGACTTTGTAGAAATGATCTCACCCTTATCATTTTTTATGATGGTTATGCCTCCCTTTTTAGGCACAACTTGAACCGAGCTAACCCACTTACTATCGGAGATAGTGTAGATTATGCCCGCCTCAAGAAGTTTTAAAACTTCTTTTTTCACCACTTCCTTCATATTGGAATTGAGCCTTCTTTGGTATTCAATCGAGGAAGCATGATCATCATCAAGTAGAAAATGTCATCAATTTTGTACCCAATGACATCTATATACTCCCTTAAAACAACTAGGAGTTTCTCAAGAGAGGTGTCATCGAGCTTAGCATTGACAATAACGGGATAACTCTCACTATCATCAAGAAAAAGATAATCAAGTAGAGGGGAAGGGGTTTAAGTTCAACCTTAGGAGGAGTCGTAGTCCTCTCCTCTTTTGCTTCCACGTTAAGCACTTTAAATTTCATCACATCGTGGGCTAAAGGTTGGTTGAGTAAGAGATCATACCCCTTTGCTTCTTTACCCTCCTCAACTAATTTTCCCGTTAGGATAGCTTGTAAAGGATCTCCTTCATACAATCTTTCTCGAAACCCTTCTAAGTCCCTCTCCAATGTGTCAATTCTATGAACTTCATCAATCAATGGCTTCTTCAAAGTTTGTGAGAATGAAAATGAAATTTTCTCATCTCCCACATTCAAAGTCAATCTTCCTTCTTTCATATCAATCACCACTCCCACGTTGATGGTCTCCCCAAAATGAGGGGTTCTCTTGTATCTTCTTCCATTTCCATTACCACAAAATCACATGGCACAAATACTCTTCCAACTTAAACCGGCACATCTTCAAGAATCCCCAAATGTAGCCTAACTGTGCGGTCGGCTAGTTGTAAGGACATTCTTGTTGGTTTCAAGTCCCCAACTTTCAAAATTTTTGCAATAGAATAGTGCATCAAGCTCACACTTGCCCCAAGATCACACAAAGCATCCATAGATTCCAAATCTTCAATCTTCACCGGTATTGCATAGCTACCAGGGTCACCAAGCTTTTGGGGAAGCTCGTTTTGAATGATTGCACTCACCTCCTTAGGAAGGGAGATGGTTACACTCTCTTCAAGACTACTCTTGTTGGATAGAAGATCCTTCAAAATTTTTGCGTAGGTAGGCATTTGTGACATAGCATGAAGAAAGGGGATGTTCACTTGAAGTCCTCTCATGACTTCAAGAAATTTTGAAAACTTCTCATTCAACTTTTTCTCTACAATTCTATGAGGAAACGGAATGGGGGGCTTATATACTCTCATAGGGGGCTTTTCTATTCTTTCTTCATCTCCCTCATCTTTCTTTGTGGCTCCCTCATCACTCTTTTGTTTCTCTTTTCTCTTAACTTCAATTACTTCATTTTCAAAATTATCCTCACTTCTCACCACAACTCCCTTATCTCTCTTTTGTGGCTCCTCTTCACTCATAACCCGGCCCTCATAACCTCTTCCCAATCTCAATTTAATAGCCTTAGCTTGCTTCTTTGGTTTCACTACCGTTGAGCTTGGAAAGTGACCACTAGGATTGGAGTATGAACTTCCAACTTGTTGTGCAATTTGAGCCAATTGGCTCTCCATTATCTTATTGTGCGCTTGAAGTTGTTGGATGTTTGCATTCATATCCGCATTGCTCCTTATTTGTTGTGTCATGAAAGTTTCAAGAACGGATTCAAGGCTAGTAGTTTGATGAGGTGGAGGAGGAGGAGTGGGTTGGTTATATTGTGATCTTTGATGGTTTTGATCCCTTTGGTTAGGGTGGCAGTATGGAGCTTGTTGATTTTTAGAATGGGATTGGTTGTAGTGGTTTTGAGGTTGGTTTTGGTTTTGGTTGTAGTTATTTTGTGGGGGCCTTGGTTGTGTTGCTTCCATCCTGTGTTTTGTTTGGGTTTCCAACTTTGATTGTGAAATTGGGAGTATTGCTCATTTCTTTGCCCAATTGCCACCGCTTGCTCTTGATTTGTTGAGTTGCAATAAGAGGACAAGTGATCATTTCCTCAACAAGTCTCACAAGACATGACTTGTGAGGAAGAACTTGAGGGTGAGAGGGTGGCTTGATCTAGCTTATGAGCTAGCATATCGAACTTTGATGCAATAAGATCTATTGCACTAAGTTCATGAATTCTGCCCTTCTTTATTTGAGGTTGCCTTCGATCACCTCCATATGCATAATGTTTGGCCACTTCCTCAATCATCTTATATGCATCATCCACCGATAGCTTTTTGAGGTTACCACCGGCCCCGGAATCAAGGTTGGCCCTTGAAATAGGAGTAAGACCATCATAGAAGCTTTGTACATTGATCCATGATGTAAAACCATGGTGGGGGCATTTCCTTGTGTAATCTTTGAAACGCTCCCAAGCTTCACTCAATGTTTCATTAATGTCTTGATTGAAATTAGTGAACTTTCTTCTCAATTCAGCGGTCTTTTTTAGAGGACAATACTTTCCAAGAGAGGCTATAGTGACTTCGTCCCATGTACTCAATGATCCCTCTTCAACCGTTCTCAACCAATGTTTTGCTTTATCACGGAGGGAGAATTGAAACATGTGCATACGGATGCACTCTTCCGAAATGTTGTTTTGCTTGATGGTTGTACACAACTCAAGAAAGTTGTCCAAATGAGAAAAAGGACACTCATGAGGACTACCTTCGAATTGATCGCTTTGAATCATGTGTATGAGTTGAGGTGAAAGCTCGAAGTTGTTTTCATTTGTGGTGGGGAGACGTATGCCACTCCGAAGTTGGAATGCGTTAGGGTGGTCATAGTCTCGTAGCATAGGTTGAGGAGGATTCTCTCCCATGTTATCTTCTTCGTTGGTTCCAAAAACCTTTTCTGGATCGGAATCCGAATATACAATGGAAAACTCGGGTGTGCCGTGCCAGAGTCTCCTCACGTTTCTCAAAGTCCTATTTAGCTCTGGATCAATGGGAATAAGCTGTGATTGCTTACTCTTTCGTGTCATACAAAGTCAAACAAAGCTAAGAAAAACGTTATCAATGACTATCACAAGTTAAACACACATAAACAAAAATTAAGGTAAGGAAACTATTATACATACACACATTTAGTCTCATTCAACAATAATACATTCAATGCAACTTTGCCTCCCCGGCAACGGCGCCAAAATTTTGATAGGCTGTCGTCAAGCCTACCAAAGATAATAAATCCTATATATCTTGGTCTCACTAACTAATAGCAAGGGTAAGAAAGGGTCGAACCCAAGAGAGGCGTTGAATCAACCACCGAGTACTACCGTTTAAATAAGCTAAATGAAGTCGAAATCGGTTGGTTTTGAATAACTTCTACTAATTCAATTCAACTAAAACTAAGAGGAGATTAACAATATTTAGAGGAACCTAGGGCTCAGGTTATACCACTCAAATTCATCACAAATCATGATTAGCATGCAGTAATCAAGGTAAATTAAGGGGATAAATTAGAGGAAGTCATCTAAGGCACCCAACTACTCTCTCAAGCTAGAGGGATTACTTGAATCATGAATACAACCTACTCTCGTGGTTACAAAGCATAAAGCAGGTATTAAAGCATAATCACGATGACATGAACATTTTCCTTGACTGGAAATTCCTATTCTCATTGCATTTCAAGTCAATTAAGCATAAGGGAGCTAACTCAAGTTCATCTCTCGATCCTTCATTGAGAAAGCTTGGATAAAGAGTTCTAATAATGGCCATATACAAGAACTAAGCAATTAAACCACTTAAGCTCAACTAATTAACACCCAATAATCACCCAATTATTACATACAACAAGTAATTAGTGACTACATTGAGGGTTTTACCCAAACCCTAGAAATTAGACTACTCACAATCCATGGAGATTAAGGCAATTAAAGATTTCAAGCAATTCATGAACAAGTTCAAACTAAGGATTAAGCTAATTAACAATTTAAGTATGCAAGAATTAAGCAAGTAATTAACAACAAAGTAGAGAGTAATGGAAGGGAAGAGTAAGAAATAGTTACTATGAAGCTTCAAAGTGAGCAACAATGGTGGAACTTATTGTCTTCTACAATGATTGAAGTTAAATATTTCCAAGCTAATAATTAGAATCTAACTAATGATTTGAGAATTTAATGTTCTAGGATTGCAAAACTATGAGAAAGCTCTAAAAATCTTGCTTCCCGTACAAATGAGCTCAAAGGGGGTATTTATAAGACCCCTAAATAAAAAGGACGGAGAAAACAAAAATCAGGCTTTACTGTAGGTCTACATGGACCTGCCAGGTTTGGGACGGACGTGCAGACCAAGCTGCACGGACGTGCTCCCTTACGCTTGGCCGTGCAGGGCATGGTAGAAGCTACTGCTTGGGCTTGAAATCCTGCACGGGCATGCCAGTTATGGCACGGACGTGCAGCCTCTTCTGCACGGTAGTGCCAACTTAAGCACGGACGTGCAGGCCTTGGCAAAAGGTTGTGACTTTCTAAAGCACTCCTGCACGGACGTGTAAGGTCTGGCACGACCGTGTAGGGTCTTCTAAGCCCTTTTCTCCATATTTTCTTCTTTATTGCTCATTTCCTTGGCTTCTTTCTACCATCTTCTTGCTTCTAACCTCGGTTTAAAATCCATAGGCTTCATTTGGTCGTCTTTAGACCTAGAATCTCAACAAAAAACACTAACAACCCGTGAAGCATAGGATACACAAAAATTGCATAATAATAGAGTAAAAGTGAACCAAAACACAAATTTTTCAAGTAAACTAGGTTTAACAACACCCTAAAATTATATCAAATACCCAGTTATCATTAGGCTAAAAAGGTGTATCTTGCATATGAAAAGGATTACGTTGATTTCTTTGAGGATTATGGAAACTCCTATATCCAACACTTGTCCCTTCTAAGGTATTAGGATTGGGTTGGGGCATCGCTGGATGTTTTTCACCATATATACCACTAGCTTGACCCTGATTCCATAAGGAACCTTGTGTAGGGTGGCCAGAGTTTAGATACCCATATGGTTGTTGGTTATAATTCTTAGGTTGTGTGGGGGATTGGTGACCATTCATACCAATAATTTGAGCGTGAATCCTCTGTGCAGATGCAGCAGCTTGTGTATGGCATGCTGTATCTGGTAAGTTTCCAATACCATAGTTGGCAGAACTAAAACCAATCTCTAGTCCCAAAGGAGGCATGTTACCCATTGAAGAGGTGAATGAGTGTGTGGTAATAGGTGGGGGCAAAGACGAAGAAGATTTATTCTAGCCATTATGGTTATAGCTTGACTCATAACCTGGTCCTAAACCAATAACTCTCCCTTGACCCCGATACCCCTCATCAGAACCAATAGGAGGAATACTTCTTAGAACTGACAGGGGGGCGGATTTGCATGAGATCTAGTCATATTTTCTACCCTAGGGTATCTTAGAGGGATATTCTCCCTTTAATTTACTTCAATAATCCCACTACCTAAAGCGGTTAGAATATTCATCAACTCCTCATTGAGTTGGTGGTTATACCTTTCCACTAAAGGTTCAAGCCTTGTAACTACTTTGATTGCAAAACTTTTTGATAAAGCCAAGTTAGTAGTGTTTAGGGTATCATTAATATTTAGAATAATCTTATCCACTTGTATGTTAACCTAGGTTGCACCGATACGGACACGGACACGGGTACGATACGGACACGGCAAAACCGCAATCCTAAAATAGGGGACACTGGTACGGCAAATAACAAGACAAATATTATATCAAAAAAGAGATTTTGACTACCTATTCAACAAAACAGTAAATAATTAACCTTAAAACAAGTCATTTACCGTAGCTAATAATATTCTCCTAAATTCACATACAATACTGTGCTATAAAATAGGTTTTGAAGGCGCTCGTATTATAACTCTTACCTTTTTATCTCATACTTTACCTTAACTTTCTAATTAAAAAAAGTTAAAAAAAATGAGGTGACATATCAAAATGCAAACCGGATCGTATCATAGTAAGATATGATTCGTCTCAAAGTGTCTAAATATATTAAAAAACCGGATGCAGTTTTTATGTGTGTCAGTCGTGTGTCCAACGAGTGTCGGTGTCCGACACGGTGTCCGACACGGACACGGCTGTTGGAAGAAGTGTCCGTGCAT
Organism: Chenopodium quinoa; assembly: GCF_001683475.1. Lineage (NCBI taxonomy): Eukaryota > Viridiplantae > Streptophyta > Magnoliopsida > Caryophyllales > Amaranthaceae > Chenopodium > Chenopodium quinoa. Next base: position 722,263 of record NW_018744502.1, on the reverse strand, counting down.
CCTAGATGGTAACTGCTTGTGACAATTACCATTCTGGCAGTTTCTTCTACCATGACACGATAGTAGTTATCAATCTTCTCTTTATTGTTTTCTTTTAGATCTTCTATCAGACTCTTTATAATGTCCACATATTTTGTGTAGATTGTATTGAGTAAGCTTCTGGTGGAAGAGCGACCTTCCACTCCTTTAAAATTAATTCGTCTTGCCTTTGAGCATAAGGCTCGAATTGTTCAAAAGAGTATGCCATGTGTTCAGTTGGCAATTGATTTTCTGGATCTTGGTAATCTTCTAATATAGTCTCAGGATTGAGTTCAGATGAATTAACATCTTCCAGAGTGTTTTCTTTACGTGCTGAACGCTTAGGAGCCATGGGAGAAACTTCTAAATTAACATTAAATGGATTAGTTTAGAAATCTCCTACTGTGGTCGCCAAAAATCTTGTTGAGGCAAATATTGTTCTTTCCAATAAGTTAAATACTCTATTTTGTTCTAGAGTGTTAGGGGGCTGCCCCTTGAGTTACCGGTTTCAAAGATTGATAACCTTGCTAACGTAACGACACAAACAATAAGGAAGCTTTTCCAAAGAAAGTAAAACAAGTTAGATTGCTTAAGGAACGAGTAGATGAACAAATGACAAAAGATACAAATGCATTCCATTAATTAAAGGATAGAGTTAGGTCTACAATTGTATAAGTTGAAGGAGATGTTACCTCTTTGATTATACAATTGGAAAAGACGAATGATCTTTAATACATGCTAAGAGAAAATTAAACTATCGCTTGGCTACTAAGCCAAGGTAAACTACGAAAGCTAAGAAGAAAGCTTAAAAGAAATGATCTTGCTTGTTGTTAATTGATTTGATGATGTCCTTCCTTCGATCTTCATGCTTCTATTTATAGGCAGATTGGAGCGGTTATGGCTGACTCCCATAACTGTTATGCATTTCTGGTTCTTGGCGCCAACTTTCTTCAAAATTAAATTATCCACTTTGGCTCCAAACCGGTTTCTAATATTTGGCTTTTGGATAATACTAGCCTAGTTTTCGTTATATCTTTACCAGTTCAGCCCGAAAGCCTTCTATTGACTCTAAGATCCATACTCTTGGTTAAAGTTAAGAAAAGTCAAAGAAAAAGTCAAAAATCTTATTTTTGGGTGTAACACATAATTACATGTCAATTGATTTTATTACATTTAAAAAAAAAACTTTGAAACAATTAAAAACTCAATTGTATTGTATTCGTGCAAACTAGTTCATAAATAATAGTTAATGTTATAATCAAATGTGGCAACACCATGTGAATGGCTATATGACGAGCGCTAAATCGGTCGCACAATTTAGGCTCATTCAAACACATTTATAACAAACACCTCACTCAAACAAGTACAATGGCAAGCAAGGGTTCGGTCCACGGAGAACGGGAATCAAATGCTAAATAATCTTAATGCTCAAGCTAAATCGAAACCAAGGTATAAGTGGTGATTAACTAACAAACTACAACTAAAGTTTGAATTCAAAGGATTAAAACACTAGGGGAATGGGATTCACTCAACCAATAGCAATTAGGCAAATAGGGAGGAATAAGGGTAATGGAATAGCAAAGACCACATGCAAGACCAACATCAAACGATATGAAAACAGCTCAAATTACTAAGCTTAGATCCCTCATTAACTTAGCAATAAAAGATACATAATCATATTGCAATAGGTAATGAAACATTCAACTCGCATTTCCATGTCGAACCAAACATTTCATGCTCAAGTTCAATAATCTAGGTTAATTACTCCTATCATGAAGAACTAACAAGCAATCCCATATAATCAAGCTTAATCGCAATCCATCATCAAAATCACTCCCAAACTCACATAATCACCAATAGGTTGAGTTTCACCCAACCCCTAGCCAAGGGGACTACTCACAATTCATTGTGAGTACATGCAAATTCTAAGTTTGGATTATAAGTGATTCTAAAATTTTGGGAAAAGTGATTATCTATGGACAAAGCTAACATCTAACAACAATATATCAAGATTGAGAGAAAATCAAGTAGCTTACAAAACAAAAAAAATAAAATCAGAAAATAATGAAGGACAAATGAAAGAAGTTACTATTGAAGCTTCAAAAATGTTTGATAATTGCTGAAATTCTTAAGATAAATCTTGAAATTTGCTTCTACAATGATTAGATTTGAGAGTTTCTAAAACTAAATCAACTAATTTAATGAAGTTTCTAACTAAGAGAGAGTATCTTTTTTTGCTGAAAACTATTCTACTGTTTTTTTCTTCTCTCCCCCTCCCCCCCCAAAAAAAACGATCTCAAAAAGACCTTAAATAGTCCGTACAAAATTGGCTGAGATCGGGAAAAGGTCCGACCGAACTCTGGGTAGGTTCGGTCGGACTCAGGGTAGGTTCGGTCGAACTCTGGGTAGGCTCGGTCGAACCCCCCTGATCCTTGTTTGGTCGAACTTTTTGAGGTTCGACCTCTCCTGCAAAATTGCTGAAAACTGGTTTGACACTGCCTTCATTGCACCTTGGAGGTTCGGTCAAACTTTTCAAAAGTTTGACCACACCTAGGTTCGACCGAACCTTTCAGAGGTTCGGCCACACCTCCTCTTGCACTTCCTTTTCTTGCTTCCTCTCCTTCCATTTTGCTCCTCTTGCCTTTGTCCATGGCTTCCATACTTGGCCAAGGGGCCTCCCACCGTGCATAGGACCGTCATGGAACCTGCAAAAGATACCAAAGTTCACGAGAGCATGGGGATGATAAAATAATGCATAAAGATTATCAAAATAAGCGCAAATAAGCATTAATTTTCATCAACACATAAAGAAGCCATAAGAGGATAAATGAGGTGGAAAAACCTAAGAAAAATAAGAGGAAAAAGACCTAAATACTACCCCTAAAAGTGACATAAATGTCACTCATCACTATACACAAGAATTATTACTTGGATTTGTATTTTTTCTTTTACTAAACTTAATTCATATTTGCCGAACTTAATTAATCTAACTTTATTTTATAGAAGTTGATTATAATAAACTTAAATTTAAGTATTTTCACCGAATATCACTTCCTCTGTAATGAATTACTTTCAGGTAGAATCTTGTTAAATTTGACTCAATATATATTTTTAGGACATTAATATTTTACTTCCTGTCTTTTCTTTTAAATACAACAGTTCTCATTACACGCATGTCACTATTCCAATTAATAATCCTTTTACTTGTAAAATTTTTTAAAAATTGTATTCACTCTTTCCCTTTTTTATTTGCCTGTTTCCTTTCATAGTGTCCCAAAATGATGTGTCTGTTTCTGAAAATAACACATACTCATTACTTAATTGTTTTGTCTTCCTCATACAAAATACACATATACCCAAAAAATCATTACTTGCTTTTTATCTTTCCCATACAGTATTCTCTACTTTTTACTATTCCCATACAATATTCTCTATCAATTCATACCTATACAATATTCCTCTATTCAATTCATTCTCCTAATTACCGTGTTTTTTGAGTAATAGACATATCAAAAGGGGACGGATGGAGTATTAATAAAGTAATAATCGAGACAAATCTAAAAAAATCCACATAACTATATTTTTCTTGGACTAAAAATCATCAAAACTAGTTAAAGTGAAGTATATATATAGTTTAAAAGTCAAAGGGTTGCATTAAAAAAATATAAAAAAATAAAAATAAATAAATAAGATGCTATAATTTTATTTTTATTTTTTAAATAAAAATTGATTCATAAGTAAAAATCACACATTTACAAAGAGATTTAAATCTAATAAATACATGACAATCGAATCAAATAAAAACATCTTTTCAACAGAGCTATGATCGTTGTTGCAAATAGTACATTCTTCATACCCTCTTTTATATCGCTGTGATTTACAGTCTTTTTCGGCGGGGGGGTTATGTCGTCCATCGATCTGTTGTAGTCGTGAAAAAAAAATTTGTCTGATTCATTTTATTGTAATTAAAGGATTAACCTCTTTTTCGATCCCACACAAATCTTTACCCATGAAACAACTTGTACCATACTAAATTGTAAAATCAAAAGTGAAACAAAACCCACTATAAGGGCACTTACTACACTCAAACCCACTATAGAGAGACTTACTACTTTCAAAAAGTATAGTTTTATTGAATTCAATAACAAAAACATATAGAAATTTAAGAGAAAGGGTCAAAATAGTCAAATTTTCGGAGAAATTTGACTATTTCTGACCTACGAAATACTTATTTTAAATGGCTCTAAAGAGATTAAAATAGAGAGGAGATGACTAAGGTTTTATATACTATGAAACTGTATAAAGATGCTATAATTTTAACTTAATGACAAAAATTATAAATAGGCTAATGTTAAAGTTAATATATAGAGATGAAAAGGACATGGCACACTGAGCTAATCTATTTCACATTCTTTGTCATAAATATGACCAGAAAAGTTACTCCATCGCATTGTTTAAGTTCTATGGCCAGGAACCTAAAGTTGGACCAACTTACCAACTTCGAAGACAAGCCCACAAGGGTCACACATGGCCATGTAGTCGATAGGGCCGGATCCTATCATCATCTGTCACGTCTATTACCAATGTCCCATGTCTTTAGTTTACACATTTTGGCTGGGGTCAGTTTATTTTTATAAAGAAGCTCCGTTGAGAACCAACATCTTAGATTCTTAGGAGCCATTTCCAAAAAAAAAATGCTCAAACATGGTTATTAAAATCCCAATTTAATCCTACGATTTCATGATTCTATGATACAAAAATGGAAAATTAATGTGGATTGTAAGTAAGATCTTAAGATATGCATAATCGTACAATCCTTCTTGGATAACAATTATAAAGGGTAGGATCTTGATACAATCTTGTGCTATTACGATCCTACAATCAGATTCTACATTTGAATACATCTTAGAAGTAAGTAATTTTAACATATAGCACTTTTTTTGGTTAAGTACTTTATTGTTCACATGCAATTTTGGTTAAAATATTCAATCAAAGTTACTAAGTAAACATGTACAATTCAAAGAGATTCACATAAATTTTTCAATCGATCACTTGATATTAATCATAGTTAAACCTTATTAGTTATTTTGACTACCTTGAACATAATCAATTGAAATACATAATTTAGTCAAAATGTAGCATAATGTATGATTTTTTTTTCACTTATAAGTAGGATTGTATGATCCAATGATCCAATTCTATTCTCATAACCTTGTGCTCAAAGATATCAAAACTTCTTTATTATGTCTCATTTTTCCAAGTTTCTCAATCTACCGTGTTGTACACATAAGCAAAAAAGTATTGACTTTTTTAGGAGCATAAATCAGCTAATTAGCAATTAATAAAAGTAAAATCACTAATTCCATTAAGGGTATTACCCAAGATAATATCACTAATAAACGGTTTTAATGTAAACCAACAAAAAAAGAAATTCGGCCAATTCCTATGGAAATCGCTCCCAACGTAGACATTATTCTATTCATCTTATTCAAACAATATTTATAAAAATAATTTTACTTAATTATAAATAATAAAACAACAACAACGATTGAAATGATTAAAAAATAAGTCCAAAGAAACAAGGCATCACAACCACAATATCACATTTGAAATTGTGGAAGATCTTAACGGGATAAAAACTATTCCCTCTGTCTCACGTCATTGTCATTTTTGGGTCAAACTTTGAAAACTGTAACTATAAATTACCATTAATCTATAAGATATAATATAGTCACATGAGATCTTGTTAGACTCGTTCCATTGTATATTTTATTAATATCGCATTTATATAGTTTTTACGTCTATGAAAATAAAGATATATATACGTTTTAAGTCGCGTCTTAGAGATCGTGAAAAGTTAAATGCGCCAATAAAGATAGAAACATAGGGAATAGAATGCAAGGAGTAGTACACAACTAACTTTAGTCACTAAAGACCCATTCCAGTGAAATTATTGTTAGGTTTAGTTAATAATATCATGTCCCTAATCTTACTTAGGCTCTGTTATTATGCTAAAGTGAGTAAACTGAACTAAAATAGACCAATAAACTAAACTTAGCGGAATAAAAAGTAAGTCCAAAAGAACAGGATGACTTAAAGAATGCAATTTCATTGAAACTAATAAAAAAAATTAACGCAAGAAGAAAGTATAAGAGAAAGGGTTGAAAATAGACAAATGTCTTAATAAATTTGACAATATTTGGACTATAAACCACCTATTTATTATGAATCCTAAAGGGAAAAAAAGGGAGAGAGAAGAGAAGGGGCGGTTATGATTTTGTTTATGATGACTCACCCAGTACATTGTGAGCTTTTACAATCATTTTTAAGAAAGGACATCGTAGTAAGTTTCAATTGCCTAAATGTTGTACTCTGTTTAAAATGTTTATCACTTTTGGTATATGTCTACATAATTTTTAATGTAATTTTGTAATTAAAATATCTCAAGCTACACATTACACAAAATTATAAAAATTGCATATTAGAATACTAAAAATCAAAATGAATTTAACAAAAATTCTCATGATTATATTTTTGATGTATAGAAAAACTATACTTCCTCCGTTCCAATATTATTGCAACAACTGGACTTTTGCACTATTTATCACTCTTGTTTGTCTATATAATATGATTTATACGTTAAGCGAAATATAGTCATGTGGGATCTTGTAAGAGATTCGTCTAATAAAATAATTTCACAATATCAATTTTTTTTAATAATTATTACTCTTATACAAATATAGATATCTAACATATAAAATATGTTTTAAAATACATAATCTCATTCTTGTTGCAATATCATTGGAATTGAGGAAATAACTGCTAGCTATTAATTTACTACATTCTCTTTCCATTAAAATCCCACAAGATTCCAAATAAAACAAATAAAAGAAAACCGTAGGGAATAACAATAATTGTATTTTAAAAATTGACTGTTCGTCTTTCGTATGATTCAAATCTTGATTTTGTCTTTCATATAAGACAAATTTTAATTTATTTTCTATTTTACTTGTTATCTAATGGAAACATTGTGAAAGATAATATTGTTGGAATATTAATAATATTCATTATCTTATGAATTGTGTAAGAAAACCATATACTACCTCTGGTTCAATTTATTCGCAATAAAGAGGAGTATTGCGGACTTCTAGGCAAAACTTTTTAAGGGGGTTAAATGATAAGAAATGGTAAGTAATTAGGTGAGTAAAAAAGGAGAGAAATGTTGTGGTCCCAACTTTATTAAAAGTAAAACAATGGAGATTTTTTTGGGTTGGTGGTTTCCCACCCAAATTTTTCTGAATTTTTAAAGGTAGGAGCCTTTTTTTTTGTTGGGTTTTCTCCCACCCAAATTTCCCAAAATTTTTAAAAGGAGGTGTGAATTTTTGGGACTCACATTTTTCCCTCCTAATTTTCATCGAAAATTCAAACAATTTGCCAAACTCCCCTAATTTTTTTTTACTGTTCATCACATTCAATTCAAAATCCCCTTATAAAAAGGGGACTCCCCAAATCAGCCATCACAATTGTTTTTTCCTATTTCAATGGGGATTGGGAAGGGGGGAAACCATAATTATTGTTTACCTAAAAGAGAACAAGTTAAGATTTACAAAACCAGGCAGCCTACAAATTACATCAACCTACAGTTAGTGCACAATTAGCCTAAATTCTAATTGTTGTGTTCATCAAAAGCAACATCCATATGTACTGAATTTGGGCTCCGTTGAAGACCATAAAAAAACTCCAACCGCCACTTCATCACCATCAATCATCCTGGAAAATAAAAGGCAAGGGACTTGTTTGGGGTAAAATTACCCCAGCCACATGGCCCAATGGCAGAGCGACACGTGGCACCTTGCTATTGGTCAGCAGGGCTCCAATCCCTGCTGACACGTGTCCTAGGAACCCTAAATGGGGAACCAATGCTCCCCACTATAAATAGTGGGAGAGTCCTCATTAATGAAGGAGGCAATTGCATTCAATACATTCATAAATACACTTACACCAAAACCGAGCAATATTAATTGCGGAATTCTCCCATTACGCGAGAAGCAATTTTACTCTTTACGCACTTCCTTCCTCCCGTACATTACTGACTTGATCGTCGGAGGCGGAGCTCCACCCAACCGGAGTCTCCGTGGTTTTGCAGGTACAGGCAGTCGAAGGGCATTCTTGGAATTGTAACTCTCCCGCAGGACACTTCAAAAAAACCCCGAAACATTTGGCGCCGTCTGTGGGGAGAGTACTTCTGAGATGACTTCTAACCCTATACCACCGGATCGGGACAAGCGGCCATCGGCCGAGCCTGAGGTCCAGACGGACCATGAAAGCGGTGATGATTACGGACTCGACACCTATGTGGCCCCAGACGGGTCCTTCAGAACAAAGCACACCCGTTCCAGGGATAAGAAGGAACGGGATAACAACCAAGCTTCTCCAAGCAACCCAGCCGACAACCCGGTTGGAGCTGCACAGGCGGCAAAAGGCTCTGCTCCCGTCACAAGGAACGAACTCATGACCTTCATGAATAGTTTCAAAGGCGAAATTCAGAGCCTTATTCGGTCAGCTACTCCCAAGAAGAGTCAGCCGGCCAAGAAGCCTTCTAACAAGAAGGCAATCAAGGACCGGGTCCCTACTCCTCATCCAAAGCAAAAGGAGGGGGAGGGCCTCAGGTTCGATCAAAACCGGCTCCGCTTCCCGCAAGCGGAACCCAGACAACCCATCCGACACTTGCAGCCGGATGGTTCAAAAAAGATATTCTCTGACGCCCGGATGTTTCTCCAAGAAAAGAGAAGTCTGGCGTCTGCGTCGGCTTCAACGTCGACCTTTCCAGACAGTTTCCGTGACACCTCTAACAAGCGTACGGGAACAAGTCTAGGGAGTTAGACGGGAAAACCATCCGCCCGGTCTGGACCCCAAGTGATCCAACCTGGTCTATTTGGTTCGCCGAATAGGCTGGGTGGATCCCCTTTCACCCAAATGGGTCCGTTTGGCAGAAATATGCAGCAGCCGTTCCAGCTCATGGACTGGCAACAACGCCTGCTGAATTTGGGAGAACATCCCTTGGCGTTCTCCCCTGAGATAACCCAGGCGGCACAGCCGGCTAAGATTAAAAACGTGTTGGTAGGGGCCTATGATGGTACCTCCAACCCAGAAGATAATTTAATGGCTTATTCCAACCTCATGTACCTAAAGGGGTTGGATGATGTCGTCTGGTGCCGATGCTTCCCGGCTACCCTGAAGGGCATTGCCCAACGGTGGTTTGGTAACTTACCAGCCGGCTGCATCAATAGCTTCAAGACCCTGGCGTACTTATTTACGTCGAACTTCTCAATGAACATCCCGGCCAAAAAGACCAGCCTCGATCTGGGGGCAATACAACAGGGTGACAGAGAAGGGCTCCGTTCGTATGTCAGGCGGTTCAATCTTATGAGAATTCAGATTCAAGGGCTGTCTGACGAAGTTGCTTACACAGACTTCTTTAAAGGTCTGAAGGATGGGTCAACTTTCAAGTTTGACCTCGTCCGGAAAAGGGTAGCCACCCTCCAAGAGGCGTTAATGGAAGCTGAAGCCTACATACAGGCGACGGAGCTTTGTGCTGTAAAGCAGCCGTCGGATTTAAAAAAATCCGACAAAAGAGACAGCCGACAACAACAACAACAGCCGGCTAAAAAGGAAGAAAAGAAGAGAAAGGAGGTCTGGGCTGCAGACCGATCTGGTCAGCCGGATCAGAAGCTCAGACGGAAATCTGAACCGTACGTTCCCAAGTACGAGTTCACAAAGGACTGCTCCTCTATCCTCATGAAGATCAAGGACCGGATGTCTCTCGACAAGCCGGCTGTTATGAAAAGCCCCATAGGCAGCCGGGACAAAAGCAAATACTGCCAGTACCATGAGGATGTTGGCCATGACACTAATGGTTGCTATAGCCTCAGGCGGCTATAAGACCGTCTGGCTGATGAAGGGGCTCTGAAGTCTTATTTGCCCAAAGCCAAGGGTAACACCCTGGCCAAGAAAGGGCAAGCGGCAAAAGCTGTTCTTGCAAATTCAGAAACGGATGAAGAGACCATCTTCACAATAGCAGGTGGCTTTGCCGGAGGGGGTCCCACTATCAGGGGCACCAAAGATAACATCAGGAAGATGGTTAACTCAGTTAAGGAGAGCCAGGCGTCAAAAGACATCTTTCCTGAGGTCCTTATTTCCGAAAAGGACCGAGGCAAGGTCAGGCGGCCTCACGATGACCCCATAGTCATCGAATGCAAGGTTGCCAATCAGAGAGTTGGCCGGATCCTAATAGATACCGGGAGCTCGTGTGACCTAATCAGTTATCAGTGCTTGACCAAGCTCAAGTACAAATCCAGTAGTATGCACCAGGCACCCCACCCGCTTGTTGGTTTTGGGGGAGGCGTAGTGCATCCGGTAGGAAGCATAGATCTTCCCATCCGGATGGGTGAAAAGGGGGAAGGACGTCACATGGTGATCAAATTCTTGGTTGTAGAAGAGCTCGCCGCCTACAACATGATTTTTGGCCGTCCGACCCTCAATAAGTCCGAGGCTGTCATCGTTCCTTCTCTCATGCTTGTCAAATTTGAAAAGGACGATGGTACAGTCGGTTCCCTTAAGGGGGACTAGAGGACGGCTAGGGAGTGCTATCTCTCTGACGTCAAACCTACTATGGGGGCAGCCGGAGACGGTAACCCCATAGACCTTGATAACTGCGATACAGCAGTCCCGACTCCAAGAGCAGCCGGTAAGAAAAGAAAGGCGGGCCAGACGGATCCCATCAAGCAAGAAAAATAGCAATCACTAGCTGGGGAAAGGTCAGATGATCAACGACCTCAGCCGGCTGGTGACTGCATTGATGTCGTCTTAGACGACAGCTGTCCTGACAGAGTTGTCAAGGTTGGGACGGTTGCTTATGAACGGTTCGGGGCAGACCTGCTCCAACTTCTAAGAGAATTCAAAGACATCTTTGCCTTTGAAGTGGAAGAGATGACAGGCGTCAGCCCGAATCTAGCTGTCCACAAGCTTTCCGTGGATCCTAAAAAGAAGCCGGTGAGGCAGAAAAAGAGGGATCACGGTGAAGAGAGATCTCAGGCGGCAGCGGCTTAGGTCAAAAAATTGTTAGATTCTGGGTTGATCCGGCAATGCTACTACCCGGATTGGGTAGCAAACGTTGTCCTCGTGAAAAAGCCGAATGGTACTTGGCGGATGTGTGTAGACTACACAGATCTGAACAGAGCATGCCCAAAGGACAGTTACCCGCTTCCAAAGATCGACAATCTAGTCGACTCTACAGCCGGTCATGCTCTGATGAGTTTCATGGATGCCTACTCAGGTTTCCACCAAATACCCCTATGGAAAAAAGATCAAGAAAAGACGGCCTTCGTCACTGATTAGGGGTTATTTTGTTACAAGGTGATGCCGTTTGGGTTAAAAAATGCACCGGCTACATTCCAGCGCATGATAAACACCGTTTTCATCAATCAGATTGGCAGGAATGTAGAGGCGTACATTGATGACATGATAGTCAAATCCAAGCTACAGACGGATCACCTACTGGACCTCCGAGAAACATTCACCACACTCAGGCAGCACCGGGTCATGCTTAACCCAAAGAAGTGTGTGTTTGGTGTTGAGTCTGGGAAGTTTCTCGGATTCTTGATCGATCAAAGGGGCATAGAGGCTAATCCGGAAAAAGTACAGGCGGTCATTGACATGCGGTCTCCCCGCACGGTAAAAGAAGCCCAGAAATTGACCGGTTGCCTGGCGGCGTTGGGAAGATTTCTTAGCCGATCAGGTGACAAGTGCCTCTATTTCTTCCAGGCCATCTGGAAGAGGTCCAGATTCGAGTGGGGTGAAGAGGCGGAAATGGCATTCCAGAAGCTAAAGCAACACTTGCATTCGTTGCCAAGGCTAGTGAGCCCCCTGCCCCAGGAGGTCCCTTATATGTATCTAGCCGTCTCTAATCATGCCCTTAGTGTCGTTCTCCTCGCTGAGAGAGACGGTAATCAGCTCCCGGTGTATTTCATCAGCCATGTTATTAAGAATGCTGAACCCCGGTACCCCATGATTGAAAAATTTGGGTTGGCCCTGTTCGTCGCAGTCAAACGGTTGAAGCCCTACTTTTTGGCTCACCGGGTGATTGTATATACAGACCAGCCGCTCAAGCGCCCAATGACTACCATCGAGTCATCCTGCAGAATGATCAAGTGGGCTGTTGAAATACAGAGCCTCGAGATAACTTTTGAGCCCAGGCGGGCAGTGAAAGGCCAGGCATTTTCTGACTTCATTGTCGAGATGACCAGGCCGGTGCAACCGGAAAATCCTGATCAGGTTTGGAAGTTATTCGTAGACGGTAGTTCTACGGTGAACGGTTGTGGTGCAGGCGTCATATGTCATTCTCCGGAAGGGGATAAGTTTGAATATGCACTACGGTTCCGATTCCAAGCCTCTAATAAAGAGGCGGAGTATGAAGCCCTGGTAGCCGGTATACGCATGTGTAAGGCAGCAGGGGCAACAAAAATCAGCGCCTTCTCAGACTCTCAATTGATTGTTAGCCAGTACAATGGTGACTATGAGGCCACCCATCTGGCTATGATCAAATATCTGCAGGCGGTTAGTGAAGAGGCCGTGTCACTTGATGAATTTCATCTAAGTCAGGTGCCCCGGTCCGAGAATAATCAGGCGGATGCCCTTTCCAAATTGGCATCATCCGCCTCCTGTGATGCACCTTGAACGGTTTTTTTGGGAAGTCATTGAGAAAAGAAGCATTGATCATGAGCCCATAGGTATCCTGGACCGAAGTGCCACCTGGATGGACCCCATCCGGGGTTACTTGGCAGACGGTACCTTACCGGATGACCCTTCTGAAGCAATGGCACTCAAGAAGCGTGCTCTGAGCTTTGTTATGCATCATGGAGAACTTCTCCAGAAGGGTTATCTATAGCCGTTTCTAAAGTGTGTAACCCCTGAAAGAGGAAGAGAGGTTCTAGAGGATCTACACGCGGGTTTTTGTGCCTCACACATAGGCGGCAGGTCCTTGGCAAGAAGAACCAGACGGCAGGGTTACTTTTGGCCTACTCTTGAGGAAAATGCCATGGATTTGGTGAAACAGTGTGATAAATGCCAAAAGTTCGCCCGACTGATACATCGACCGGCAACTAACTTGACAGCCATCCATAGCCCGGTTCCGTTCGCAAAATGGGACATGGACATTTTGGGTCCTTATACGCCTGCATCAGGCGGTCGCCAGTATATTTTAGTGGCAGTAGATTACTTCACCAAATGGGTTGAAGCAGAGGCGGTCAAAGGCATAAAAACAAAGGACGTGATCTCCTTCATTTGGAGAAATGTCATCACCCGGTTTGGGGTTCCAATGTCTATGGTCTTTGATAATGGACCTCAATTCGAAACGCCTGTCCTAAAGAGCTGGTTGGGAGACCAAGGAATCTCCCATTGTTTTGCATCCGTTGGCCGTCCTGAGGCAAACGGGCAAGTTGAGGCCTTCAATAAGCTGCTCTCAAACGGTATAAAAAAGAAGGTGGAAGAGCCGGTGGACTATGGGCAGAGGAACTACCTCATGTCCTTTGGGCCATCAGGACCACTGAAAAAGGGGCAACCGGTGAAACCCCATTTCTTATGGCATACGGCACTGAGGCGGTGCTCCCTATTGAACATTATGAGCCAACACTTCGCATCATGCTATATGATGAGGCGGCCAACTGGGAAGCCATGCGGCTTGCACTAGATGCTCTCCCAGAGCGAAGGGGCAACGCAGCCTTGCGTTATGAGATTTACCGCCTGAGAATGACAAGAGCCTACAACAAACGGGTTCACAAACGGCCCCTGAAAGTAGGAGATTTTGTGCTTCCTAAAATGGAAGCAACCGGTAGGGCCAATCAACAAGGCAAACTGACCCCAAATTGGGAGGGTCCCTACCGGATCTTTGAAGAAGTACGAGGCGGCACATACCGCCTGGAAACCCCAGACGGTAGAAAACTGCGTAGAACCTGGAATGTAGATAATCTTCAAAAGTACTACTTCTAGAAATTGCATAGTTTTTGTAGATTTCTGTATAATTAATGAGAGATATACTACATATCGTGCTTATATGTGCCATGTCTTGTGCTTAACACAAGCGGCCCCCTTTACCGATTTCCCATGCGCCTGTCTTGTGCCCAACACAAGCGGGCCCGGAAAATTAATGAATCAGCCGGTGACATCCATTCGGGTGAATTCATCGAAGAGAACATCTCCCATTTGGGTGGAAAATTGTTCTGGTGATCCATGGCACCAAAGAATTGTGGGTTAGCATTCCCAAACATGCAACCGGCCCCCTCTTTGGATCAAGTATCATTTAAGGCTGATCTCAAAACAGACAGCCGGTACTTAGCGTGCTGCCCAATCGACTAAGAGAAGGCAGACTTCAAGCATCTGGCTTAAGCAAATTGACACCGTAAATCCTACGAAGATCTCTCCCAAAAGACCAGCCGGTGTGTCTTTAAAAACCGGCTGCATTTCGTCTTCACGGATGGCACTTAACACTTAGCAAAAATCGTTAGTATTTGCGCTATAGCATATGGATAGCCGCCTGGCACCATTTTGTCTATGCCAGCCTCCTATCCAGGGGAAATTACCTATCCTAACCCCAACAAGTCATGCGGAAACACATTCATTCAAAAAGCATGCGAAAAAACATTCATTCAAAGCGAAAAGCAAAATCATCCAAAACCGGATCATTCAAAACCGGATCAATCGGTAGAAATGTAGTAAAATTAACCGGCACAGCTGGTGAAAATGTTAAACTTGTTTACAGAATAAACCGGCACAACCGGTGAAAATATCAGTACTCAAAATGAAATATAACAGCAGAGTAAGCCGACCCTTCCGGCGCTATTATAAGATAATGCACGGCGTGCAGGCTGGGAGGTCTTTGCTACTCTAGCTGCACTGTTACTCGGTCGCCCTGAGCCTGGCTTCCTTCCGGATGAGTTGAGTCGGTGTTGGGAACAGAGTCGGGAGCAACCTCATCCTCGACTGTCGCCTCCAAAGCAGCCGCTTCCGCCTACATTCGCTGGAACTCGGCGTCCACCCATTGCTCATACGGTTCGGGCCCCGGCTTGCCCTCCTCTTCAGCCAGAATAGCCAGGTTTGCGTATTTGTAGGCGAGCTCCCAGATGTTGTAGTCTGCACCCGGGTGGATGATGGAGAACGCCCTCTTCATTCTGTTCTCGCAGTCCTGCTCATTCTCCTCAATGAGCCGGCTCTGATCAGCTTCTAGAGTGGCCTGGGAGTTTCGCTGAGCATCAGCAGCCTCCTTGACCAGGCGGTAATTCTCTAGTTGCAGCTGTTTGCTGCTCTTCTCCGCCTGGTCGAGCCGCTTGAGGGGCTCTTCGTGCTTTTTCAGCTCATCTTCAGCATTATCCAGGGCCGCCTGGAGGTTGTCGATTTTGAGCTTGGACTCTGAGAGGGCCCGTTGGAGGGACTTGACCTGATCCGCCTGTTGCATGATTATAGCTTTAGTTTCTAAGTCATGCACTATCATGGAATAGTGAGCAACGCTATGTGCGTCATCCGCAGAACGTTTGGCTCTTCTTACCTCTTCCTGCTTGCGGATGTAGGCCTTCTTAAGCCCCTCCACGCGGAGCAGTGCCTGCAACAACAACACAACCGATATTAGTTGAAAGACCGGATGGGTATATTACAAATTAAATGCCGGGTGGGTACTCAATGACTTACATCGACCAGCTCGACCATCACCCGGTCGGCATTGAAGGTATTGATTCCAGGAATCGCCTCCTTCTCGTCCCGGGGGACGGCTTTCAGCACGGCCCTGGCGTATTGAGCAGCGTCCGGCCAGCGTGGTGAGTTATCTGCACCAGAAACAGACGGTGAGAATGCCGCGTATGCTCCACCTACGGACAGCCGGCTGATCGGAGAATCCCCCTGCTGCGACGAGGAGTATGACTTTACTCGCATGGGTAGGTCGAGCAACGTGAGGTTGAAGGGGTTTGTACCTTTTTGGGAAGACGTTTGGCCTCCAGCAGAAGATGGACCGGGTGCGGTCCTTATTGGAACGACCCCTTTCAAGGCCGGTTCAGTGTTTGACCCGTCTGGGGTCTTTATTGATTTACCGCCGATTGTAGCCCGGGCGGTAGAGGCGGTTTTCTGCACCTTGAGTGCAGGCTCTTTGTCGGATCTGTTTTTGCAAAGAGCGGGGAATAACACCCCCATCCTGAAACAAGACCATAAACGGTTAGATGAATAAATAGCTAAAACAACATCAAAGACAAACTCATAGAGAAGGTCAGGCGGGCTAACCTTTTTAGCCGCCTGAGCGGCAAGTTTCTTCTCCAGATTCTCCTTTCGGATATCTGAAGCCTTTTTTGCGGGTGTTTTAGCGGTGGGTAGCATCTTCTTAGCTTCTTCTGCAAAACGAAAGCACATCCGGTCAGAGATATGAATTTTACATTGCAATCAAGAGAAAAAGGTCAGCCGACATCAAATTAACCGGCTAGGGTTTGTAACCTTTGTTCTTAAACATTCTGCTAAGCCCACAGGCGGACAAGAAGCACTCGTCCTTGAAAAATTCGTGTTTAGGCACCCAATTCTTGGGTACCCTTATTATCTCTCCGGTTGAGAGAGAGGTAGAGGTCAACTCAAAAATCCGGAGTCCAGAATGGCCTTCCTATCATTATCAGGAACTGGGGGCAGCCGACACTTCTGCCCCAAAAGCTCTGGCTTCCGGTTGTAGGTCCGGTACTCCTTGTTTTCCTCCTTAGACGGAGCTTTGACCAGATAGAACCGGTTCTTCCAGTCCGACCATTTGGACGGCTTGTCCAAGGTCATCATATATTGGGGGTGGGTTGTCGACGTGTACCAGGCCATCCAGCCACCTAGGCTCCGGCTCAAGTAGTGCATATGGGCAAACGCCTCCCAGCCGGGATTGAGACCCTGCATCTCGCAGGCGGCGATGTACCCTAAAATATTCACCCAAGAATTCGGGGTGAGTTGCCAAACGCCTAGGCCATACCCCCTAAGTATGGCCTTGATCGTGTTGTGAAGGGGGAAGCGGACGTCGGATAGGAAAGCCGCCTCATAGCATCCAAACCAACCGTTAGCGTTGGGCTGGTCATCTTCCCATACAACTGTCCCGAACTCCCCCGGTACGGTCATCTTGTATCCCTCACCAAGCGGCCGCCTGGTAATAAAGTCTTGTAGAGAAGACTGCATAAGGGCGTGGTCCTTCAAGGAGACGGCGATCAAGAGAGGGTCGTTTTGGCTTTGCCACGAAGGCCTCTCCGCCTCCTCGCTATCCTCTAACATGGTTAAGTAGCTGGAGCTACTGCTTTCAGCCCGATCGTCATCGGAGCCAGATGGGGAGTTGGGAGCCTCGTTGGCGGCTTTTGTCTGCTCATCTTCCTGAGCCGGAGAGGTCTCCTCGTTATAAGAGCCTAGAATGCTATCGCTTGGGGTGGCGGGGGTACCGCCGGATGGTTCTCTAACCGTCCCGTCTGGGCCTTGATTTTCAGGCGATAGCTCGTTTGAGTCTCCACCTCTGTAATTGGGGTCCATAGCCGTTCCCCTAATTCTGGCCATTGTGTCCTGCACAGACACGGAGTCGGTCAATACAGGCGTTGAAAAGGGGAAATTCCAAAGATCAGAGGCGGCAGATCCAGTTCTAGACTCAGCCGTACTAATTGACCGGCTGAGTTCACAACTATGGTCCTGATATGGGTATAAAGGGTCCATCTACCTATGGGACTTATAAACAAAAATGCAAGCAAAAAATACGCAAACGGAAATACATGGAAAAGCAAGAAGGAATAGAGACGGTACCTAGAGTAGAAGAGAGTTGAAACCTCAAGAAATTTCTTGGGGATGCTTGCGAAGACACAGACGGTTGGAAGACCGGCTGGGTTCTCTGGGGTACCCTCTCGAAAATCTATTTGCTTGCTTACTACTTCACAGACGGTCTGAAAACCGGCTGCTCTTAAAGCTATCAAATCTCTGTGTGCTCTGAATTTCAAGTATCGGATGCTCTCAAATGCCGGATGCTCTCAAAATTCAAGAAAATTCACAAAGTTTGTAAATGTGCTCTCGTGTGCTTCCTTACCTATTTATAGGGGTTGTCCCAGAAGGCGAAGGGACGCGACCCTTCCCCTTCTGCTTTTCTTTCTTCCTTCAGTTAGAATTCGAAGGGTAAAAAAAAAAAAAAAAAAAAAAAAAGGTCAGGTCTCTTCTCAGGTGCCACGTGGCACCTTGCCACGTCAGCACCTGAGAGGGGAAAATGTTTGGGGTAAAATTACCCCAGCCACGTGGCCCAATGGAAGAGCGACACGTGGCACCTTGCTATTGGTCAGCAGGGCTCCAATCCCCTGCTGACACGTGTCCTAGGAACCCTAAATGGGGAACCAATGCTCCCCACTATAAATAGTGGGAGAGTCCTCATTAATGAAGGAGGCAATTGCATTCAATACATTCATAAATACACTTACACCAAAACCGAGCAATATTAATTGCGGAATTCTCCCATTACGCGAGAAGCAATTTTACTTTTTACGCACTTCCTTCCTCCCGTACATTACTGATTTGATCGTCGGAGGCGGAGCTCCACCCAACCGGAGTCTCCGTGGTTTTGCAGGTACAGGCGGTCGAAGGGCATTCTTGAAATTGTAACTCTCCCGCAGGACACTTCAAAAAACCCCGAAACAGGACTCATGGCAGAGTTCTTTGAAGAACTCTTTTTTAGTTTACACCAGCTTTACGATGAGGAACAAGTAATGACAGCATATTAGCAGTCCATAAATGAGGCTGAAATGAATTACCAAGAACCAATTAATCATGAACCAAGCATGGAACGAGAAGAAGGCAGCAATTCAGATGCAAATGATGGTATGATGCTGATGATGATACTGAACAGAATGCTCAAGCTCATAATTATGGCAGAAACAATAGGGAAATGACAGTAGAAGAGAGAAGGTAACTTGTTGATGAGATCATGTTTAACATGGAGGAGTACTCATTACTAAGAGGATTTTTATCCAACTTGGCCAGAAAACATCATGTTCATAGATCATCAAAAACAAGATGCTTTCAGGTAATTAAAAAGCACATGGAAGAGGGAGTTTTTGTCGATCTTAGGACAAAAAAGTCAGGCAAAACTAGTAGAAAACCTACAGAGTACACTGATGAATTTCTCACATTAGTCCCTTTGTACAAAAGAACCATAGATAAGGGTTATGCTACAACCCTTCATATTTCTAAGTCGACATTGGATAGGTTAAGGACAAGGGATAGACTAAGAACATACACAAATACAAATCACCCAGCCCTAACTGATAACCATAAAATAGCAAGAATGAAGTGGGTTCTTAGTCATATTAACCCCATTCCAGCTGAAGGGGACCCTACGTTCATTGATATGCAACAAGTAATACACATTGATGAGAATTGGTGTTACATAAACCCAAAAACAAGGACATTTTATCTTCTTCCTAAAGAGGAAGACCCATACAGAGCACAACAGTCAAGGAGGTTTAAGATCAAGGCCATGTTTTATGGGGATGATAGGCAAGCTAGTGTATGATGAAAACAAAAATCTGATTCATGATGGGAAGTATGGGATGTTTCCCTTTCTCAAGTATGAGATGGCAAAAAAAAGAGCAAAAACAGAGACAATGGCACATTAGAGGCAAAGGATGTGTAGAGTATAAACAAGGAAGCAATTAGGGACATGCTACTGAACCATGTGTTGCCTACACCACATGAGCAATGGCCTTCACACTTGACCAAGATTACAATCCAGTGGGATAATGCAATACCACATCAGGTTCCACAAGATCTAGTATTCCAAGCAGCCACACAAACAAATGGATTCAACATACAGTTTATTTTTCAACTAGCTTAGTCACTAAACATGAATGTTTTAGATTTAGGACTTTTCAATGTCATTCAATCACTAAATTACCAATCATTTCCTAAGAATTTAGTTGATCTTATCAAGGAAGTACACATGGATCACACTTCAATCATGCATGGTAGAAGTACTGACAAAGAAGGGTGGAAACAACTACACACCACCACACATGAAGAAGAGTAGTCTGAACAGATTAGGTATACTTTCAGATTTACTAGAAGTTGACAGGGAACTCATTGCAAATGTGGTGTATTATCTAAACACAATATCAGTCCTAACAACTGGTCAAGATGAAGCACATATGGAAGTGGATGCAGATTGAAGACAACAAAGATGCAGGAGAGCTTTTGGGAAACTCATTGACTGCCACACATAACCAGTAATATCTAAACTTATTTTTTGCTTTGTTTATGTACTGGTTAGGTGTATTTTGGTAAATACTTAGGACACATTCTTAGGTAGTCATGTATACAAGTTAAGTAGTGTTTTGTAAAAATGACACCCCTTTGACATTAATGAAAAAAACCAACACTTTTGTACACAATATCCATTGGGTAGTGTTAGTTTTCATCCAAAGCATCAATGAGTTATGGTAGCTCAATAAAAAACTCAATCAAAGGTAACCAGAGCATCCAACCTACTTAAATAGATATCAGATGAGTCCCTTCATCATTTGGATGTCACACAGTTAGATGCAATTAGGGGCAGGGGACTCAATGCATCAACTATATAACAAGAACAAGGGACTCAAGGCATCACAACAGAACAACCAATAGGCCAACCAACATGTTTGAAATAGCACCAACAGAACCCCAAGGGACTCAACCATCAACAACTAAATCATAAAATCAGTCATCAACTTCAATATCATAAATAATAGGCCACAACATTATCTACCTTAACACAAGAAGCACAGGGGACTCTAGCATACAATACTAAATCATAACATAAATCATCAACTTCAAAATCATATCATCAACCAACAACAACAACATGGCAAGTAACATGTTAAAAATCCAACAAAAACCACCATCAACATGCAACAGTTATGGTTTCCAAGGCAAATAACAATCCAAACCACAATTAACCAAAATTAAACAAAACATAAAATTAGGGTTTAAAAATTTACGCTGCCCAATTAGTTGGGGAAATGTAGTACTGGGGGTAGTAGATCTGAAGGTAAGCCATGTACACATCATCTGGCTTCAGACCTTCAGGGAGCCTAGATCTAACGCGCTTGCCACCAAAACTTGGCCCAGCAGAACTCCTAGCCATCATAGGATAGGACTCAGGTGGCTGGAGCACTTCACCAGCAGTGAGCTTAGGCAAGGCAGACTCCCCAGTCTCATATCCAGCGTCTAGGACCACTCTAGCAGGTGCAGCAGCCACCACAGCATCAGCGGTACCCTCAGCAGCAGGTTGATGGACCAGATCTACAGCGGGAGTTAGTGGATCGCCGTTCTTAGATCCAGGAGCCTTTGAGGGTTTCTCCTCCTTGTCGCTGGAGATATACTCTATGAGTTTAGCCCCACGGATCCTCCTCCTCACAATAATGGAAGCACGGAATACTAGTTTCATGATACCAAAACCACGGCGAGGTTTGTACCTCGTAAAAGATGGACGAGGATCGGAGAAGAGAGTTTTGTAGCAGAAGGAAGGGACTCGTAGCACTGGAGATCTGGGTTTTCATCGTCAGATGAAGCCATGGTGAGAGAAGGAACAGTAAAAGAGAGGAGAAAACCCAGAAACTGAAGACAGAGAAAGGAGAAAAACCAGAAGATGAAGAGAGAGAAAGAGAGTGTTTTGGAGAGAAAGAGAGTTCTTTGGTTATATGAAGAGGTAGGGTTTAGGTCAAGGGTGGGTTTTTATGGATAAAAATTCCAGAATTGAATGCGGACTTGACCATCTTCAACATGAATTGAATGTAGATGCATTCAATGAAGGTGGTTGGGAAATGGAGGAACTTAAAAGGTTGGGGTTAATTTTGGTGGGAATCGTTAGGATAAGTAATCTGATCTTAAACATAATGAAATTAGATTAGGAGTAGTAATAAGGTGTTAAAAAAAAGTAAGGGTAAAAAAATCATTTTGCAGGCTAAAACTTACTAAATAAGGAAATAAATTGTTGCATGTAATGTGAACCTTCTGTTTTAGGTAATTGTTGCGAGTAAATTGAACCGGAGGTAGTAGTTAGTTTTGATGCTTGACTAATTTATTTTCAAAATTAAAAGAGCCTATTTTGTACACCCGGATGTACCGTACACCTAAAGTTATTTGCTCATTAATTTTTGCTCATTTAATAACTAAGCAAATGACCTTGGGTGTACGGTACACCCGGGTGTATATAACAAATTCTACAAAATTAATAGTTGCTCTTACATGAGATAACCTAATATCATACATTTAACTAGAACAAGATATATGGTCTACAATCTCTATTGCTTGAGATTTTTGAGATTATTCTGTCATTGTCATAACATGGTTCCCGTTGACATAGATACTTCTTATACATAGCTTTTATTTAACATGTAATACATGATTATATTATTAAAATAACAAGACAAGGGTTAACCTAAGTATACACTTGGATAATCTATACATAACGATTATTTATAGTACATTATATTTTTATGAGAAGTTCTGTTTATACGAAATATAAAAAGATCTCTTACATAATACAACAATTACAAAATCTAAATGAGGGTGTATTAACGATAACAAACACTCATTTAAACAAGAAATTAAGTCATAGAATGTGATCACCACGGCTATCATAATGTAATAAAAATAATAATTAAAAAATCTCCGACTAATCAACTAAACATTCATGACAACAATTCAATGAACAAACAAAAATAATTATTCTTTACAAAAATCCTTTTGCAACTACTCAATCAAGGTCCAATCGATCTACTCACACCACCCCCCCGTGTGCATCATTATGAAATCTCACCTTATATTATAAAATGCAGGGCTTGCAGGAAGCACATGTGGGACAACCCACTCGTGCACCCATTAATTTATATAAATTTTTAATTATAAAATTAATTACAATTTTCTCAAATAATGTACATTAATTAAAAAATTTGTATGGAAGTTGAAATGTCATAATCTATGCACATAAATTCAAGGCTGTCTTGATAAAGATGTGTCTCGAACCGACTATTTCATCGGTTGTTGTAATTGAATCATTTCATATTTGTTAGTACCATTGAAAGGATTTATCAATGGATGCCGTGACCATTATTCATGGTAGGAAGAAGACAAGGTTGATGCACAAAATCTATGCATTTATGTCAACGGGAACCATGTTAGATCACTAGACATCTTAACATGTATGATTTATATATGGTGCATCGTACCAAGAAGTATTATTTGTGTTAGATAAATACTCTCTCCCCCATTCATTCGTTTTAATATATTACGGATAATACATACATGCATTGTAGATTAATGAAGTAGTATATTAGGGCGATTTTGCTTAATACAAATAATGAGTTTATCTCAACTATTTGTATTAGATTAATTAATACACTCTCCTTTATCCAATTATTTTTATTAAGGATAATACATACATACATACATGCATTGTAGAGTAACGGAGTATTTTAGGGCAATTTGCTTCATTCATAATCAGAATAATGAGCTTATCTCTAGCTATCTATTTAAAATCATTGTCTAGACTTAATTTGTTGTACCTAGCTTGAAATAAACTTATTAGAGCTATATTGTTGATATATAAGATATGAATTGAATTTAAGTTGCCTTTATTAACCTTATTTGAGCTATATTGTTGTTGTTGTCTAAACTCATTTATCGTCGATTAATTTCAATTTGTATTCATAAGCCACGAGCTTAATTACCCTTTTTTTTTTGTTTTACACAACACGAGCTTAATTATCTTTTCTCTACGTTTTTAACTTAATTGACTGTAATATAATTAAAAAAAATAAAACCCTAATATTTTAAAATTTTACAAAGAGGTAATTTAAATAATAATTTACAAATAGAACAGGTGTTATGATATTTGGGGGAAGGGTGAACCAATATTTTACCAGTTAGTTTGGTTTCAACCAAAAATTCCAAATTAATTAAAACATCTCATTTTTTAGCATAACTTTCCCATGAATCATATTTTTAAATATTAAAATTAGTATTTACAAGCCTAAACACTCACCCAAAACCCTAACATAAATCTTAAAAGCTTAAATTAAAAAATAAATAAATAAACATCTTAAGAGTTTTTAATAAAAGCCTAAAAATTAACATGTTATAACTCTAAAGGAATTAATTATTTATATAATTTCATGTAATTCTTTTTTTTTTCCTTTTTGAATACCAACACCCTTAATCCGACCAGGCATAATTTTCAAATTTATACATATAAAAAAAAATCGAGTCCAATTCAATTCAAATTATTTATTCGATTTGAATTAGATTAGACTCTAAATTTAAGCTGAAATACCATCATCCTCAGTCAAAGTTGATATATGAATTATGTAAAAATTAAAAATAAAATAAAATGAAATCTTGCAAAATTTTGTCCTTTGTAAAAGATCATCCATATGAATCATGAGTAATTTAACTTTAATTCGAATTTCAATGTCTGAACTTGTATAGTTGTATGTATAAAATATTAAAGGTAGGGACTATATGAGATTAAGCCCATTAAGGCTATATTATTAGTTCAAAAACATGCAAGTATGATAAGATAAACCCCCATCATTATGGAAGGCCACCCTGGCTTCACATGTTCATTGGTCACCACATTAGACCTCGATTATTTTTCTAGGCTAATACTCTATTATATTTCTTTTTGGTACCATTAGTCTAATTATTAGGCCTTGATGTTTGTATATATACGTGATCACCCTATATCACATTTGTATAATTAACCTTACAACAACTAAAAATAAAATCTTTGTGTTTCTTTCTTAAGTAAAATGGCCGGTTTCTTTCTTAAGCCAAGTACTCGAGGCCATGCTCGATCAATTAGCTTACCGGCGAGATCACATCCTACAACCCTCAAAATGGAAGAAGAACTTAACAAGCTTCGAAATCTTGAATTTTCTTCGTCGAATTCACTAGCACCCAATAAACTTGGCCTTGCCATATCCGGCCTTGCGGAGCTCTACAAGTCTATAGGAGATCTTCTTAAATTACCTCAAACACAAAATGCCTTAGCCAAACACGACGATTCCTCTTGGGTGGATGAGCTCCTAGAGGAATCGGTATCATTCCTTGATGTATGTGAACACACAAGGGAAAATTTGTTCCTTTTGAGGGAAAGTATAGGGAAGCTTCAATCGAGTTTTAGGAGAAGAAATAACGGTGGGGAAGTAGACATCGATGATGATGTTACTAAATACGTCTCTTTTGTTAAGAATTTAAAGAGAGATATGGGCAAATCCCTTGTTTTTCTAAAACAAATTGACATCAAATTGTCTGAATCTTTGTTATTCAATAAGGTGAACAACGATCAACACATCGTTGCAGTGGTACGAGTTTTAAGGGAATCGAGCTTGATGTGTAGCATTATTTTCAAATTGATTTTGGGGTACTTTTCGGGTACAGCTTTGCAGCCTAAGGCTAGCAAATGGTCTTTAGTGCTAAAAGTTGTGCATAACAAAGGTCATGTAGGAGATGACCTTAATGATTTGGAGGATGCAGAAATCGCGCTTAATAGCTTGATTGTTCGAAAATTGAGCAAGCAAGGTACGGGGATGATGATTCAACTAGCATGTAAAAAACTACTAGCACTAGATACAAGAACAGAAGAAATTGAGAAGGATCTCGAGTGTTTGTTTAGGCAAATGATACATGCACGAGTTTCTCTCTTAAACATACTTTCGGATCATTAATTTAATCAATTAGGGAGTAATATATTCTCGATTAAGATTACAATAATTTTTCTCAAGGATGAATTCTATAAACAGTATCCAATTTTTGGAGGATCTGTTACACGAGTGTTTTAGTTTTTTTTCTTAAGTTATTGTTAAGATAATTACGTCAATTATGTACATAATACTCACAAGGAAAAATGCAAAATGAAAGGAAAAAAAAAAAACTTTGTATTTTTCTGATAGATCGACTAGTTACATGTAATCCTTTAGAGATTTGCATAGATTTATGCGTATTGTCTAATCTATATAATACTTTCACATTTGGTTTTAGCTGAATTTCTCTTAGCAGTATAGCTCGTTTAAATGTTTAATACCAACTTCAACCAGTCTTTTAAAGTTGGCTTTAATAATTCTGATCCTAGACCATACTTCATTTGTATATTGCAGTGTCTACAGATGTAAATCTTTTGACCATTAATGTATGTCCTTGATGTCATAGTACTAACATAGTAATATTTATAAAATTGATGACATATATTGTGAAATTACAAATTTGAGCGAACTTGACAAGATCTCAATTGATAACATGTTTTTTTTACTAGATGCTTTGTAAAAATAACAATGTGCTAGGGTTGAAGTAATAAAAGATGGCAAATTTTTAAATGGCCTTAGTTCACACTAATTTATTTTAGACCACTAACATTGTAGACACTATGCTTGTTTTATTTATAAAAAAAAGTCACTATATTAAAAAAAAAAAAAGGTTATTATATTGAAATAAAAGTCATTGTGGTAATATAAAGGCTAATAGAGGTCTTTTTTTTTGTAATGAAATTTTTTACATAATGGTCAATATAAATAATAAAGGTTGCTATGTTCAAAATAGGGTCATTATGTTCAATATAACGTCGTACTTCAGGTTCACAATAATATTAAAGGTCACACAAGTTTAAATAAAGGTTACTATGTTAAAAATAAAGTTACTATGTTAAAATTAGGGTCACTATATTCAATATAATGTCAGTTGTGTGCGTATAAATCTCAGATCCACAATAATTATTATGGACCAAGTCCACGCAAGTTTTTCCCTTAAAAAGATTTAATTGACATACGATTATTTAAAGATAGGAAAAAAATAAAAATGGGAGTATGATAATTATTTAAAGGGAAAATAATAAAACCAACTATTTATTACTATTTACTATTTATGTAAAAATTCGAAGAATGAATATTGATCTACCTAGCTTGAATCTACAATATGTAAAGCTCAAAATATATTGTTATGTGAAATCTTATAAGATTCACTTCTATGTATATTTTTAAAATCGCATGCCTATGACGTAATGAATAAACACTTGTATTGGATGGTTAATAAAAAAAGTAGATATATATTTTAGAAATTTCCTGTGATGTTATTAATAAACACGTGTATTGGATCATAAAAAAAAAAAAAAGTAGAGAGAGTGATATTGCGGGAAAAAGCATCTATTGTTCCCAAAGCCATCTACTCCCATTGTGTTTTTTAAATGTTATATATCCTTTTTCGCCAAAAAGCTATATTTTAATATTATGATTCTCTCCACTTATAATCCTCACCGAATTTTATTATTATTATTATTATTATTATTATTATTATTATTATTATTTCTTTCCTTTCACATTCATAATTTTTTAATAATCAAAAAATTATTAATTTCACTATCTTTCTTTTATAATTTTTTAATCTCCAACTACCCCACTATTACCTCTTATTCTATTTAAGTCAATTAAATTGCTTTACTATGTGGCGGTCAAAGTGTAACATTTTAAAAAAATACGAAGGGATTTATATTATACTGTGTATAAATTATTTTGGCGTATCATTGTATTTTAAAATATAATTAACTTATTTGACTATTACTTTACAATAATAAAGAATAATCATGTGCGATTTTATATAATTTATAACAAATTAAGTTTTCAAATGTTAGATTTAATGAATTTTATAATATATACGAGACATTGTTCATATAATTTTGTATTGAAAATCAAATAAATGAAAAGTACTTATTTTCTACATTTTTTGTACATGGTAATGTTGTTAATAATTTTGTATCATTCGCATACTCTAATTAATATAGTTACATTTGATAATTGTATTAAAAATGAAACAAGGTAAATTAAAATATGATTCTATGGTTGTCGTTCGAAAAATGACAAACATAATTTTTTAAAAAAGAATGGTTAAAATTAATTGATTTTTGAAATATTTTTACATGTTAATACTAATTAAAAATCGATTTAAATATTTCCTAATAAAAAATATAATTTATTTTTCTTGATTTTTAATTTAATTAATAATCAAAACAGAATTTCATAAATTAATTTGAAAAAAAACAAAATTAAAATAATTAGTTTCCAAAAGTTTAAGTTGTTGTTAGCTAAAAAAAACCCTAGCAGTCTCTATTCTATTTTTTCTCTCTAGGGTTTTTCATGAAAAGAGTTTCATAGGGCAAAAATGGTCAAATTTCTACGAAAATGTGGCTATTTTTTTACCCTTTCCCTTAAGTTTCTTATGTTTTTGTTATTGAATTCAATTAATCTACATTCTTTGAAGGTAGTAAGTAACCCTACAGTGCGTTTAAGTGTAGTAAGTGCCCTTATGGTGAGCTTTGTTTAAATTTTATTTTTCACAACTACATTTTCGATCAAATACAACGCCAAAAAATGAGCTATTGCAACGCCCTATCCAAATG
Organism: Chenopodium quinoa; assembly: GCF_001683475.1. Taxonomy (NCBI): domain Eukaryota; kingdom Viridiplantae; phylum Streptophyta; class Magnoliopsida; order Caryophyllales; family Amaranthaceae; genus Chenopodium; species Chenopodium quinoa. Next base: position 693,750 of record NW_018744502.1, on the reverse strand, counting down.
CCGTGGCAATAGATAGCCTATTGCAACGGTATTTTTATTGTCGTTGCAATAGAGTAAGCTATTGCCACGGAGTTAAAACTAATGCTCTTAGAGGTAGAGCTATTGTCACGGCTCTAAAGAACCGTTGCAATAGCCTAGCTATTTTAACAAAAATGAAAGCTAATGCAACGGTGTTGTTGTATCAAATGAAAATTTCAGATAAAGCGCGCATTGTTCCCTCTAATTTTTTTCACCAAAATTTTGAACAAACACACGTGATGTTTACCCCAATTTTCTCACCTAATTTTCTCACCCATTTTCGTTCTCCACTCATTCTCACAAACTCACAGTACCTATATTCTCAGATTTCTCACCCAATTTCTCCATTTTCTCAATTTCCCCCAATTCTCCATTTTCTCAATTTCCCCCAATTCTCTATTTTCCCCATCATCTCACATTCAACTCCAGAAATTCACAATACCTATTCTAAAAAAATCACGAAAAAAAATCAGTCAAAAATTCGAAGAGGAAAATAAGCAAATAATTACGAGGAAGTAGTAGACGAAGGTGGTGGCTGATAACGGCAGTCAAGCGGTGGTGGCGGCAGTCAGGCGGTACAGACGGTCTCAATTTCATTGTTGCATGTCCCTTCCTTGAGTTGATTGCTCGAAATTCTCTTCAAGGTAAACAACGAATTTTCGTTTTTGGAGAATTAAATTTGAAGTTTTTGCTTTTGTGTTTGGGAATTTGTATTTAATGCCATGGAAGATGAAGTTTATGCTTTGGTAACTCTTGGAATTAAACGGCTAATGGGTTTCGTTTAGAAAAATTGAGATTTTTATTTTTTTTTTATTTTTGAAACCTAGAAGTACTGAATATTGTAATTGAGTAGTCTAATGGGGTTTTTTGGGGGGAATTTCATATAAATGGATAAGAAGATATATTGATTTGGGGTGGCTGATTTGGTTCATGGGGTAAGACTTTAGTGATCCAAGTTTCTAACTATTTATTTTTGATAATTGGTGGCCGAAATTTGTTTTTTCATAATTGCATGTGTATACAACTCAAGCTGTTAACCAACTGATAAGTCGTGGGCCAAGTGTAAGATTATTAATTTGATAGAAGGTGAAAGAAGCTAAAAACAGAGTATGCAGAGATTTAATCACTGAAATTAGTGGTGGGCATTGGGCAACTTTAAATAAACGCATAGGGTAACTGGGATTTGAAAGCAGCAGAAGCTTTATTCTTGAGTTGAAATTTGGTCCACCATTGTGTTACTAGACCAAGACGAGAATGTCCATGAGGATGAATCAAACTCTTCTTCTTCTGTTAAACAAACTGCCCCAATAATTCTCTATTGCTACCATTTTTGTCTTACTGCTATTATCTACCCACATTTATAAAATCGTAATATTATTTTTGTATTTTCATTAGTTATTCTTTTTTCCGAGGTAATGAAAACGACCAACCATAAGGTCAAATTTCTAAAGGCTGAGGCCACCTTCCTCATACAAGTAGAACCAAGTCATTTTCAATATAAATAACCCTGGCTTAAAAGGTTGCCTTCTTAATTCTTACCTGCCAATAAAATAAAATAAATTAATGAATCATAATATAGTACTGAGTATCATGTACGCAGTTACATGCATCACCTAGCGCTAATAACATACAATATAAGATTTATACACTTAGCCCCAATAAACCTCATCAACAGAACATAAGATTAATAATTAGATTCATAATTGCATGTGTAAATTTTAGTATTGGTTGTTATATGTCGTGGGCCATGATATTGACTTCAACTGATAAGTATACTCTCTTTGTTTTCTTTAAGCCCCTTTGTGTATGTGTGGGGGGGCTTTTGGACAATCTTAAAAACTAATAGTTCTTTTTGTGGGTTACAATGACTAGTCGGAGAATTGAGCTTCCATGATGCTGCTTTGCTTAATTGATTCCTTCTGTCTCTAATGATTGAGTTCTATTTTTTCAATTTGAAATATCTGCTTCTTCATGTATAGCTCTTTGCTTAGTCGTATGAGTGTATGACATCAAGCTGCCTCTATTCTTGTTATCAAAGTTTTAAGAGTATTGTTTAGAATTGTGGGATTTTGATGTCAAGTTTCTGCGCGCATGGTATGATGTTGTTCCTGTGACGTGATGATACTATAAAAACTATTTTTATGTAAATAATGCGTTAGCTTCATCAATGCTGCGTGAAAGCAAACTTGACCAAATAACGGTATTGAATCGATTATAAAGTTTCTTTTGATTTTTGGTGGCTCTTCTGGTCACTGTAAATATTTTGTCATGATTCTTGCTTTACTATAGACACCTTACCTTATTTCACAATAGGATGTGAAGACACTTTATATGCTGGCTGAATCTTATATTCTAGTTCTAGTTGACATTTTGGTTGTTACATTATGAAAAAGATTGCTTGTGTATCTGAAGTTTTTTCTTGATATGTTTTGCAGACTTTGAACTTAGGTAGAGATATAAATCTGTGCATAAACTATCATTTTTCAAATGTGCTGTCAATTCTTTTGTATTTTTCTCACATTAGCCTTGTTTGTTCTGGTTTTCCTTTTATATTCATTCTCATATTTTCTAATATGTTGTTGGCAAGTCTCTATCTCTGGAATCAGACCAGGCAACGTTGGGCAGATAATAAAAATCAAAGTAATAAAGGGCAGCAAGTTCGTGCTCCAAAATTAAGGTTGGTTGACTATATTATTTTGAATTTGTGCAAATTACTAGCTCTTCATTTGCAAATTCTATGGTAATTTGTTTTGGTTTTCGTTGATGTATCTGAGTAATTGATTATGTTTCCTGTCCTAAGTTAATGAAGGTGTGCCTATTCTACATTTGTTGAAATTTAAAGGGTAAACAACGAATTTTCGTTTTTGAGAATTAAATTTGATGTTTTTGCTTGTGTTTGGGATGAAGTTGAATATTAATTTAGGGTGGCTGATTTGGTTCATTCATGGGGTAAGACATTAGAGATCCAAGTTTATTACTTTTTTCTAATTGCTATAGCCATTGTTCAAGCTCATGTGCGTGCTTGACCTAAACGAACAAATGAATGTAATCAAGCTAATTAATCCACTTTGATATCTCTTATCTTAGACAGTAAGGAACTCTGATTTAATATTAATAGGTTGCATAATGAAGCTATATTTAATTAATCAGATGACAAAATAGCATGATAAATTGAATGTCATTTACCCAATATTGATTGTGCTTCTTTTGTGTCATTGTTTTTTATTTGTCTTTCATGTAATAGTCAGAAACTTGGATCTCTAAATTGTCAAAAACTATTTATATAGCCAACTTTATTTATAGTTTTTACTGCATAATCCAACTGGCCTTCGAGTATTTTTATGTTTTCCTTGTTTTTCGTTGCCCAAACTCTAGTCTATCTTGATTTGTATTGTTTATTTGATGGTGGCTCTTAAAATACTAGAAGAATGATTATACTTTGATATGGGTTCTCCCCTAATATTATTATTGTTGTTTTCCTTGTGATTAGCTCCAACAGAATAACCCCAAAGTTGTAAACATCGCCTTTTTCATGCACCTGTCCTGTTAAATTATACCTCTAATAATCATTGTGGCATAAAAGTTTAATGCCACTTCAATTAGTAGTGTGCAATGTATTACTTTGGTAAAAGAGTGTTTGAATATGTAAGATAGTCATGTATGAATGATTGAAATGGCTTACTTACTGAGGATCAAGATAGCCTAGTGTTCCAACAACCCTTGTTTGTAAATTTGAAACATAGTTTCATGACCAAGAAAGTTAGAAAACTTGAATGGAAAAGTGTACACATAATTTTTTTCTCACTAGTAGACATGAACTACAAAGCCCACTCATCATATATACAAAGCCACCCAAGCTTTAAGCCACAAGCTCAAGTTGGTCACATAAATTTCACAATTGATTTCAGCATCAAGATACCAATTCAGCAATATAATTCATTTCCACCAGATAAAAAAGAGAGACTACTTGACCTGCAGTCCTACAGATATTGGTGGAAAGTAGCAAAACTGCTGTTTTTTTTTTTTTTTTTAGGAATCAGAACTGCAGTTTTAAGTATAGGACTAACAGGAAAATGCAGCCCAGGTTTCTGAGAGACTGAGGAATGTAACTACACACTACATCATTTCTCAGAGTAAGAAACATAATTCATAATTACATAAAGTTAATTAGTCTCATGCTAATCCCAAAAGTATCTTCCAAATTGAAACTCCCTACAAATACCTGTCCAACCAAGTAAGAAGCACCAAAACCCCTTTTCTACCACCCAAAATCAGCTACCATTGCTCGAAATTCTTTGTTTAGAAAAATGTTAGCGGGTTTCACATCTCTATGAACTATAGGCGGGCTGCAACCATGATGCAAGTAATCCACTCCTAATATATAGAGTTACACAACAAATTAGTGATCTGATAAAAAAATGTTGCCTAATTACGAACCTCAGTGCTAAATTGCTTAGGGGCCTCGGTCTTTGAGAACACCTTGACTGCTAATGACATCCCAGAAATAATGGTGGCAACTTAATTAGTTCACCTACAGTGCATGAATCTGGTGCTTTTGATTCTAGAATACCTTTGACTACTACTTAGTTCTATTTCTTGTTGGTTATTTAGCTAGTACTTTGTTATATTCTGGGGTGCTATTTTGTTTTTCAGACTTGGAATTCTTATCTTTTGGTAATTAATGTGGCTACTGCCACTATAAATTAATAATATTTTCCTTTCGGTGTAAAAAAAAAAAATAATTCTTTGCTGCCATCTTTTAAACCACCATCATCTGAGCTATGTTGATTGTGGCCTTGGTCTATTATAATTTATAATTTAGTTCAATTATATTTCTTTTATTTTTTTCAATTTTACATGTAGGTGCATGGGGAGTCAAATGGAGCGGAAGTATAGTGACTAGCCATCTAACAAATGGTGCATATATGTTGGCGACTCTAATTCAAGTTCCGGCTTTGTGAAGATTTGGATATTTTAGCTTATATATATGTTGACAATTTGTATTTTGGACGATCAAATTAATTATCTAACTTTTATTTATTATTAGTAGGGTATGTCATACCAAAAATAAGCAAGTAATATTTTGTAATGTACGTATTTTACATTATAATTATTATATATAAATGACACTTTAAATTGTTTATGTTAGTATATTTAGATTTGTACCGACTAATTAATATTATATTACCATTCCATCCCAACAAAAAAAAAAAAACCAATGATCAATCCGTTGCAGTAGATACATACTCCTATCATTGTATTAATTAGCTTCATCCGTTGCAATAGGTTCAATTTCATCATAATTATTAGTCAGTACTCTATTGCCACAGATAAGTTATGCCGTTGCAATAGGTTTTGGTCTATTGCCACGGATCAGTGGAGCCGTGGCATTAGGTGTCATATGTCGTTGCATTAGACCTACTACAACGCCAATAGATGCCACGGTACATGGCCGTTGCATTAGGCCTAATGCCACTGATTTTGACGCCTAATGCAACGGATTTGGGGGTTGCAATAGATTAAAAATGTAGTAGTGTTTGTTTTTTGATTTTAGTATGGTACAAGTTGTTTCATGGGTAAAGATGTGAGCGAGTTCGTGAAGGAGGTTAATCCTTTGATTACAATAAGATGAATCAGACGAAATTTTTCTGTATGACTACAATAGATTGATAGACAACCCCCCCCCCCCCCCCCCGGCGCCCGAAAAAAGCTGTAAATCATAGCAATATGAAAGAGGGTATGAAGAATGTGCGATTTGCAACAACGATCGTAGCTTCGCTGAAAGGATGTTTTTATTTGATTCAATTGTCATGTATTTATTAGATTTAAATCTCTTTGTAGATGTTATATGACTTTTTATATATAAATCAATCTTTATTCAAAAAATAATTTCAAAATTTTAAAATGAAATCCTAAAATAAGGAAAATGAATTTTAGATAAATATAGAGTTTAAAAATAATTCAAAGATCATTAAATCAAAGCCGTCCAATTATATAAATTGTGGTAGTATCATTTTTCAAATGAATGTTGTAGAATTTTCAAAAATTAAAAGGTTACACTAAAAAAATGAAGTACTAGTTATATGAGTATATCTTAACTTCAAAAAAACACCCACTCTCAAGAGGCCTTTCACATACGCGGGTCAAATTGACTTGTGATAGACTTCAATCTGATAAAATGCCTTCACGTTGCGACCAAATTACCTACTAAAAAAAATTAAAATATGAAATAAAATCTTCAAGGTATGAAAATTATATAGTAGTCATTTGAAAAATGACTACCACAATTTTAAAAATTGGACGGCTATGATTTAATAATTTTGAATTACTTTTAAATGTTAAAAGTGATTAAAATTCATTTTCCTTATTTCAGGAACTCAATCTAAAATTTTGAAAATTAATTACTCCAATTTTTTATTTTTTTAGTGTTTATTATTAATAAAATTAAAAATTAGAAGATAAATAAAATCTTCTTTAGGAAATAATTGAATTGATCTTTAATTAACATTAACATACAAATATAATTTAAATTTCATTAAATCTTAACCGTCCAATTAAAAAAATTATGGTTGTCATAGAATCACCCTTTAAGGGAGAAATTGTTATATATAGCCGGGTGCACCGTACACCCATGAATATGTTCTCATTTTGGTGATTGTTTCATTTAATCATAAAATGAAAGTAAAAACTCACCTTGGGTCAGTTGGGTGTATAGTGCACCCGGATGTATATAACAAATTCCAACTTCAAGGTACCTCTTAAAGAAAAAAACTTCAAGCTACCAAACTCTCCATTCATGCGTAACAATTGATCCGAACGTGAACATCTCAATATTCTCAATGAGTCAATCTCCAGCACAACAGTAATTCCAAAGTTGTTGCTGATAGATTATGTATAATCTATCAGTTGCTAATTACCAGTACAATCACATGAATGACGAAGGCCAAATAAGCAGAAACCCTAACATGGACTATCATAACACTAAAATAATTATATTCTTCAGAATTTAGTAGTTCAGTATGTCTTTAACTAGATACACTATTGAAAAAACTCCAACTTTGCGCAAACTCCCTGTAATCTACAGCATTTACATTTTACGATGATGGACAACTCAAATTTGTTACACAATGGAGAATGGTAATATGGGAAGCCTGTATAACTTTTTATGTGTTGCATACTACAATACTCTGCCTCTGCTGAAGATCGAGAAACAGTGTTTTGTTTCTTGATTTTCCATGATATAGGAGAGTGACTAAGAAACACAAGCCATCTAGTCAAAGATGTACGTGTAATAGGACACGCGGCCTAGTAAGAATCATACCAACCCTGCAGAGTTAAGTCACTATCATATTTTAAGAGAATACCCTGACCAGGAGTGCCTTTTAAATATCAAACAACCCTTAAGGCTGCTTCCCAATGCTCAGTTTCAGGTTCCCGCATAAACTGAGACAAAATATGAACTAAATAAGCTAAATCCGGCCGAGTGACTACAAGATATATCAGCCTACCAACATGTCTCTGCTAGGCTTCGGGATCAGATAGCAAATCTCCACTAGCTAGACTAAGCTTGTGGTTTTGCTTAATAGGAAAATTGACCGGTTTAGCACCCAATAGGTCGACTTCGTATATGATATCAAGAGTGTATTCTCTTTTACAAAGAAATAGACGTGAAGAACTACGAGCTACCTCAATACCAAAAAAATATTTCAGAGAGCCAAGATCTTTCATATGAAAGAAGTCACTAAGATAAGCTTTCAAGCCCTTTTCTTATTTCTACATGGTATCAGTCGCTCAGGATAAATCTAAACCATAACAATGGATGTTGATCAAGCACTGCCATTAACACCTAAAATTACACTAGCTACTGCAGACCTTGGAGCAATTAGCATTAATAATGAATATTCTTATGTTTTCTCGGCCGAAAGTCTTATAGGCAATACCAAAATTCATAAAGAAAGTTTGATACCAAGAGGTGGATCGTTGATACCGGGGCATCTAGACATGCATGTCACTTGTCATGATTCGTGGTTGTTTGATACTCACAAAGTAACATTTTGTCCAGTTGGGCTTCCGAATGGTAAATCGGTGATGGTGAGTGAAGAGGGTTCGGCTCGCTTGTCATCGAAAATTGAGTTGTAATTTGATTATTTCAGTTTCACAATTGATTTATGGAATGTGTTGTACTGTCCAATTTAATTCTTCTACGTGTTTTATGCAGAACCAGTCGAGGAAGCAAATTGGAACGAGTGTTAGGTGAGATGGACTATACTACTTCGACGACTCTGCTTCAGTACAACATGTTTCAGTAAATGAGTCTTCTTCTACATTGAAGTTGTGGTACAAATGAATAGGTCATCCATCCAAAAAAGTGGTAAAACTTCTTCCTCGATTGGGAATTGTAAGGGTAGTTTAAATATAGCATGTGAGGTTTGTTTTCGTGCCAAACACTCTAGAGACAAATTTCCTTTAAGTAAGAACAAGACATTCTGATTATTTGAGAAAATACATTGTGATTTGTGGGGATCATATAGGTTTCCCTCTTCTTGTGGAGCTCGATATTTTTTTACTATTGTTGATGATTTTTCTTGAACTGTTTGGATATATCTGCTCATTGATAAAACTAAGGTGTTTCGTATGTTTATGTCTTTTGTTGCAATGGTTGACAGACAATTTTCTCAAACAATTAAAGTGGTTCAAAGTGATAATGGAATTGAATTTAATTATTTACGTGATTTTTTCTCTGCCATGGGTATATTGTTCCAAACTTCTTGTGTTGGAAATCCAAAACAAAAAGGGTGGGTTGAGAGAAAACACCATCACATTTTAAATGTAGGGGGAGCTTTGAGATTTCAGGCCAATAATTGCCGATTAATTTTTGGGGGGGGAGAGTGTTCTTGCAGCCGCCCATTTAATTAATTGTACTCCTTCTCCCTTATTACAAAATAAAACACCATATGAAATTTTATTTGGCACAACCCCTAATTACAACACTATTGGTATGTTTGGGTGTCTTTGTTTTGCTCATAATCAAAAGACAAATGGGAACAAGTTTGCTAGTAGAAGTAGAAAATGTGTTTTTGTCAGATATCCTTTCGAAAAGAAAGGGTGGAATCTTTTTTATCTTGATACAAAAGAATTTTTTGTCTCCCATGATGTTAAATTTTGTAAGGATGTGTTTCCTTTTATTGATTCGAAGTCTTCGAACATTGTTCCGGCTAGCATTGTACCAACAAATGTGGAAGTTGATGCAGATTTTGAGGAATACATTATTCCTAAAAATATTATACCACACCAAGATGTAACAATTCAAGGTAGTGAGGAAGTTGTTGTGGGTGAAGAGGAGAACATAGGCATGGATGAAAAAAATGCACCTCGACATGTTGGTGAAGGAGTCGAGGTTGGTGCTCTTGGAAAGCAAGGCATGGGAGTGGTTGTTATCCACGACACCACTGCCCAGCCCGCTGGTACAGCTTTGTCCACAGGCCAGAGTCAAGCAGCACAATGAGGTGCTACTGCCCAGCATGCAAGAAGTGCTACGCCCGCAAGCACTAGTCAGACAGCAGCCCCCGCAACAACCCTGCAGTGCATAACTACGAGCCATAGGGGGGTGCGGAGCACACTGATTCATAGCCCACTCCAAATTCTGATTAGCTAGATACAAGCAGGCCATTGAATCTAATAACTCCAAAATGGGTCGTGGCATGCGAGAAAAATATCCTTCGGTCAAGCTTCGTGATTATGTAACTCATACAATTCTCACAAATAGTCCATTTCTTAGTAAATAACACATGTAAGTGTCCCACATTGATAAAAATTGAGAGAGTTAAACACTTTATAAGGCTAAGGAGCTAAATCTCCTATTGCCATATGGTTTTGGGATGAAACCTCCTTTGGACATGTGAAGTGGACTCTCTCTCTTAGTTAGCGGGTGTGGCCCAAACCCGTATTTAACAAATAGCTAGCAGTCTAGCACATAAGATGTAATAATGAAAATATATAAGGAAAACAAATGTTTGGAATTATTGTAATATCTAGTAAAAAATATGACATTTTCATTTAAATTTATACAGAGTATACAAATTCATTACCTTGTCAAAATTTATGTATTTTTAATTTTTATTAGAAATGTCACAAAACAGAAGTAACTCATATGACTCGAAATAGATCTGAACAAATACCAACCAGATATAAATTTATATGGACACAAAAATAGCACATGACATAAATTAAAGTAGACCCAACTCGATCCACCTTACTAACCCGACCTAAACACTTGAATTGACAGCTCTACGTAGATCCACACAACTAAAAGCTTAGATCGCAATACTAACACAAATTCTTAGCTACACACTTGTGTAGCTAAGCTAGCTTCACCACTGCACCCATATATGAACATATAGTAATTCAAAAATGAACATACGTTTTTTTGTTTTCCTTCTTTATATCTTAACTCTCTTTCTTCTTATTTCTTACCTCTATTAATTTTCTCTCTCCTTTGTTTTCTTCTCAATTTGAAATTTTCTCTCTCCTCTTTTTTATTTCCCCTTTTTTTATAGGAAAAATTCATGGCAATAATCCGACCTTTAGCCCATTTTTTTTATAATAATCCGACCTTTCGATTATTATTTAATAATCCGACCTTTGGGGGTCTTTAATTTTTATTGGTCTCAACCGGTCATGTAACCTGTTATAACAGGTTACATGACACGTGGCGGTCTGTGAATGGTAAAAAAAAATATTAAAAAAAAAATCAAAAAAACAAAAAAAACAAAAACAAAAAAAAACAAAAAAACAAAAAAAAAAAAACAAAAAAAAAAAAATAAAACAGCCAGCCACCAGGGAGCCAGCACAGCCACCAGCCCAGGCCAGTCCCCTGCCGCCGGTACCTGCTCCAGCAGGTGCGCCGACGGCCGCCGGCCTACCTCCCCTTCCCTCTCCCCCTGCTCTTGCCCTACCATCACCTACAAACCGAACCACCCCCGCCCCCGCATCTCCTTCACTCGCTCCCTCACTGCCACCACAGCAACCCATTTGGTGGTGTTAGGTGGGGGAGTAGGGTTCATGGGGGCCGGAAAACATGGTAAGGGTGGTTTTGGGGCTGCGGTGGTCGGGAAGGGGTTGCGGTGAGGGAAGGTGGAGGTTGGTTGCGATTTTCGCGGGTTAGGGTTCGTTTGGATGGGTGGGGCGACGGTTAAGGGGAGGTCGGAGTAATAGGGGGTGGTTCGGCCAGCGGTGGGTGAGATGGACGCCAGTCGACTGATTTCTAGGCTGGGGGAAAGGGGAGCTGCGTGAAGAGGAGGAGGAGAGGGAATGGTGGTAGGGGTAGTGGGGAAGGTGGTGGCAAGTGTGGTTTTTTTTTTTTTTTAATTTTTTTTAAATTTTGGACAAATCAAATTGTGACACGTGTAAATTAAACTTTAAAAAAAAAAATTACCTCTTCAACCGGTTTGTGGTCAAATGAGACCAATAAAAATTAACGACCCCCAAAGGTCGAATTATTAAATAATAATCGAAAGGTCGGATTATTAAAAAAGAATGGGCTAAAGGTCGGATTATTGCCATGAATTTTTCCTTTTTTATAAGTTAATTTTCTTTTTTACCTCACTTTCTTTCAAACACATTGATAAAAATTGATAGAGTTAAACACTTTCTTTGTCCTTCTAATTTGGATATTCTCCAATTTGTCACCATTGTAGCATCCTCCATCATCATCATCATCTTCGTCATGATCGCGAAACTTGAGGTAATTTTGAGTTTTTTTTCTAAAAAAAGAAAATTTATAAATATGTGAATGTTGTAAAATTGTTGATTTTTATCAATTTTGCATTTGTGATTCCTAATCTACTATGTTATAGATCGATAATTATTGTCTCTATGATGAACCAAGATTAGATTTAAGGTGGATATTCAAATTTTTAGTGTTAAAATAATTACAATCGAATTTGTGTTCTGTAAATAAAAAAAAATTTGAACATACAGTAATTTAAACTTGAACATTTTGTTCAAAATGAACATTTAGTACACTAAAAATGAACATTAATATATAAAAAATGAACATAATTTAATAATATATTTTATCTTTATTTTTTGTTAATTATTATATACGATGAATTTGAACCTATATGAATATATAAAAATCATGTTCATTTTTAATATACTAAATATTCATAATTTTTGTAAACGTGTTCTTTTGTTTACGTGTTAAATTTGTCAAGAATAAGCCAACCTTTGTTCTGTTAGCTAAAAAGAAGTCAACCTTTGTATTAACTAAAAATAAGTCGATATTTATATGATATTATCCCAAAATGAGTCGTGACCTGTGGTTTTATGGGTAACCGGTAGTTTGAGTTAATTATGCCAAATGTTAAAATAAAAGTTGTTCTTTTATAAAAAATTATTAATAACCGGTTGTTTGAGTTAATTATGCCAAGTGTTAAAATAAAATGAGGTAATTTACCAATCCTAGAAGGGACTGAACCTGATAACTTGTTAAACATTTGATTTATTAGCAGTAAGTTCTTCAGTTCACCTATTTTAGCTAGAATTTCCCTTGATAATAAAATATCAGACAAATCAAGTGAAACTAAGGATGAATGATGACCAATTGTAGAAGGAATTTTGCCTACCAAATTGTTTTTATACAAGTAAAGTGTATCCAACTGAATCAACCCACCTAATTCAGCTTGGATTTCGCCGCCTAGATTAGCAATAGCCAAATCCAAGTACCTGAGATTGGTAAGATTACCAAATTCTCTAGGAATTTTCCTTTCAAACACATTATACCAAAGAATCATGGTTTCTAAAGATGAAAGATGCCCGAGCTGAGGCGGTATTCGACCTGTCAAATTGTTTCCTGACTGGCTGTTAATCCCCCTATCCTCCTCAATGTCGGCCCTTTTCTCTTTCCCCCGCCAAATCGTCAGCCAAACCCATGCTTCCTTGTTCTTTGTTAGATTATGTAAATAATCTAGTGTATTCCTATAGTTCTTGATTATGATGGCACTCAATACAACATTTGGTCTACCTTGTTCGTACTTCATTGCCGCACAAATTTGGTCCTCGATCATATCATTCCACCTGTTGTTAATGAGAAAGAAAAGGCTCCTAAAATTTATGATAAACCTCAATGGCAACGACTTGATGACATTGTTCGTCAATGGATTTACAATACTATTTCCACTGACCTTCTTAATTTCATTATCGATCTCGATGGCAAGGCTATTGATGCTTGGAAACGTTTGAAGAATTTTTTTCTCATAACAAGTCGACCCGAGCATTACATCTTGATGCGCAATTCACCAACACCAAGCTCGACCAATTTGATGGTGTGAAACCCTATTATACTCGCCTCAAAACCCTAGCTGATAGTTTGAGGAATGCTGGAGACAAGGTCTCGAACAATAGGATGGCGCTTCAACTCTTGAAAGGGCTTTTGGAGGAACATACAAGCCTTTTCGGACTTCTGTACGGCATCTCAATCCTTTGCCCACTTTTGAAACTTTGAGATCAATGCTTGAACGTGAGGAACAGGGCAACGCTGCTGATTTTGCTGTTGAATCTCATGAAGAGGCTCATGTTTCTCAATCACCATCCACGCTTCAAAAACCAAGCGGAGAACAAGCATAAAATTCTGTAAATTTTCAAAGTGCTAACAATTGCATTGGTGGTCGCAGGAGTAATAAGGGCAAAGGGGGTGGAAGAAAGGGCAAGTCTGCCGTCGAGAATGGTGGCCGGAATAATCAGCCGCAACAGCAGCATCACCAAGGCAGTGCGTCGCAGCAGCAGTAGGGCTAAGGTTGGATGTTCCCACCTCAACCGCAATATTGGGGCTACTGGAATCAGCCTCGTTGGCAAATCCCACCATGTTCGTATCCAAGTCAGGGCCCAGGCCCACTTTCTTGGTCTCCAAGGCCGAATCAGCAGCCTGCTTCTCAAGGTGTTCTTGGCCGCGTCCGCAGCAGGCTTATTTTATGTCGGGTCCACCTTCTTCTTCGGGTTACACTCCGACTGATATAGATCAAGCTATACATACAATGTCGTTGATGGATCCTAATTACTACATGGATACCGGTGCTACCTCTCGCATGACAAATTCTCAAGGTAATTTATCTACATATTTTCCTTTGAAACATTGTAGTCAAAATGCAATTATTGTTAGTGATGGTAGTAAAGTTCCAATTACAGGTTACGGTAAAAAAATCTTGAACCAAAACACACTTCAACTCAAAAATGTCCTTTATGTCCCAAAACTTGTCAAAAATCTCATTTCTGCTAGAAAATTCACTTCTGATAATAATGTGTCTATTGAGTTTGATCCTTTTGGGTTTCTTGTGAAGGACTTGTAGACGGGGAGCAAAATAGTAAGATGTAATAGTCAAGGCGATCTTTATCCTTTATTCATTGATCGTCGAGTCATCCATTCTTCCATTCCGTCGGCTTTTGCAGTTGTTTCTCCTAGGGTGTGGCATTCTCGCTTAGGTCATCCGGGAAATGCAATTCTTAGTTATTTGCGTAGTAGCAAACTCATAAATTGTAATAAGGCTCAAAAACATGTTTGTCATTCTTGTCCTTTGGAAAAATTAATAAAAACGCCTTTTTACGATTCTTTGTCTCATACTACTATGCTATTTGATATTATTCACAGTGATTTATGGACTTCTCCAATTCTTAGCTCGCTTGGTCACAAATACTATGTTCATTTCTTGATAATTACACGAATTTCTGATGGACTTTTCCTATCTCGTCCAAGTCTGAAGTCTATAATCTATTTCTTCGTGTTAGGACATATATTCGGACTCAATTTAAGAAAGAAATTAAAGCATTTCAATGTGACAATGGACATTTTGGTTTTCATGTCCATATTCCTCTCCTCAAAATGGTAAAGCAGAGTGAAAAATAAAAACAATCAATATCATTGTTCGTACTCTCCTTTGCCATGCTTCTATACCACCTTCCTTTACGCATCATGCTCTAGAAATATCCACGTATCTTCATAACATCTTACCTACGAAGCTTCTTGATTGCAAGTCTCCCACTCAAATTTTATATCAAAAACACCCTGATTATTTTCATCTTCGAGTGTTTGGTTGCTTGTGTTATCCTTTGTTTCCCTCCACCAAAATACACAAACTTCAACCATGCTCATCTCCTTGTGTTTTTCTTGGTTACCCAAGAAATTATAGAGGCTATAAATGTTTTGATATTTCGAGTTGGAAAATAATTATTGCTAAGCACGTATGGTTTGATGAAACCGTGTTTCCTTTCTCTAAAATTCACACCCCACAAAAGCACACTTATGATTTTCTTGGGGATGAATTGAGCATGCTTGACTCTCCTGTGCTACGGTACAACCTTCTTTCGGAGTTTGCCCAGCCCGCAACTCCTATCCCTCCTTACGCTACACTATGGACTCCCCTCCATTCCTGCCTTCCCCTCCCTATCACACCCAGCTTGCACACACAACAGGTCTGCCAGCACTCAGCCCTCGCCAAGAGTGCGACACCCCCCACTACTCAGCAGCGTGGCCTACGGTCGCCAACTACTACCCCCGTCGGGTTACAAACGGGTGATGGTGCGGGGGATGTCCTAATTGGTGCAGCGCAGCGTGCTTATTCTTCTTATTCTCCAACTTCCTCCTTACCTCTGCCTCATCCTATGACAACCCGTAGTAAGCACGACATTGTCAAGCCGATCCCAAAATATCGCGACACTTCATACTTCTACCTCCATATCTCCTGTTCCAAAGAACCCGGTTCATGCTTTACGTGACCATAATTGGAAAATTGCTATGCAGGAAGAATATGATGCTCTTATTGCCAATGGTACTTGGGATTTGGTTCCACGACCGTCTAATGTGAATATTATCCTTTCATTGTGGATTTTTCGGTATAAGACGAAGTCTGATGGTTTTTTTGAGCGTCATAAGGCTCGTCTAATTAGTGACGGTAAAACTCAGATGGAAAGGATTGATTGTGATGAGACTTTTAGTCCAGTTGTTAAGTCGACAACTATTCGGGTGTTTCTTAGCATTGCTTTAGCTAAGTTATAGCCTATTCATCAATTGGATGTTAAGAATGCTTTCTTACATGGTAATTTGAATGAAACCGTGTACATGTATCAACCTTTGGGATTTAAAGGTCCCGCTAGACCTGATCATGTCTGTTTATCACGGAAGTCACTATATGGTCTGAAACAGGCACCCCGAGCTTGGTAACAACGGTTTGCAGATTTTGTGGCTCGTATCAGTTTTGTTAATAGCAAATCTGATAACTAATTGTTCATTTATCGTCATGGTCATGAAACTGCTTATATTCTTCTCTATGTTGATGACATTGTGCTTACAACTTCCTCGGAGTCTCTTCGACGTCATGTTATTTCACAACTTAGCTCTGAATTTGCAATGAAGGATTTGGGCAAATTGAGCTATTTTTTGGGTATTGCTATTACTAGGGATAAAAATAGTTTATTTTTGTCTCAAAAGAAGTATGCACAAGAAATATTGGAAAAAGCAGGAATGGCTAACTACAAGCCTACAACTACTCCTGTTGACTCCAAAGGAAAAATGAGCACTCAGATGGGTGCTTTATATGATGATCCTACTTCTTATCGGCGCCTATGTGGTGCTCTGCAGTACTTGACTTTCACTCGGCCTGATATCTCTTATGCGGTTCAGCAGGTTTGCTTATTTATGCTCTCACCACGAGTCAAGCACATGGATGCGTTGAAGCGCATATTACGATATATTCAAGGTACGACAGATTTTGGATTAGATTTATATAAGTCATCTGTTTCTTATATTTTTTCGTACACGGATGCCGATTGGGTCGGGTGTCCGGACACTCGTCGTTCCACATCAGGATATTGTGTTTTTCTTGGTGATAATCTGATCATCTCTTGGTCTTCCAAACGCCAGCCTACTTTGTCTAAGTCTAGTGATGAAGTAGAGTACAGAGGGGTTGCAAATGTTGTTTTTGAATCCTGCTGGATTCATAATCTGTAGCTTGAGCCTCCGATTATCCATTTCTAAAACAACATTGGTTTATTGCGACAATGTTAGTGTCATTTACCTCTCTAGTAATCCGGTTCAACATCAGCGCACTAAACATATTGAGATGGACTTACATTTCGTTCGTGAGAAAGTTCAACGAGGCGAAGTTCGTGTCCTACATGTGCCTTCCCATTACCAGATTGCAGACATTTTCACAAAAGGTCTGCCTAAGGTTTTATTTGATGATTTTCGGGACAGTCTTAGCGTTCGCGGTCCTCCCATTTCGACTGCGGGGGTTTGTTAAATTATGTAAATAATCTAATGTATAATTAGTTTGTAAATTACTAATGTTGCCTTAGCCCTAACCCTAGTATACGCTTGTATATATAATGATGTTCAATGAATGAGAAAGGCACAACAAATATTCTCATATTCTCTCATTCTTCCTCAGTTCACTCTTTCTCTCTCTTCAAGAGGTAGTTGGGTGGATTTCATAGAGGAAGGGTGAGATGGTGGGGCCGAGTTTCTTGAGGGATGCATGGTGGGTGGCGACTTGATGGTGGTGGTGGTTGACTAGCTGGGCACGGGTGCTGACTGGTGAAGGTTAATTGCTGAGATGTGGTGGCTGAATGGCTGAAGAGTGAAGAACTAAAGATGGTGATTGTGTGGGGTAAGAAAAATTTTACAAAATAAAAATAAAATAAATAAATAAATATAGTGACTTGTTGAATAGGTTATTGGTCATTTAACCTATTTAAAGATAATACCCCTAAAAGGTAGACTTATTTTTAGTTAATTACAAGGTCGACTTATTTTGAGTTAATCAAATAAAGGTTGGCTTATTCTTGACAAATTTTCCTTATTTTTTTTATAATATGTATTCATATATTTTTATAAAATGTTCATTTTATTGGGTATGGTATAGCTATTCTATGATTGTATGATAAATGTTCATTTTTACAATACTAAATGTTCATATGTTTTTTTTTTTTTTTTTGACATGTTCATTTTTTATTACTAAATATTCATTTTTTTACATGTTTGTTTTTTTATTACTAAATGATCATTTTATTTTTACGTGTTTAATTTTTTTTTTTTTTTTACTAAATGTTCATAAAGTCGTGGTCCATCAATTTTATGATTATATGATAATCATGTTCACTTTTAATATACTAAATAATCAATTTTTTTTTTAACATGTTCACTTTTTAATACTAAATGTTCATTTTTCTTTTACGTGTTTATTTTTTTGTTCCTGAATGTTCCTTTTTTTTACATACGTATTCACATTTTTTTACTATATGTTCATATTATAGGGCGTGATCAGCTATCCTAGCCGCACCAGGGTTTAGCTAAGACTTATTGCAATACTAATTGTTACTACGTTCATTATTTACTTATTTTATACAATCCGACCCCATACAATATAATTATAATATTATTTTTATGCACCGTGGCCTTTGTTGGAAAACCCACACGAGGCCCAGTGAGGCTGTTTTGGACGGACGTCTTAAATCCACTAGATCCTCCATTAAAAGGCCTTTAATTTCTTGTATGTCCGACATTTGGGTTGCAGACACTGAAAAATCATTTTTGAAATTGAGGCTAAACTTGAGGGCCTAATTCCTTAATGTTAGTTAGGAATGACAACAGATCGGATGAAGCTTCACCCGTATCCACTATTTGCTCTGTCCGATCCACCCGTCACCCGCAAAACCCATTACCCGCATTCGATCCACTCGTCATCCGCGGCTAAAACGGGTGGATTGAATGCCTAGCGGGTGATAGTTATACCCCTACTCTACCTCTCTCATACATTATTTATAAAAGATTAAGAAAAATAAAAATTAGCCAATTTTAAAGTTGAAAAATTAATATTTTTCCTTGGAAAAAACAATAATTTATATGAATTTATATTCGGTTGGATGGCGGATTGGGTGATAAACGGATGACGGAAGGGTAATGGATGAAACAGAGCTCCACCCGAATCCGACCCGATCTGTCACCCGCTCTTCATCTATTTAAGCGAATTTTCATCCATTTATTTATATCGGATAGATCGGGTTTACGGATATCCATTCAGAATTGCCATCCTTGCTCAATATTTCTTGATCAAAATCGTGAAAAATCAAAACTGTATTACAACCTTTACAATAAATTAGTGTTTAACTTTTAGCATACAATCATACTTCATCCAATTATTATTACTTAATAGTCCTTGACACAATTTAATTTTGACACTATTTACATATATAGGAATATGAGCTAATATGTTTCCAAACACTTCGCTAACAAAATCGGTCAAAATTAAACCCATCATTTGTTACGTTAATAAACAAGCTAGAGGAATAATTGTAGGCTTTTTGAATTAATGTGAAAAACTTGAATAACATCATCTTTGACTCGCAAATGACTGAATTAAGTTTGTGCATAAATTTTTTCATGTTTGAATATAACTTGGTAAAAACTCGTAATCTCCCCAAAAAAATTATCTCTGTTACTCTTAAAGCAACTTTTGAATATATTTGTTTATCTTTTATTCTTAAACGTTTTTTAAATTACAATTCATTTTTTGATACAAAGACATAAAGTTTCATCATTGCTTTTATCTATAGAAAGATTGAAAAAAAAATATTAGATTTAATTTTATGGATATGTAGAAACTTAAAGAAATACAAAGTAATTTTCTAAAGGGTAAATAATGACTAATTATTTAATTAATCTCGATTTAAGCCCAATCAATCTCAAACTTAAATTCAAAATGTTAGCAAACATTTTCGTTAGCAAACAAATCAAACCCTTAGCATCCTGATACAAGCTTAAACAAGATTTTTAAAAGCTTAGGACACAACTAAGGGAAAATCAAATGAGATAGAGAAAATACCACATAACTAAGAGCTTATTTTATATAATCTAACCGCATACATAATAAAAATATTATTTTAATATGCCGTGGTCCCTGTGGGAAACCACACCAGGCCGGGTGACATTGATTGTTTTGTATGCACGTCATAAACCAACTAGGTCCCCTGTTAAAAGGCCTTTCTTGTTTGTCTGACAACTGTGTTTTATTGACATCATGATTACAGATACTTGAAAATCGTTTTCGATGCTGCAGCCAAATTTGAGGGCCAAATCCTTCGGTGGTTTGTGATCAAGTTTGTTTACGCTCGCGGCTTATTACGATCCACACAATTTATTTGTTTTTGGTTGATTAATAAACACAATTATTCATGTTTCAATGTTGATATATGGGACACAGGATTATAAAATGTTATCAGACAACTCTGAATTGAGAGTTGGACTACTTCAGAAATTGAAAAGGTGATTTTTGGTCTATGGGAAATTGGGAATAAGTTAATTTTAAAAGATTTAATTTAGTAATAATAATTGCCCAAGATAGGATTGAGTAATTGAGATTGTGGATAGAAGTGAGAGGAAAACTAAGATATTGTATCTATATGATTGGATTTATTGTTATACATCTAATTATAATTTATAGATTAGATCATTAATGATACTCAACCCCCATAATGGTGGGAGCTAACTTGTAGTTTAAAATATCCTTTTTATTTGAGAAAAGGCCGGGTCATATTTCATAATTGTGGAATAAAGAAGTTTATTTTATCTTACGTAAATTAACCCTTGATGCATGCGAAGCGTCTTAAAATTTTAGATTGCAAGTTTACTTAATAGCCCTTCTTGGGATTATTCCCCTTGAGCTTGTGTAAATAACATACAAGTCACTAGCTCTTTTCTTGAGTTAAATTTGAAGACTCCTATATTACAAGGTTATTCAAGTATCACTGCACCTATATATTACTTCTTAGTATTTCTTAGTTTTATTTCCTAACATTTTTTTTTTTTTTTTGATTCAAAAGAGGTACAATACCGAAAGGAAAAAGAAAATACTAAAAAAAACAAGAAATAAACTATCTACGGAGGTACTAAGCATGGTAAAGCCACGCCCCTAGAATCCTCCTCTACAATACGACCAAGATCAAGCGGAACATTGTAAATATATTCTAAGGAAGAGTCAAGAACGACTCCACAGTTGGCCAATCAATCCACCGCTCGATTTCCTTCTCTAAACACATGTGCTACTTTGGTTCACCAACTTGGATCATTAAGTAACTTCTGGCAATAAATGATGTCATGAATGTTTTCTCCTCTTGGAACCTCTTTCTTGCATAGAGCCTGGACACACGCAATATTGTCAAGCTGTACTTCAAGTTTATCAATTTGCAAATTGCGAGCTAACTCCCACCCTCTTGTTAAAGCCAATAATTCAGCTCTGAAAGCAGTGCTGTAGCCAAAGTTCGAATGGAAGGCTGCAATGAATTTACCATTGTAATCTCGAATAATGGCACCACCCCCTGCTGGCCCTAGGCCCCTTCACAGCTCCGTCCCAGTTCAAAGTGTACCAGCCATAATCTGGAGCTTTCCATGCCACAAAAATCTGCCTTTTCCTTATTGCATTCCCCTGCTCTTCGCCTGGAACCCTCTAAGAGCTCTTTTAGCTTCCTCATAACGCACCTGTAAGAATGCTACAAAGTCGATGGGGATTTCATCTCTTCTATTGAAAGTGAAACAATTTCTCCATCTCCAAATCCACCAAATAGCGACCCCAAAATAAGTAACCCAACATTCTTCATCATCTTGATCCAGATTTTTCATATTTTGAACAATCCATTATTTAATGTTGCCTTGATAAAATTGCTGACTTATCAAGGGGGTGAGGGTCGTCCTCCATACTACTCTTGCCGCAAGGCAGTCTCGGAGAATATGCAAAGTGCTTTCTTCTTGTGCTCCACATATGTAACACTTTGGGTCGTCCGTAAGCTTCCTTTTGAATCTGTTCAAATTTCCAAGAATTCTATCATGGCAAGCCAACCATAAGAAGGCTTGAATGCGTTGTTGGACTGGAGCTTTCCAAACAACATCCCAACATTCTAGTCTCATGGCGCATAATGCAAGTGACTGAGCGAATGGTGAATTTCCCCTTAATTCCATCTTTCCAGTACACCAAGTCACCCAAGCTTGAGCCTTTTCGCACCTCATGGTTTTGAATTTTCTTGAGAGTAACAACATCAAGAAAAGGGCTAAAAATGTTTCATCTCCATCCAACATCTTCTTCCTACATCTCTCGAATCGTGACTCCTGCTAATTCATCTGGCACTGGGTGTGTAACAAGGTCACTTAGAGGTCGATCTATGCACCATCTATGATCCCAAAATAGGGTCTTAGTGCCATCCCCTATTGCTTTTCGCATGCCTTTCTCTATGAAATTGGCGTTTTCAATTATACCACTCCAAACATTCGATATCCAAGCCTTTGGTTAGAACATGTCGATATCACATCGACCCTTACAATACTTAGCTCGAAGCACCCTAGCCCAAAGGGCATTTGGTTCTGAAAGTACATGCCACCCTAGTTTTGTGAGAAACGCAGCATTCGCTTGTTTAGCTGAGTGAATCCCAATTCCACCTTGATCCTTGGGATGTTGCAACATCTCCCATGAAAGTAGATGCACCTTTCTTTGTTCATCATTGCCACCCCAAATAAACTTACGGGTTTTTTGTCAAGTGTCTCGCAAGTGGACTTAGGGATTTTGGCTGTTTGCATTGAATACATAGCCATAGTCGATAAGGTAGAAGTTACAAGTGTTATTCTTCTAGCAAGGGACAAGTATTTCAACTTCCACCCCGACAACCTGCGATCTATTTTCTCACAAAGATGATGGAAAGTTTCTTTGGTGACCCGGCTTGTAAGTGTTGGCATCCCCAAATACATCTCAAGATCTTGAGTTGCTTCCATTTGGAAAGCCAAACTGATGTTTGATTGAGCATACGAATCAACATTTTTTGAGAAGTAGACTCGAGACTTGGCTAGGCTTACTTTTTGGCCCGAGGCCTCACAAAATCTACAAGAAAATCATGAATTACTTCGGGTTGATCAACAATTGCTTCCGCAAACAACATGATATCATCGGCAAAAATGAGATTAGAAAGCACCGACCCATCTCTACCAGCCCGAATTGGCTTCCACCTTTTTTGTATGATTGCTTTCTTAATTGTTTGATAAAACCTTTCCACACACATCACAAACAAGTAAGGTGAAAAGGGGTCACCTTGTCTCACCCCTCTCGAAGGTTTGAAGCTTTGGGATGGTTCTCCATTCCATAGAACTTGAAGTGAAGCCGAGGTGACACACTCCATAATTAGTTCTATCATAAATATGGGCAAGTTCATTTGAACCATTATATCTTGAATAAAGGACCATCTCAATTAAACATAGGCTTTTTAGAAGTCAATTTTGATCGCCATATAGCCTTTTTCACCTTGCTTTCTTCTCATTGTGTGGATGACTTCTTGGACAATTACAATGTTGTCTGTCATTTGACGCCCCGACACAAAGCTTGCTTGTGTATTAGAGATCAAATGAGGAAGGATAGGATTTAATCGGTTCACAATAACTTTTGTTACCACTTTATATGCCACGTTACATAATCCAATATGATGGAATTGTGATGCTAATTCCGGCTGTTCAGTCTTCGGTATCAAGGTAATGAATGTGTCATTTAAATGCTCAGGCAACCCCTTTCCTTCAAGAATTGGCATGATTGATTTGTACAATGTGTCAGCCACTACATCCCAATTTTTTTGGCAGAACAAGGCTTGAAATCCATGTCTTTAAATACCCTTTCCACTTTAAACTTTGAGTATGGAAGAATAAGAGCCGACCAATCTTGTGATAAGAGTTCTGGAAATATATCTTAAGGGAGATTAATATGGTCAGGTTCACCTTCTTCTTCGAATAATTTTGAAAAATATTGCACAACATGGTTCCTGACCTCGACCTTATCTTGTATCCATTGGTCATTATCTCCCTTCAACGCTTCAATCTTATTTTTCCATCTTCGTACAATCGTACTTAAGTGGAAAAAGTTTGTATTGCGATCTCCATTTTTTAACATTTTGATTCGAGACTTTTGATACCAAAGCAGATCCTCCCTTTCTAAAATTTCATTAAGTGCGCGCCTCAATTTAACTTCAAGCTTGATGAGGCCTCGATCAGCCTTGATGGCTAATTTCTTTTTCACACCAGCATTCCGCGCAAGTAACTGTCGCTTTTGCTTAAAAATATTTCCAAACACATCTTGATTCGTTGCAAATCACTTAAGAGTTTCAAGAGGGATGTCAGGAGATCACTCTGATTATCCTACTTTTCAACTACAAAATCTTTGAAGTTTTCGTGGGTTAACCATGTAGCTTGGAATCTGTATGGGTGATGAATAGCTTGAAAAGGAGCAAAGCCATTAGGGGATATAAAGAGGAGGAAATGATTTGAATGTACAGCCGTAAGATGTCTCATTGAAGCCTTATCAAACTTGATTGACCATTGATTATTACACAAGGCACGGTCCAGCCTAGCACTTTGCCTAGTCTCGAGAGATTTGCCTCTTGACCAGGTATGTGCAGCCCCTGCAAAGTCCACCTCTAAGAGGTCCATTTCTTCGATCTATTCATTAAATAAGGCTGATCTTCTATTGGTTTCATGGCAAGATTTATTTCTTTCGGAGGGGAATCTTGTATCATCAAAGTCTCCCATAAGAAGCCATGGTTCATTGTGAGTCGAAGCAAAATTCTTAAGCTCATTCCAAAGTCCTTTTCTCTTTGTAGGATTGGGACTTGCCACACAACAGATAAATAGCATGGTAAAGCTCCAACTCGAGAAATCTCCATTGTGATGTGTTGATTATGCTTCAAGATCAGGCTTACAGTCACGTAATTAATTTTCCAATAAACCCAAATCCCTCCACTAAATCCAGCTGCATCGACCCTTGTGTGACCACCATACCCAAGAATAGAGGCAATTTTGACTGCTTGCTTGCCTCCTATATGTGTTTTGACTAGAGTAAGCACATTAGGTTGGTTGATTTTTATAAAATCTTTCAGGGTAGTAATGAAATTTCTACTTCCTACACCTTGCACATTCCACACCATACAAGTAATTGGTAAAGAATCTAGACTCAAATTTGGGATACTATCTTCCATATCAAACGGTATAGAGGGTAGAGATGACACATAAGCCAGCCTTATTAGATTCAGCAAACCCTGAAATTCAATGGGAATTTTTGTTGTTATCACCAACTTAGGGGGGTTCGAGATTGGTGGTAACATTGATTCCATTTGCATCTCCATCACATAGATTAGGGGGCACATAGTTGCTAGGTACGGTCAATCCATTAGCATATCCACACATAATATCTTCTTCGGTGGTATTGCTACCTTGACTGGGGAGGGAGCCTAAGACATATATAAGTGTTGGCTAAAGCTTGCTCAATGTGGATTTGTGATTGCTGCTCTGTTTCTTCTATTGTCATAGATCGAGGTGGCTTCTAAATTCTTTTCCTTACTAACTTTGAATGCAAACTCCAGATTTTCTTTTCCTTGCAAAATTTGCCTTGTATTTTTTGCAGCAAAATATGGAGCAATATTCATACTTTCCTTCAAAGGGGTAGCTATCTTTTGTGTTGCTATTTTTTTCTTTTCTTGGTAGTTTTATTTGGAATATTTTTTAATTTATGATTCTGTTGACTTGAAGGGGTTGTATTTACTTTGAAGATAATTGATAGAATTTGTGTAACTTCCATGTTTATCACTAGAGATTTCAACAATATATTCCAACTCATTAATTATATCCTTTTTTGGTTCCAAATCATCCTTAACTTGCGTGTGCAAAATATCAAATCTAGAACCTCCCCCTAGATTTCCTCCACTAATTGCGAAAGATTTATTCTTTCCAAAATTTGTTCCAATCTTTGCTGCCCCTGGAGTTGCTTGCTCTGCCATCTTAGTGCCACTTACTTTGTCCCTAGCCACCTTTGTAACAGGTTTGTCCGGTTTGGAGTTTCCCTTTCTTGCTGGTTTCCTAACAAGCATCCATGAACCGAAGTCTTCCTTCTTCTAAGGCTTATGATTTTTTTCATGATGAGGATTATCATGGACAACCATAGAAGAATTTTCCCCATCCATTTTCATCAAAGGACAGTCCTCTTCCACATGACCAAGCTTGCCACACTTAAAACATACCATTAGAATACCTTCGTATTGGATTCTCCAAATACGCCCTTTAAGCAAGAATTTATACAACAAATGTTACGATAGATCGATTTCCACACTAAGCCGTGTGAATTGACCCCTCTCAGCTTGCGCAGTTGTTTTGTCTACTCGAAGAATCTTTCCTATCTTTGTGCCAATATTGTTCAGAAAATTAATATCGAAGTACTCAATGGGCAAGTTTGGTATACGCACCCAAGATGTTAGCACTTTAATTGGAGCTTCATCAGACAAAATATTTGGTATCCACTTTTTGATTGTAAGGTAGTTGTCATCTAGGAGCCAAGGTCCTTGTGTCAAAACATAATTATAATACGCAGAATTTGTGAATCTAGAAATGTAGAAATCACATCCAATGTCAGTGAGCGCAAGCTCTCCCTTGATATTCCACTTCTTTTTCAGTCGTCTCATTAATCCCATGTAACCCAATCTACCACTGAACATCTTAATGATTAAAGAGTCCTTCCATGGTTTCCTTAGCATCTTCTTTTCCTCCTTCGACAACTGAATGAGAGGGCACCTATCATCATTCAGGATGTCTTCTGAGATGTCCTCAACATCAGAAATCTCATCTTCATCATCATCTTCTAAAGAGACGATAGTTTGGGAGTTGGATTCCTTATTTGATAACCCCTTTAGCATATCTCTAAACGATTGACCATTTCCCTGTTGGTTAGGGGTCTGATGTGGAATGGCATTCATTTGCGCATGAATTCCTTCATCCGCTTCTCCCATATTCACATCCTCCATTGCAACAGATTGATTATTTTCATTATTGAAAATAAGATGATTAATTTTTCGTTTGGATTTTTTATTTGATCGGATCAATTGATCCCTTTCTTCAGTTGAATGATTTTCTCCATTCTCATTCACACTCGCTTTCGCTTGGTTTTCCATAGAGAGAACTTTTTTTTCTTATAGAATTTGCATGTGTAAATTGGTAAATATTTTTGTAACACACTTTAGTTTTGGTTCTAGTCATATATTTAAGCTTTCAATTCAGTGTAACGACAATTGTAGCCTTTCCATTTCAATTTAAGTATTGTTTCTTTATCTTACTCTTTCATTGCATGCTTTTATACCTATTGTTCTTTACTTGCCTTAGTTTCTTTTCCGTATTATTTACTATGTACTTAGTTTCCAAGTTCATGGCAAGTTATCTTGCTTATTAGTAGTAGATCTTCTAGATGTAGTTACAAATTGTGAGTAGTCCTTTAGGCTTAGGGGGTGGGTAACTGTTAGAAGTGTCATGGCATGAAAAATTATTTTCTCCTTATTTGTTACTATAATTTTGGGGCTTGCATACTTTGCCAAAAGTTTTAAATTCGGTCTAGGTTTAGGTTTAGGAAAGTGTCTTGGCATGAAATTTTTTTTCCCCTTGTTGGTTATAATTTTAGGGCTTGCACACTTTTTCCAACACTTGAGAGTTCTTATGTGTTAGGAGACTTCTTGTGACCATGATAAGGTTGATCTACCTGATTGGTTTGTACTATGTTCCTTACACATAACCTTGTCCTAAAGAGTAAAAAAAAAAGGTGCAAACTTATTCAAATTGTTTTATTTTTCTCTAGGTAGATAACTCCTATAGATTAGTGTCGTTTTAGATGTGATGCTTCTCTTGGCTTACAATCTCTTAAATGGACCTGGTTCACACTAATTTATTGTGAACTACTAATATTAGAGATATTATGATTGTTTTGTTAACAAAAAAAAAGTCACTATATTAAAATGAAGGCTATTATGTTGAGATAAAAGTTATTGTGGCATTATAAAGGCCATAGAAATTTTTTTTAAAATGAAATTTTTTATATCCTGGTCAATATGAACAATAAATGTCACTATGTTAAAATTAGGGTCATTATGTTCAACATAACGCCGTATTTTAGGTTCACAATAATATTAACTGCCACACAAGTTTTAATAAAGGTTATTATATTATAAATAAGGTTACTATATTACAATTAGGGTCACTATATTCAATTTAACAACAATTGTATGCATATAAACCTCAAGTCTACAATAAGGGTGTGTCATCTATACATTTAAGCATTCATAGAGCCTATTAACTGTGCCGAATATAACATCTTTTATAAGTGGATTAAATTATTAAAAAATAATTTTTATCGAATGAAAACATTTTTTTTGATATAAATCATTAAAAAATATAAATAAATTTTCCTAAATGACTTACAAAACAAAAATAATTAAATAAGATATAAACATGTATTTCTTTTCGAAAATAACTACACTTTTATTTTATAAATCATTTTGAAAGTGTATATGTTTTTAATGATCATATTATCTTATTAATATTGTATTTCTAATATCTTTTTATAATCTGTATACATTTTTAAGCTTGTGTAATGGCTCAGTATTATAGTTCAAATAAATTAGTTAATAAGATATGAAAAATTATACAAATAAGGTTAAAACTATTTATGATATGAAATTATTTATAAATTAACAAATTTCTTAAAACTAAGTATATGTATTATATTTTATTATTGCACGTGTAATATAAGTACAATAAGTCTTGTGTAAGGTGGGTGTACGTTAATTTTATTGTAAAACGAGGTCAGTTTAATGATAACTTTAACTATTTTTATGGTAACTTTAACTACTTAAATTAAATAGTATCTTTTAATTTGTGGTTGGTTTGAATTTTATTTTAATGGTAATTTCTTATAGATTCATGATTACATATCATAAAAGCTAATATGATTAATCTAATACATTATAAGTTTCTGGTAAGATAAAATTTATTATTAGAAAAATAATAACTTTTGTAGTTTAAAGGGTAACTTAAAATATTTTTATGATAACTTTAATCTGTCTTACAATAAATTAATGTACAACCGCCTTTTTGAAGAATTTTTGATATAAGTATGTATATTGATAGATTATTCAAAATTATCATATTATGATTCTCATATTAAATAATTTAATGTTAAATAATTCGTTATTTTTTCATGTTATAAATATTTTTAATAATATTTTATTATAATTAAGTGGATTCAACCTAGCCTATTGGTAATAATTTATCAACTTAGAGCCACCTAATATCACAAAAAAAAAAAAAAAAAAAAACCTATTTGTCAATTGTCTTGCAATTTGGTAATAATTTGTCAAGTTGCGTCATTGCTAAGAGAAAGTCATTGCTATATTTGTTATGAGGGACATATACCTCTGTAGGTGTCATTCGAAGCGTGCCTACTTAAGCATGTTGTGAATATGCTTGGCACTCATATGAAGTGGGAATTGACATATATGATTAGGGACACAATTAGAGACAAAGCAAAGTAGGGAGCCGCCAACAAGTTTTTAAGGAACATGTAAACCGTTCACGAATCATTAAAGGCAACCACGATAAAGGGACAACGATATGCAACAACGATTGACCTGTGAAGGTTACACCCCATTAATAATCCATGAGATTACTAACGGTTCGGAACCACGAAAGGAGGATCGGGGATGATGGTACGAAGTGATTCATGGAGTCACGTTCGCCCGTATTGGCCTCTACTCGATTCTTATAGTGAAAAGTATTCCTGCGATATCAAAGGCATGCACACAATGATTTAATTTGCTCCAAACTAACATCGGGCTAAATTGGTTCAATGTTAATGCAACAAATAATTCTAATTATTAGTGATCACTTGATTAAATAATAAGATTAAAAAGGAACCTAAACCGGTCATTCAAATTATCTTATTAGGTGTTATATTCAATTATATATTCCCTTTAAACATGCAATAAGGTAATCAATACAATAACTATAGAACCATCATTAACATTGGAAGCAATTCAGCCATAATAACGTTAGTAAAATCAAATCATAATAATAAACCTAATCATGATACTAGCAATAAGAATAAAAATAAGAGTAATTAAGTAACTAATTACTCATATTCCGTGCTTCTTTAAATCGCTAAAACATGAATAAATTGTTAATAACTTCAAGGAAAATAATAAATAATAACGGAAATTAAATTAAATTAAACTAGAGTTGATTTGGGGCGAAACCCTCAAACAGTTCTATCTTTCACGCCTTGGTTTAAGCGTAGAGCTATGGGTAAAGTACGGACTCCGGCGAGTGCTTAAGGGATGTATTGTGAGAGAATAGGGAAGGCTAGTGTTAAGGCTAGAGTATAAGAGAGAGAAGAGAATGATTTGGTCCTCGAAACTAGTCAAATCAGCTTCATATTTATAGAGAAAATATGAGGGGTGAGGTACGGGACCCTAAAATTGAAGGCGCCGCTAAATAAAACCCTAGAAAATCGCCGTGTCACCGCAGAAATTGCCGTGGCGTGGCAAATGTTGCAGTGGCACGGCAAATTTTTCCGTGGCACGACAGATTTTGCCGTGTTGCGGCATTTGTGCTTTTCTGAAATCTGTCCAAATTTATTTTAACCTTTTTCTTAAGCATTAAGTACGTGATAATTAGGCGTCGTTTCAGCTATTTTGGGCTTATTTCAGGCTTAGGGTTTTATTATTTATTAATTGTGCTTAATTAATAAATAAAACGAAATGAATCAAAAAGGGTTTGGGCTGAAATGTGAGTTGGACTGAGTTTGACTAAATGTTTGGACTGATTTGTGGACTGAATATGTTTGACTGAATATGGGTTTTAAGCACTCCCGAGATTAAAAACTCGACCCGACCAATAATGACGGTGAAAGGTTGTTCATCAACGGATTTGGTTTTAAGGAGACATTTGTTGTCTACAACCTCTCCCCTATACCTATATTGTATTTATTGTGTTCAACCTGTATTGTATTCATCTTAATTGTTGTTATAATACAATATCATTGCTTTTCTTAAGGTGAATGAAGTACGTTATATTAGACTAGCTCTTATATAAATTTGAAATGATTGCCATTTGATCCTAAGAGTTCAACCTCGCACAGTCGCACTTGCTTATTACTGCTACTACCAAGTTGCAGCATTTTTATAATAATTGAGCCAAAATGGAGTTATATTATTACTTGTGTGCATACTTGACGACGCGTGCATTATGTTTTGGGCACCATTGCTAAGGATCAACCAATATAAAAGTGATGAAATTTGCTTAGATTGTTAAATTTGAGTTGATTGCTAAATGATCTGTGGATATTATTGTATAAATCTTCATTGTGGTTGTTTAATAACTAAGAGGTTGTGGGACTATGTCCATGGGCTTATGGTGTTGGGAAGGGTCACCCTACCGTTAAAGGAAGGAAAGAGAAAGTTTAAGGGAAGAAAAGGAGAGAGAAAAAAATTAGAAAGTAAAAAATAATATTTTTTTAAAAGGAAATTGCAAATGTAACACCCCAGCCACAAACAAATTAGGTGGAACCTATTGTCATGAAATGCGCATCAAGGGCCAACAATTGTCCTCACACACCAACACAAGTCCTTCCGGCGCATTTTGTCCTTACTCATACGCACCTTGGGAAACCTTCCTAGGTGGTCACTCATCCTAAGACTACTCCCAGCCAAGTACGTTTAATCGAAAAGTATCTTAGCATATAAGCTCCCTAAAAGGAAGATGCATCTAGGATCTAGGGGTAATTCCGTTCAGACGTAATTCCGCTAATGCTTCCAGTTATAAAAGAACGGGGTTTTCAGCATATAAATGATAACAATAGGTAATGACCGAAAATATTACCTTTGATTATCGACTCGTACCTTATTTGCCACAAATGAAAGTGCAGTATCTTAATTGCTACTTTCACCAAAGTTCAGTACCAATTGTGATATTTATTCCCCAAAATAAAGGAGAAACAGAAATAATTCCTCAAGCAACTTCTATTAAGAAGTCAACTGAAACGAACCTCATTAATTTCATTGATATAAATTTGCACATTGACTTTTATTCAGTTTTTAGAAGATGAAATGGGGTAAGATGAATTATAATTTATTACTATCCCCATATTTCAACAAAAATGGTCAAAATTATAAACTTGCAAAAGACTTTTAGGGGTGTTTGGTATGGTTTTTTTATAGGGCTGGAAACGAAATCGGGTTACCGTTTTCGTTAGAACATGTTTGGTTAATGAGTTAAGTAACGAAAACCGTTTCTTTCCTCTAACCCGTTCCCCCACTTTGTTTCCGGTGTAAAACTTGGGGAAACAAATCCCGTTTCTTTCCTCCAACCCAAAAAAACAACTCTGCCTCATCTCTCTCCTCTCATACAACAGATCTCCAAAAAAAATTTCCAACTTTGATCGATTGAAGTTACAGATTGCGCTCAGGTTGTTAAATTTTCCTATCTCAAATCTCCAAAAATCCACAATCTCAATCATCACAGGCTTGTTATCTTTCAATTTTTTGTTTAAGAACTCTAGATTTTGAGTTTATGTTGAATTTATATATTTTTTTGTTTGATTGATTGTATTTTGATTTTTCTAACTCGAAATATTGCTATTTTATTTGATTTTTTCGACCTAATTTTTCTGTTTTATTTGAGTTCTACTTTTGTCAATTGAATTTCCTTGTTTTTGCTTCATGAAATTTTTGCTAATATGGTTGAATCTTGATGCTTCCAACGTTTATCCAATTTCCAGGTATTCTCTTTTAATAATGAACAAAATTCTGTAATTAGTCTTGTAACATTATAGTATATAGTTTAATGATATTGTTTTATATGATTATAAATGAAATGCAAATTGCTTACATTATACACTAATCTCTACATGTTTGATCTTTCCTTGATTTAGAAATTATTTCTGGGTGCTCACAACGTGTTTGATAAAAAGCCTAGCTGAAATTAATCGTTTACGTTTCCTTAGTGATACCAAACAACTAGTAAGGGTAACACTAAATAATACCCTTTCCCACCCTAATCTGTTTCCATTCTGTTACCTTTATTAATTTGATACCAAACACCCCCTAAGAGACAAAGAGTGTAGTAGATAGCACTCAAAATATGATAAGAAGTATAATCTACGGAGTATCTAATTAAATTCAATTTGTTAATCAGCTAAAATAAATATGTTTATACAAGTAATTTAAGACGAACCCTAAAATATCCAAAAAAATTATGAAAAAGTACCCTAAGATTAGTCTAAAATCTAATTGCTTGTAACTAACAAACACAAACTATTTTCATTAGAGAAGCTCTAGTTCTGGCTAATTGCTTCAAAATATTGTTTAAACCATCTTCAATCCCTCTCAAAGAAACCTCCAAAACCTCTAATTTCTTCTTAATAATATCACAATCAAAATTCTCTCCTCCATCCAATGCATGTAATACAACATCAACATTGCTCAACTCATTCCCATTTTTTGCCAACTTTTCTTCACTAATTACTGCTTTACTCTTCTTAACCACCAACCTCGAAATCAAACCAAACGAACTCGATTTCGACTTTGACATCAATGGCATCGACAAGAATCGTAGAAGTGACTCAAGTACTGAGACATTTATAATACTAACACATCTCAGTACTCGAATCACCTCGAAATTACCGGACTCATTGAACTCATCATTTCTCGACACTAGACTCTCTTCGACTTGCCTTAGTTGTAAGGCAAGCCCTTTCGAAGTCTTCACAATCTCTTTTCTCAAACAAAAATACTCTGCTACATTATTCATCTCGCTGTTCGAGCATCGAAACACTCGAACAGCTTCTAATAACTTCAACAACAACTCTTTCGAAGCACCGCAGATTTCAAGGAGTCTCGACGATCCCTCGATCAACGGTGTTTCGTGTTTTGCGAGCAAAAGCGAGAGTGTACGGTGCGCAAGAAATGGTAAACTAAGCACATCATCAACACATCTGTACAATTTAGCTAGCCCTGTTAAGCCAATACAAATTGTTTCGGTTACAGAGGTTGATTCTGCCTCGGCTTTCCTTAGCTTGGTTAGCTCGTCCTCGACTTTTCGAAGGATTGGGTTCGATTGGGGTGGGTAGCTAGTTGATCGAGTATGGTTCGAGCTAGCCATTTTTGTTAGTTCTTTCTATGAGTTTATTTTTAGAAAGGTTGATATTAGAAATCTTAATGTTTAAGGGTTAGATGAAGGTAAAGTTGTTATTTATAGAAATAAGAAATAATATAAGGACATAAAAATGAGGAAAAAAAGGAGATCATAACAGCTAAGTGTGGGTTAGATTAAGTATAGTTTTAGTTGTTTTGTTGGCAAAATTTATACCATAAAATTATTAACAAATGTTTGTTACAGCTGTATATGGAGCTCCGTGTGGGTTGTTTGTTGGGTTGGCTGAGAATTGACTGTTTAAGACTTTGAATTTATTTAATACAAGTAATTATGAATTTAAGGTGCAATTTATAGTGATGACTTGAGGCTACATATCTCTCGGAAAGAATTTGACACAAAGACACGATTTATTGACATTCTGACATACCCATTTATTCTAATTTTTTGACACATACCCGTTTTGTAGTTGGGATTTTTTTACTAAGGATTTCACATAATTTTTGCTGAACTAATATTATTTTTGCCAAGCTAAAATTATTTATTAATTTCTATAGAAATAATGAAAACTAATAATCTCACCTTTGTTGGGTCTTCCAAAAACAATCCCACTTTTTGATTATGCCAAAACAATCCCACCTATGACCCCTATCTTCTTCTAGCAATCCCTTTGACATGTAACCAGCTAAAATGGTTAAATATTTTTTCTAAGTCTCTCTCTTCCAATTGTGGCGACTAGTCCACCATCATAGCACTACCCCAAACTACAACCACCCCACACCACCCCCTTGCCGCCATCCCCCACCCACCTTGAAACCCCTAGCCTCACCGGAAAACCCTTAACCCACCCCGAAAACATTGAGCCCAGCCCTAAAAGCCCCACCCCCACCAAAAAAAAACTCCCTAACCACCGTGAAAACCCAACCTAAGATCCGACTACCCCTACCCGGCGCCGAAACCCCCTAAACACCTTGGAAATTATGTTTTATTTTTTGCAAAATGCAATTGTTCTTGGGTGTTTGTGGTGTTTTCAGGAGTTGGGTGGGTTTTTGGCGCCTTGAAGGGATGGAGTACAGCAGCCACGTGTCACGGTCCGAGAGTTCTGACCAAGATTGTGCGACGCTCTTGTCTTCTGGCAACAAGGATGCAAGCCTAGAGCGGGAAGGGTTCGTAAACACACACGAACACGTACCAAAGGTATCTCAAGGAAGCACACATCAACAACGAGTGTGGAGTCGGGGCTTATGACGGCCGATATTTCGAAGCGGGCACAAGCGGGATCGACGATAATGAAGGCGTCTTTTGAGGTTCTCTTTGTTTGGAGGGGATGCTTTAAAATAAAGCAAGCACAATATCTATAAAGGCTTAAATCAACACACAAGTCTTAAAGCAATATGCAGCGGGGTAGGGAGCTTTGATTCATTCAACCATTCGCTCCCTAATGAGATTTATATTGTTTACATAGAGACTTACTAGTGAACACTGAAACTAAAGTAACACAATAATTCTGCCTAGAGCCTAGAAAGCATAAAGAAAGATTTAATAGACAATACATAAGGAAAATACAAGGGAAAAGGAAGGGGGATACATAGAGAAAGAGGCGGAATCTAACATCCTCCCCCACTTAAGCTGTCGACGACCTCGTCTACTTACAAAACAAAACATACACTTAAAGGAAAAGAAATAGCATCTTCAGTCTTCTGTTGCAGGTGTAGTTCTCGTCCTAGTTCTGATGTTGGCGCGGTTGCTAATGTTGCGGTTGTTGTCTTCTAGATCTGGATGATAAGGTTTGAGGCGGCTAACATGGAAGATGAGGTGTATCTTCATCCACGTAGGAGGCTCAACCTTGTAAGCATTCTTCCTAATCCTTTTAGTGATGCGGATGGGGCCTTCATATTTTCTAATTAACCTGCGATTTCTTCCTCTAAGGAACTTGAGCTGTTCTGGCAAGACTTTCACCATAACCATGTCCCCTACATCATATTCCAACGGCCTTCTGTTCTGGTCGGCCCACTTCTTCATTCTCCTCGCTACCCACTCCAAATAAGCGCGAGCAACTTCCATGTTTTGTTGCCACTCTCGCTTAAACTCCCGTGCTTCGCGGCTTCTCCCATCTTCGGATGTTGTTATGGTGTGAGGTAGGAGAGGTTGCTGGCCCATCACTTATTCAAACGGGCTTCTGTTGGATGCAGTACTCTTCAAGGCGTTGAAGCAAAGTTGGGCAACATCAAGGAGTTAGCCCCAATCTTTCTGATTAGCGCTAACAAAATGTCACAAGTATTCCTCTAAGAGACCGTTGAATCTTTCTGTTTGTCCATTAGATTGGGGGTGGTGACTTGAAGACATGTTTAAGTCCGACCCTATCATTCTAAACAATTCTTTCAAAAATATGTTTGTGAATCTTGTATCTCGGTCGCTGATGATGTTGTGGGGCAATCCCCAATACTTTACAATGTGTTAAAAGAACAAAGTCGCCGTCTCTTCAGCACCACAAGCCTTCTCCATGGGATTAAAGGTGGCATATTTTGAGAGATCACCACTATTACCGCTGAATACTGATCCACCTTGGGTAGACCACTAATGAAGTCCATAGATATGCTTTCGCACGGACGCATCGGCACAGGATGAGAATCTAAGAGACCTCCAGGTTTCTGACGATCCACTTTGTCCTGTTAGCAAACCAAGCAGGTCCGAGTGTAGCTAATGACATCTTCTAATAATACCCCATGGAGAGTAAGCTTAAAGTTCTCTGCCAACTTGGATTGTAATTCCCCATATTTTTATATGTATTTTAACTTAAAATAAGTATTTCTTGAAGTATTTAAATAATTCAAAATGAACTATTTATGGTGTTTCATTAATTTAAAAAGAATTATTTTAATTTAAAGCTTATTTTTAATTATTTAATAATCTTGAAAATATTTTATTTCATGCTTTGGAAACTTTGGGGCATATTATTTTTTAAAAAGGTAACTTTTAAGGTCAATGGTATTTAAGGAAAGTCAAGATACTAATTTGAATAGGAGCAGGGATCATTAAGGGTAGAAAGGGGAATTTAAGTAGAAGGGTTTAGAGAGGGGGTATAAATACCCATCAAATGGGCAAATTGAACCTTGCCCAAGGTGGAGAATACCCAAAGGTAACCCTTTCTCCTCTAATTTTCTCTCTTTTTCTCTTATTTCCCCCTTCCCATTATTTCCTTCACACCACACGCCGACCACCACCACACGCCGTTGGCCACCGTTGCAGCCACCAGCAAACGCCGGTGACAGCAGTGCCACCATCGGCGAGCGCGCGACAGCAGCCTTACTGTTGTGTCGTGGTTGTTGGTCTTCGAACAAAAAAAAAATTCTCTTTTGTTTTTAATCCTAATATAGCCTTGATTTAAATATTGATTTTAGGTTTTGTGATGATTTTTATGATGTTCGATTTTAAGTATGATGTATATAAATTTTCAAATTTGGTTTTGAATTAAAAACCCCCATATTATAAACCCTAGGTTTCTAAGTTTATTTATATTGATGGAAATTGTTTATGGGTGATTTAAATTATTGAAATAAGTGTTTTAGAACACAATTACAGCAATTTTAGATGATTTAATAAAGCTGGAATTTTTATATATAAGCTATAATTATGTTTCTTGAAAATATTTTTAATTACCTATTAATTGGGAATAAAAGCAAGGGTTTTAAATTAAATTTTAGCTTGTTTGAAAGGATTTATGAGTGATTTAAGGAGTTTATATATTGCTGAAAATTTATATTGAATAGGTAATATTGCCTCTTTGTAATTTTTGTTTGTAGGAGTTTTCCAAGTGAGTGATTTTGTTTATTCGTGGCGATTTTGAGATCATATTCAAGTACGTTCGCGTACTTGGTAATTATTTGAATATGTAGAAGAATGTCAAGCTTTGATAAGTTAATTCCAAGTAGTATCACAATAGGTGTTGGTTGGAATTTGTTGATTGGATTGATGTTGGTTAATGATTTGTGAGGTATGAATTATTTATGATGAATTGGTGATTGGAATTAAATATGTTGGCATGTTGGATATAAACCACATTTTTATGATTCTCATGATGGAAGGCATGTTTGATTAAACTAAATGTTTAATTTGGTTTGGAATATAAAAAGGAAATTTTATTGTGGTTCATATAATTTTTATTGATGCTATAAGCATGAGGAAGGAGCTATTTAAATGTCTATGTACACGAGGATTAAATTATAATTTGGTGCTTAAGTGCACTTAAGGTGTTCTAAACACCGAGGGATAGGATTTGTGGTGCTTTATGCGCTTAAGGTGTTATTTAACACCGAGGTAGTTTAAAAAGGATTCAACATTAAATTTATGTGGTCACTAATTATTCAAGAATTAAATTGGTATGTTTGATTTCTTGAATGAATTATAATGTTTGATTGTGTTATGGTTTGAGAGTCATCACCAAGTATAATAATATGTAAAGCAATGTAAAGTGAGAGAGATTATGCACCAAACTCTTGGAACGTATATACCTTGAGTATGAACATATGGGGAGAGTTATGCGACTTTATATTTGGCCATAACTTCTACGCGGAGTACAGGACGCTGTATATTCCTTTTTATTATGTGCAGGAATTCCGCCACATACGAGTGGTTCTTTTATACTGGCACGGTTAGCTCCCGTGTTCGTACCCCTTTATTGGGGCAGGTTATGGGGAAACCCGTTCGACGCGTAATCAAATTAAATGGACATTAATATTTGTCTAGTTAAGTGTGAAAGTCTTGCATGCTTGTTTACAGATGCAACAAGGTAACTTGTGTGATGATAGGATGAAAGCATGATAGTTTGTTTTATTACGCTTATGTACTCAGCATTGTTGATTGCGTGTTGTATGTTTGTTTGTCCTTTTCTTTACCTTGGCCCTACAACGACCCATTTCTAATGGCGAGTAGAAGGGGACAAGTAGAGAGAAATTTTTCAGGTGATGAAGCATTTTCATGATGGGCATGAGTGAAGAGCGAATCATGCTTAGTTTTCATAAGAATATAATGTGTTTTATTTGCTTTGAATATTATATATTTTATTATGCTCATGAGACTAACGTAAAGGTTTTTAGTATTGTATTGTTTTAAGGGCCTATAATGGTTCCAAGTTGTAGGTGGACTTTGTTTGATTTTGTTTCACTTAACTTTCTTTTGGTTTCACTTTTTAAGTTGACTTGTTTTGGATAGTTTTAAAAGATAGTCTTCCGTTATGTGTCTTTGATATTTGCCTTAACCGTTTTCACGGTGGTGGTTATGTCTTAGATTTTCCTATTTCCTATTTCAAAAAGGGTAAAACAAGTATTTTAAAGGCAAGAAATTTCTAGGGTGTTACATGGATGCATGGCCCATAGGGTATCATGGCATTATTTCAAGAGCATCTTCCATAGGCCTCCCGCTTTCGGTATGAATATCTTGTTGCCCTTAGTGAAATGAGTCCATCGTCTATCCAGAAGCGTCTTATCTTTCCTACTTCTATCAGCCCTTTGATCGTGTTCGTCATGGGATCTTCTGAGAGGTGTTATTTGACCTGTTCTTTGATTGAGGTGGTGACGTTGCTGGCAGGCATGGAGGATAGTCTTTGTAGGGGGCAAAATTAGCACTACTTCTCAAAGCATTGACGACCCTGTTATAGGCTCTTGCTTGTACATGAACTCCACATTGAAGTTTGCAAGTACCTCCTGCCAACGGGCTTGCCTCCCCGTTAATTTTGGTTGGGTAAGGAAGTAACTGGCTAACGTGTTATCTGTGCGAACAACGAACTTCGCCCCCAACGAGTAGTGTCTTCACCCCTTAAGAAGTGAACAATTGCTAAAAGTTCTTTTTCTTGTGCCGCATACCTCCTTTCTGCAACACTCAACTTTCGGCTCTCATAAGCGACTTGGTGGCCATCTTGGAGTAAAACCCCGCCCAACGCATAATCGGACGCATCCGTCTCGACTTTAAACGGTTTGTGGATGTAAGGTTGCATTAATACCGGCTCCTTCATTACTTCTTCTTTGAGCTTGAGGAAAGTCCCTTGTTGTTTCACCAACCAATTCCACTTGTTGTCTTTCTTCAACAAGTCCGTGAGAGGACTTGCTATCTCTAAATACCCCTGAATGAAGCGGCGATAGTAATTAGCCAATCCCAAGTTCTTCGGAGCTTGCCAATCACTAATGGCTTTGATTTTCTTAGGATCCATTCTTATGCGGCCTCCTTCTACAAAATATCTAAGAAAGCTTACTTCTTTCTTCGCAAAAGCACATTTCTCCCACTTCACGAACATATGACGTTGTCTTAATTTCTCAAACACCTTACTCAGGTGTTCTGAGTGATCTTCGAGGGTGTTGCTGAAGATTACAATGGCGTCTAAGTAAGCAACCACAAACTTGTCAAGAGAGTCGTAGAAGACCTAATTCATCAAGGTACAAAATGTTGCAGGAGCATTCGTCAACCCAAATGGCATGACTAACCACTCGAACACCCCGTATTTGGCGACGCAAGCCGTCTTTGGTTTATCTCCCTGAGAAATTCGAACTTGATGGTAGCTAGACCTTAGATCAAGGTTAGTGAAGTACATAGAGTCTCCAAGATGATCGAACAAGACTGCCACCAAGGGTATTAGATAATGGTTCCTCACAGTCAGCTTGTTTAAGGCTCTGTAGACGATGCACAGTCTCAAACTTCCATCCTAATTCTTCTGAAAAAAGATTGGTGCTCCATAGGGTACTCTGGAGGGTCGGATAAACCCGACTTCTAACAACCTATTAAGTTGTTTGCGCAACTCTGCAAGCTGCGAAAGGGCCATCCGATAAGGGCTTCGCGCGGGTGGTCTGGAACCTAGCACCAATTCAATATTGTGGTCTATGGCCCTTCGAAAAGGGAGAGATTTCGAGAGCTCATGTGGAAGGATATCTGTATATTTCCCGAGCAACTCTTCTATAACCTCAGAGATGTCTCCCCCAATCTCCTCATCCTTCACTTAGAGAGTGGCGAGGAACGTAGGCTCGTTTCTTCTCATCCCCCTTTTGAGTTACATCGCCAAGAGGAGGGGACCTTTTAGTTCTTTTCCTTCTTCACCACGAACGTGTGTCCGTAGAAGGCAAGGCTGGTGGCTTGTCACAAGTAAGGACCCTAGGTAGGGCATCAGGACGACTTTGCTCGTGTGGAGGAAATTCATCCAAAGGACCACGTCAAAATCATCCATGGTTGCCACCATAAAGTCTAGACTCCCACTCCAGTCCCTGATCTTAGTATTCACATTCTTTTCCACAACGCAAGTTGCTTGAGCTTCGGAGTTGACGGTTTTCATGCGACTGCCACTACGCATAACTTTCAGCCCTAATCTGTCTGCCTCACATTTCATGAAAAAATTATGAGTATCTCCTGTATCAACCATCGCTTAGGCCTTCTTCCCATTTATCAAAACATCTACATACATCAGGCTGGTAGCACAACCTTTTTCTACCGAGGTCTCTTTTCCCATACATACACACAATACACTGCCCCCAACTTAGAGGGTTCTTCTTCGCTGACCACATCCTCCTCTTTGTCATCCCCCTTGTCGGGTTTTAAGGACAATGAGGAGAGTTTCTTCTAAAGGTTGGCAATCTCCGATTTGTGCCGACACTGGAACCATTTATGAGGCCCGCGTCAGAGTATACAAGTGAGGGGTTTGTTCCATGATGATGAGCCGGAGGACCTACCTTTGTTTGTGGATGAGGCGATCCTGTTATTCCGCGAATTTTCTCCCCTATTCCTATATCTGTACCCCACACTATTTGGACTAATCTGCAAATTTCCAGTGGTGCTCTTTGGGGTACTTGATGTTAACCCACCATTTCCCTTCTTTTTGCTACACACCTTGTCGGATGAGTAATCCATCAACCTTTCGGCCACGGCTATGGCCCCCAACAAGGTATCAATTTTCTGACGCCATATCTCTTTTTAAGCCCAATTAATCTTTCAGGCCCCGCACAAAGTTGAATAGACGATCCTTTTCAGACATGTCCTAGATCTCCAACATGCACGCCGAATATTCTTTCACATACTCACGAATGGAGATCTTATGTTGCAAAGTTGCGAGCTTGGTGCGAGCAACAAACTCAGTATTCTTGGGGTTAAATTGAGCCATAAGTTCTTCTTTAGATCCTCCTAAGTATCTACTGAGGTCCTCTTAGCTTGGATGTCGGCGTACTTGGTCACCACCAAAGTTTAGTGTCGTGCACTAAATATATCGT
The DNA here is from genome assembly GCF_001683475.1 of Chenopodium quinoa. Classification (NCBI taxonomy): domain Eukaryota; kingdom Viridiplantae; phylum Streptophyta; class Magnoliopsida; order Caryophyllales; family Amaranthaceae; genus Chenopodium; species Chenopodium quinoa. The sequence goes on along the minus strand of NW_018744502.1, from coordinate 651,462 downwards.
GGCAATATCTACCTTTAGCCCGCCCTCCAACTGACATATGCTGAAGTATTGCTCATGTCGAAGATGAAGTTACCGACTTCCTTCGAATCTCTCATACCATTAAAGGTCCGAGGTTTAGGGGGTTTTATCTTAGCGCCTCCACTTCCCCAGAGCCCCCTTTGGATACGCATCAAGGTTGAACATTTGTCTTGTGCATCATCAGCTAAGCCTTGCACGAAATTGAGCTACTCCGTTAACCCATCCACCGTCGACGCAAGCCTCTCCATTTGCTCAGCTTTCTTTGTCACATTATCTTCGAGCTTGGCATCCTTTCTTCAAGCACAACCCATTGTTCTGACTTTCCTTCAAGCCAGGCAAGCCACCAATCCAGTAGTCCACCACGCCGGCACCACTCCCTCCCCTTCCCCCACCTCTGTGTCCTCGCCTCCCGACCCACCTCTCTGCTCCCCCTTCCTCAAAAAACTGCAACTCACATCACTGACCCACCACCTCCATCCTTGTCAGCACTCACCAAAAAACCACTACCAACGGCGTAGCTTCCCTCGCCGCTACAACAGAGCCTGCAAACTCATACAACGTTGAACTTCGTGCACTCAACAGAGCCTGCAACTCCGCTAACAACATCATCAAATCAACCATCGCACCGCAACAACCACTATCCCGCAACAACCTACAACCGCCACACACGCAACAACTAGTAACACAGCCACCGTAATATGCCGCACCACTAGTTTCGCCCACCAACACCACCAATAAGAAGTAGTAGGAGTCTCAATTTTATGCTCCAATTGGAAACCCACATGTGCGCTCATGGAGAGTGGTTGGGCAGCGCCAGCACCAGGGGAAGAGGGGGGTCTGGCGGTGGCTGTCGCTGGGGGAAGGAGGTTGGGCTGGCCACGGCTGGCTGGGGGTTGGCGGTTTTGTTGGCTGGAGAAGACAGCACCAACCGATCTGGACTTTCGGTGGTTTTTTTTTTTATTTATTTTTTAACCAATCACATAAAGACATGTGTATAATAAACTTTTAAAAAAATTACCTGCTCAACATGTCACCGGTCACCTGGGAATGTTATGAGTGGAAGGAGTATAAAGTTTGGATTAATAAAAAATTATCCAAAGTTGGGATTAATATTGACAAATGAGGCAAAGTTGGGATTAATCATGAAAATTTTTCCTTATTCTCATACCACGTTGGAATTCGTGCACTTAACAGAGCCTGCAACTCCACCAACAACATCATCAAATCAACCATTGCACCGCAACAACCACTATCCCGCAACAACCTACAATCGCCACACACGCAACAACTAGTAACAAAGCCACCGTAATATGCCGCACCACTAGTTTCGCCACCCAACACCATCAATAAGAAGTAGTAGGAGTTTCAATTTTATGCTCCAATTGGAAACCTAGATGTGCACTCATGGAGAGTGGTTGGGCAGCGCCAGCACCAGGGGAAGAGGGGGGGTCTGGCGGTGGCCGTCGCTAGGGGAAGGAGGTTGGGCTGGCCACGGCTGGCTGGGGGTTGGCGGTTTTGTTGGCTGGGTTGGTGGTTTTTTTTTATTTATTTTTTAACCAATCACGTAAAGACATGTGTATAATAAACTTTTAAAAAAATTACCTGCTCAACATGTCACCGGTCACCTGGGAATGTTATGAGCGGAAGGAGTATAAAGTTTGGATTAATAAAAAATTATCCAAAGTTGGGATTAATATTGACAAATGAGGCAAAGTTGGGATTAATCGTGGAAATTTTTCCTTTTTTTTATTAATTAAAAAATAGAATAAACCTATTAAAATTCGACACATGGAAAAAAACCTAAGAAAACTGGTTACTTGTTATATTAAAACAATCCAACCAGTCAGGTATTGTTAGAAGAACATTAGGGTGAAAGGTGGGACTGTTTTGGAATAATCGAAAGGTTAGATTGTTTTCTAAAGACCTAACAAAGATAGGATTATCAGTTTTCATTTTTCCTTCTCAATATATTTCTTCTTTGAATAAAATGATTTTTACTAAAGTGAAATAGATTTTACTAAACTAAACTTATTTTTCCTAATATGAACTTATTTTTACTCATTGAAATTATTTTTACTAAATACTATATTTTTAAGGTGAAGTGATAAAGGGCTAATTGAAATATTATCAAATTAATTTGGACTTATTGGAAAGGAAAGTACTTTACAACCATGAGTGCTCAATTCCTAATAATGTTAAGTGATGCCATTAGGGATAATCTAGGAGTGGGGATAATCTTACCATTCCTCCTACTTTTAAACTATCCAGCTTGCTAACTCGAATCGGATTAATAGACAGGACTCTTTTTCTTACCTTAAAATAAATATTTCCTCCGTTTCTTTTTAGTTGACACGTGTTTTTAGCCACAAATTCAATCATTAATATTTTTACTTAATAATGAGCAAAGATTATAAAAAGTTTTATAGTTTGAAAATATATATCATGACGAATCTAAATAGATGCCACATAATTATTTTTTTAATTTTGTAAAATTCACAAAACACAGTCAAAGGAAAGTGTGTGAATAATGCTAAAACCAAATGCGTAAACTAAAAATCTGGAGTTAATACTAATTGAAGTATTTAAATGTTATTACTTATTGTAACCTACTCACATGTCTTTAGAATACCTTCCTCGGTCCAAATAATAATGTGGATGTCATATTACGGGACAATTTTAAGGAACACGAGTTTATCTTTTGAATTTTAAATAATCGGTATAGACTGAAATGTATGAAAAAGGCATAGGAAAAAATAGTCAAAAAAGGATATATATATATATATATATATATATATATATATATATATATATATATATATATATATATATATATATATATATATATATATATATATATATATATATATATATATATATATATATATAGAAATGAGATCTTGTGAAAATGACATTGAATAATAAGAATTGTGAACTAATCTTAGCCGTTTATATCATTAGATCTAACAGTTGAAGTTTCACCCGCCTCATTAAGGGCATTTTTGTAATTTTAGGCGTTGAATGACCTACGTTTAACTCTCTCTCTCTCCCTTTCTTACTTTCTCTCTCTACATTCTTACTTTCTCTTTCTACATATGATCTCTCTGAAGGCACTGAAGGCGATTTCATTGTTTTAATTCGTTCTTCGTTTGCTCTTCGATTTCATCGATTTTCTTCTTCGATTTCGCAAATTCTTCGTTGTTCTTCTGCATTTTTCCTTTTTTTTGCTGTGATTCAATCATTGGAGAGGTAATTTTAGATTTTTTTTTGTTTTGTGTATCTTCTTTATTGATTGATCATATAATTAAGGTTTTTGCTTTGGTTTTGTTCGATTTCGTTGTCGATTTCTACTATTATTGCTTTTGGTTTGATTTCTATTATTATTTTGTTCGATTTTGTTTTTGTTTTCGATTTTACATAAAATTAGGGTTTTTGCTTTTGTTTTTGTTCTTCTTTACCTATTTTTGCTTTAGTTTTTGAGTAATTTTGATTATTCTTTATTTTGTTTGATTATGTAATGCAATTTTTAAAAATGTTTTACTTAAATTTGATTATGTTATGTTCACTACTGCTTTTTCGATGTATTCTTTTAGTTTTGCTTCTACTTGGTTTTTATTTACTTTATATTTATCATTATTTACTGTTGATCAGAGGGTTGCTTTGGGATGGAATCTCATTTAGGATTGTAATTTGTAAGAGGGTTGCTCTCCTTTATGGATGTAGTCCAAGCTATTAAGATTTTTCTTAGAACTCAACACAATTTAAGCTGCCAAATGGTGATACCTGAACATTTGCGCAAGGGCTTTGAGTTATTTTTTTCAAATGACCATGAAAATTTGTTAGGATCTGATGGAAGTAGTTCGTTAAGTTGTGTCCATATTAAGCACCAAGTGTTTTGTCTCTTACTGTATCCCTTGGCTTGTCTTATGCACTGTTGCTTGCTTATCTGAATGACTAAATGCCTTTTTATCTTATATCCTTCCATATCAATTTGACTTACAAATTCCTTAATCTAATGAGTGGGGATCAACTACTAGTTTGACTGCCCTCCTCTATCTTAATATATGTTATATGAATTTATGATGGTTTTTATTTATGTGGGTTTTTCTTTGGTTCAGTACTTGGTTTTTTTTTTCCTATTGAATGAAGCGTATTTTAAAGGTTTTGTTTGTATGGCCATTGTTGCAATTCCATATTATTGATTCTTAATTGGTTTATCTATTCTCAATTATAATTTGGTACTTCTAAAGGTTACATAAGGATGTTCCAAGAAGTTGTTGTTCCTAGAAGAATTTGGCTTGACATGTTGATTTCCTCAATATTTTTTTTTTATTGTTTTGCTTTTACTTTTAGTGATGTTTTGTCTACCTTTAATTTGGATTCATCTACTTTTCAGGATGATGTCCGAAATATTTGTTAAATATTTCATTTCCTCATTTTTTTAATTGTTTTTCTTTCACTTTTAGTGATGTTTTGTCTACTTTTAATTTGGATTCATCTACTTTTCAGGATGATGTTTGAAACAGTTGGGCTTTCTTCTCCTGATGTTCAAGCTGGAGATGTTAATGCAAGAATTTTAAAAACTCCTTCTCATGTTGTATTACCTAGGACAGTTTATAGTTCTAAAGATGGTAATGATTTTAAACCTGGTTGTTCTATGGAAAATAAGCCTATTTTTGGAATGAAATTTAATTGTCTTTAAGATGGAATTGATTTTTATTATAAGTATGCGAGTGAATGTGGATTCAACCGTAGTAGTACTAGCAAGGTAGAAAAAAAGTTGGCTGGTCTTGATGGTAAAAAGGGTCTTGTACTTATTAAATATTTGGTTTGTAACAAAGAAGGTTTTGTCAATGATAATAAGAAAGATAAAAAAGATGTTAAAGGTGTTGTTTTTAGGAAAAAAATAGTCAAGAGGATTAGGTGTCCTGCTATGATTAAGTTTAAGTATTGTGATGATGGAAAGTATATGGTTTATTTCTTTCATGAAAGTCATTATCATCCCATCTCAACTCCTACTACCAGACAGGTCACTAAACCATATGATGATGGCTTAACTTGTGCTCATAGGAAGTTTATATTTGATAATTCAAAGTTGAACATTGGGGCTGTTATGTCCTATAGCATGATTAAAGAATATTGTGGAGGTTATTAACATGTGATAGGCACTAAAAATAAATTTAAAAACTTTTCTCGTGACTTAAAAGTTTATATTTCTTAAGCTAATGGGAATGTTTGTAGAAAACCTTCAACAGAAAGTCAAAAACAGTAATGTTGGTTATTATTTGGACTATTGTGTTGATGCAACTAGGAATCTAACACGGGTTTTTTGGGCTGATCCCATAGGGAGAAAGGACTTTCACTTGTTTGGGGATTCCATTTTTCTTGATACCACGTATGATACAAATAAAAGCTCCTAAGTGTTCTTCCCTTTTACTGGAGTTGACCATCATAAACGATGTGTCACATTTTGTGCAGCCTTGTTATCTAAAGAAGATGTAGAATCTTTTGTATGGCTTTTTCAGACTTTTCTAAAGTATCTAGGAAATGAGACTTCTTGTCTTATTACTGACCAAGACCCTGCTTTGGGTATTGCAATACAGAAAGTTTTTTACCAAAACGAAACATTGATTATGCATATGACACATCATGGGGAAAGTGCCTGAGAAAGTAATATAATGACACTGACTTTTTGAAAGAAATTTGCGTTGTTGTTTGGGACAGGGAAATTGAACCTAATGAGTTTGTTGATGGTTGGAATTCTGTGATGGAAAATTATGATTTGGTAGCTTATGAATGGTTTGCTTATATGTTCAAGATCATGCATCACTGGATCCAAGCCTATTTTAGGGATTTATATATGGGTGGTTTGTGAAGATCAACCTCTAGATATGAGGGTGAAAATAAGTTTTTTTGTAATTTCATATATCTTCATGTGTCATGTGTTGAGTTTCTCCTTTGGTACAAAACAACCTTAGATGCACAAAGGCATGAGCAAGATGAACATAATAGACTGAACAAGCAAATGCATATACTGATTACTCCATTAAAGTTAGAGAAGCATGGTTCTTCAGTTTATACTCGTTTTCAATGAATTTCAACAAGAATGCGAGGCTGCTTTTTTTTCTTTTGGTATTGAAAGCTGTAATTCTACTTATGGTGATGGAGTTGAGTTTTCTATTGTTGTAAATAATGAAAGTCAAAGGAATTTTAATGTTACATTTGATTTATCTACAATAGAGTGTACTTGTACTTGCAAGATGTTTGAGGGTCAGGGTGTTCTGTGCCGACATATATTATTCATTATGAAAGGTAAATTAGTATCTGAAATCCCTAAACATTATGTTTTGAATTGTTGGTGAAAAGATGTTAAGAAGAAATCTACATTAGTGGATGAGGCTTCTAACTTCAACAAAAAGAAGCAACCAATCTCTGATGTGTGGTCAAAAATGTTCTCTTGTGTTAGTCTAGCAGAGGGTTGTGAGGATGATATGTTTGATTTTGTTAAGTAATTGTGTTCATTTGAGGAAGAGCTCATGAAAGAGAACAATGGTGAAGGTATGTTACTTTTAACTTTGTTTTATTTACTTTTATTTAGTTTTATTTACTTTACTACAACTTATAGTTTTTGAATGTCAGGTGTAAGTTTCAAAGAAGGCAAAGAGGCTGATATTCAGCTCTTTGTTAGATCTAATATTTTTGATGTAGATATCTTGCCTCGGAACAATGCCTCGACAAAGGGTCCGCTAGAAGTTCGAAACGCTTGAATAGTGCCAAAGAGGTAGCTGTTGAAGTAAAAAGCAAAAAAAAAGGAAGAACTTGCAGAGCTTGTGGGAAATCTGGTGTTTCTCATGATAGTAGAAACTATCCAAATATGTAGTTTCTCAGGTATGTTACTTTTAACATTGTTTTATTTACTTTTATTTTATCTTTGTTTAATTTATTACAACTTATGTACTTTTTGTTAATTTATTTCAGGTTCATCTAGGATAGGCAAGCTTCATTATTAGATTGATGCAGTTGATGTTAAATATGCCTTGAAGTTCTTAAAATATTTACTTTTTTGTAATACTTTTTTTTATTTTTTTTATTATAATACTATTCACTACAATTACTTTAAGCAATTTCTTTTGAACTTTGTAATACATTTCATTTACTTTAATACTGTTCATTTAGTTTTTTTTTTTAATATTATTTTGTATATAATAGAATTGCGTAATAGAATTTCTAATTTGTCCTTATTTATATACATTCATCTCAAAGTTATGTTACAATCACTTTATGTATAATTTATTTTACATCTCAAAGTTAGTGCAAATAATTTTTGTTTACTTTTAACAAATTGTTTTTAGGTTTTAAAGATATTTCTTTTGTTTTTACTTTTCATGTAATAGAATTTAATATTTGTCCTTAGTTTTATATGAGCTTACCCCAGTTTCTCAAAATGGTAAATAATAGCAACTTTATAAATTTTTTATTCTTTTTTGTGGTTGACTAAACCCTTCCCTCCTCCTTCAACCTTCCTTATCTTCTCCAACCTTTCCCATCATCAATGGTGGATGAATTGCAACACTATAACAAACACCATGTCCTTCACCACCAACATCATGCCCAAAACCACTGCCATCACAACAAACCCTAACCCCGCCATCTTCAAATTAAGGGCATGGGTTAACCCTAAATGGAAGGTGTTTGATGTTGTTTGTGAGCTTTGCATCCACTGTTAAAGAATTCTTCAATTTCCAAAGTTATACATTCATCACAAAGTTATGTTACAATCACTTTATGTATAATTTATTTTACACCTCATTTATGTATAATTTATTTTACACGTAGTGCAAATAATTTTTGTTTACTTTTAATAATTTTTTTTAACTTTTAAAGATATTTCTTATACTTTACATGTAATAGATATTTTCAAACATACATTTTTATTTAATAAAAATTTACCCCATATGATAGTGAGTGAACCAAAATAGATACACAACATAAATATTATTCTCATTTTTATGCATTACTTTAATAGATAATCCTTTTACTTTAATATATAATCCTTTTACTTTAATAGATATTTCATTTACTTTTCAAAACTTTTTTTTACTTTTTAATTTATATGCAAATATATTAACAAATATTTTTTTTGCAATATAAGAATACTCAATAAAGAAAATAAAAATATATATTACTTTAATAGATAATCCTTTTACTTTAGGATATATTTTGTTTATTTTCAAAAAGGTTTTGTGTACTTTTTAACTTATATGCACATATATAAACAAAATTTTCTATACTAAGAAATTACACACGTACGCACGCACGCACACATATATATATATATATATATATATATATATATATATATATATATATATATATATATATATACAATCATCATATAAATCTTGTAGACACCACAAAACTCAATCAATAATATAAACATCATACTAATCCTAGACACTAATATTAAAAACTATACATCTATGCTGTCCAAATCTTCTTCTTACCACCACCATTTCTATCTATTCCTTGTTCTTCTCTTTCTTAGTTTTGTTTTGTTCTGCCTCCTAAAATATTAATGAATTTAAAGAGTTAGTTGTAGTTTGTAAAAAAACAAAAATTATTATATTTTATATGAATAAAAAAATAAACATCATTCTTATATTATTTTCTTTTTCTTTAACTCCCATTCTTCAATATTTGTAAGTAGTTTGGTTTGCATTTGGTTTTCTTCATTGAGAATTATTAGAAGTAGTGTTTTTATATGATGGTGTTTTAATCATTCAAATTCTTGGAAATAAACCAAAGATAAACAAAACGCTCAAAAACTTAAGACAATGCATAAATGAATATTTAAACTTATAAAAACAGAAATATCAACTCACATGTTGGATAGATCCCAGTCCCAAGCCATCCACACCATCATAAACCTTAATGTGCAGTAATAGATAGCTTCCAGAGTAATTGTCTTGCCTTACTTTTTGGGATGGAAGTTCTATTAATCTAACATTGTAGTTCAGCATTTCTTCTGCCTTTAGATACTTTCTTTTCTTCAAAAGTTTTTTAATTTGATTTACCTGCAACATATATATTGTTATTAGATAACATTGAAATACAATATAATGCCAACAATTTAACTTATATTATTATGCTTACTGTACCCTTAATAAAACTCTTGATTGATTCCCATTCCTCTATATCGTCGTACTCTGTGTTGTCCAATTGGTCAACTTTTCATTTCTGAAGTTTATGACAACAACGAAATAATGATCTTCCTTCTTCAAAGGAAAAAATACTTGCAAACCAAATTATTTAATCTTTAGATTTAAAGAATTGTTTATTTACTTTTAAGATATCTACTTTAACTTTAAAGAATATTTTAGTTACATTAAAAAAGTTTTCTTTAACTTACACATTCAGCTGCATCCAAGTCCAATGCTTGAGTTTTGTCCATTCTTCCCATGTCTTTTGAAGTTGGGTCACTCCCCTTTCCTCATTTGCTCTCAAACAAACAATTAAAGCTTCCTGCAAATTTTTTCCAAGTTAAGCTTGCACATTTACAAAGCTTGTATTTTTGTACTATAAACGTGAAGGCAAATCCATAGTGTTACTATATTTTTGAATCAATTACCATGTGGTCAAATCAAAAGTAGAATCTGACTAGCTGATTCTCAGGCCTTTCTCTCATTTTTTCGTAACAGTTGAGGTGGAAAGCCCAAGCAGTGATCAAATAATTTGTAACTTTCCATTCATCCAGTAATGAATTACAAACGTCTCTTGTTATTTCAATTGATTAACCCAACCAACCTACAACTTCACTGTAATATGTTTATCATTAGAATAATTTTATTTGCAAACACGAAAAAATAAAAATTTTGCAATAATTACATACCTTTTGTTTACCAAGTTGTAATCATTAATAGCTACATAGTCAATCACTTGGTTAAATTGCAAGCTCATGTTTTCCACACAGTCCTAGTTTTCTTTTAGGAAATCTAACACATATATCATTTCCTTCAACTCTAAAAACTCAGCATCCACAACAAGTTTTTTGCTTACTTTGAACTTTGAAACTTTATCTACAATGGCATCTATATTTGAATTGATGTCTGACAGAACAAGGGAAGCACATATTTTTGCACGATACAACTTCCTTCTGTTCGCCAACCCTAAGTCTCCATTAAACAATTCCCCATTAAAGCACAACATATGTAACATACAGAAAACACCACAATCAAGTGTTTGTTTTGTTGATTTCCAAGGAAATGATACATTGTCAAACTCATAAGACATTATATCTTCAGCTTTTGGATGCTGTAGTTTGTTCATTAACTCTGACATTTCTTCTACCTGAGATAATTGAAATTAAATCATTTTATTTACTTTAGAAGTATTATTATTTACTATTACATGTAAATCATTAACTTTAAAAATATTCATACTTAATAATAAAAATAGAATGCTATTTACTTTTAATATAGATTTTAGATTAAGTACATAATCATACCACAGTAGATGCAACATTTTTATAGTAATCCATATCAGTTGTTTCATAAATTATGTTATCCAAGTACTGGATGCTTCCTTTAAACATGTTCACCACCACCACATTATAATGGATATTCAACAGAATTGGGATAAACACCTCAGATTATAATTGTATTTGTTATTTTTTATTTATTTTTTTTTTTTGAAATTAGATTTATACTACATTAGAAAAAACTTACCAAATCAACCTCCATAAACTGGTGTTTTGCATAGCACAATTGGAGCCAATCTAACCAAGCTTGGTTTAATTAAGCTAAAACTGATTTAGGAGAGCGATCTTTAACCTTTTGAGAAGTTTTCTGGGATGCGAGAGAAATCTCCAGTGGTCTTTGCATATTCATGAAAACACAAAACACATTATGTATTCAGTATATATTCTGTATGTATTCTATTCTTTATTCAATGCATCACTTACATTGTGGTCAATTCCAAAGAAAAAGCATGATGGTCTGGCCGTCAATCTTGATTTAATCATTAAAAAATTACCATGCTTTAACAATGCTTGAATTTATCAATTGATTTGGGACTATTGGTGCTAAAGTTATCATATCATCCCTTGGTATTACAAGTGGAGGTTCAAGTGTAAGAAGTTGTTCACTGTATAATTACACAAAAACAACTTGTTTTATTAAAATTTATAAAGTAAAAGGAATTTGAAATAAAGTAAATAAAACAATGCTAAAAGTTAAAGAATAATATTAACCCTTTCATTGATTTATATTTCAGAAAACAATAGTCGGCCGCCACTTGATGCAATTTTGGCATTTCTTGCATTCTGCTTTTTTTTGCTCTTCATACACTTGCATACGTAATTCACTTTAGTTTTTGTTTTCCCACAATCCACATAACACTAAATCTTAGAAGCAAATTCATTCAAAAAGTTGAATGGATGTTCTGATGCCTGGTTTGCAGTATTTACATCAACTACTACACTAACATCAGCTTCCTCTTCTTGTTCTTTTTCATTCTGCTCTTTCACCTTCTCATCTTTCTTTTTCTCCTCTTTGTTTTCATCCTTCTCCTCTTCCTTTTTGTCCTCTTCCTTTTCCTCCTTTTTTCGTAATCTTCAATTTCATCATCCAAAATAATAGCATTATGTATAAAATTTGAAGGATCATCTGCATCCTCTTATTATCTCCATCATAATCGGGAATAGCTTCAGGATTTTTATGCTGCTCCTCCCATGTTGATAGAAATACATTAGATACATCTCTCAAATCATCGTAAATCCTCACTATTTCATCAATAACCCTTTGCACTCTAAGGTCTTCTATCAGCCTTTGTGTTGTAGAAAATAGTTGAGATTTCGATGTAGACACACTTGATTGATTCTTTTAAATCCTGTGTGTTATGCAGCTTATACGCTCGGCATGTAACATTGAAAAGAGTGTTGAATCTCTAGCCAATAAAAGAAGATCTTATTCAACTTCCTTCAAATAAATAACAAAATTTTGTTTTTACAATACTTTTGATGATACTATTTACTTTTAAAGATAATTTGTTCACTTTGTAGTGTATTTTATTTACTTTTTAGTTTGTCATTTACTAAACATTATTACTACTAGTAGCAGAACAAATAAATATAAAATATGAAATTGTGACTAATATCCATAGTAAATTTGGATTTATCAGTATCTAATTCTAATTCCTACAAGCAAGCTACTGGTTATACCATACTATACAAGGTTATCACTTAAATAATCTTATATGCAATTTTACTTAAAATTTAACAAACACATAGCAAGCAGCAATGTTCTAGCAAATGTAGTATAGCAGCAACAGGAGGCAGAGTAGAAGTAGCATTGCAACAGCAGGCGGCATAGCAGAAGTAGCATAGCAGCAGCTGTAGCAGCAGCCTTGGCAGGGAACCAGCTGCAGCAGTATCAGCCTTGGTAGGGCAACAATTGCAGCAGTAGCAACCTTGGCAAGGCAGCAGCAGCAGCACTAGCTGCCAAAGAAAAGCAAAATACATACCAAAGTACATATTCAAAACGAAATAATAATAGATCAAACTCCCAAAGAAAAGAATGAGATCAAAGTAAAGGCATTTAAATTTAAAGTAAATAGAATAGTACAAAAAGTAAACACAAAAAAACCTAACAAGTCAATAAACAAGAAATCATTGCAAGCTAGAAAAAATACTCACATCATGTGCAGCCTCATGTATTTCACTATCTATCATAACACCATCTGGAAGGTTAAAAGAGACTAATCTTCTCTCTCTATTAGCAAAATTCCTATATGCAGTCTCAATAACATCACCTAAGTATGATTGTTGACCTCATTTTCTACAAACCAGATTTACATCTTTCTTGATTTCTCCTCGACCAAATGATGTTTTTTCTTCAATTGCAATTCTTTTTCTTACTTTCTCATCTGTCCAATGTTTGATTAAGGGCAATGTTGTTGGTTCAGGCTACCCTTAAAATGAAAGGTGATGAAAGTACACAATCAAAAGAATCAGGACACATCCACTGATTTGTTCTTGATTCCTTATGCTTGTTTTTCTTGAAGCTCCCCACTACTTTTCACAAGTTATTGAGTACATAACCACACCAATCCAAGTTACGTATTTCTTTTACGTTGTCTGCATAGCTGGTTATCTTATAATCTATCACTCTGTTTGCAAGCGGGCCAAGAATGTGCTACAAACATACATCACAAAGAACCTTTTAAAATCATCACCTCCTTCCTTTAGACTCTTTATTTTGTTCTCTAGATTATTCACAAAGATTTCATCGCTTTCTGCAATACCTAGCTTCTTCTTCCACTTATTCTGAATCATGATGTTTGCTATAGGTTGCTTCCTTAACTATTAAGTCAACTTGTTCTCTGTTACATTTGCAAGCAAGAAAACATTTGAACATCATAGGAACTTACAGAGAACTCCTTCATCATGTCAATCTTGAGTATACAACTTTTTTCATTGAAATGATGACAAAGCCATGGAAGCATCTTTGTCATATCATCTGATTTTTGTCTCTCACTAAAGTCCTTGATAATATAAAATACTTCATTGTGTTTGCAGTGTGTTTTCTTGATGTCCAGATAGCCATCATCATTGTCACTTCCTTCTTTAACCTATATAACTTGTTGTACCTCCTTATCTAAACTGTCAAGCTTCATTTTCTTCTTTAAATGAGCTTTTGTATTTTTTTTGTCTTCTTCTGATGATCATCAGATTCAATTCTTCATTGTTATCTTGTTTTGGTTCGTAATTGCTATCTTTAACTTCAGCTTTTGTTCTTTTTTTAGTTCCTATATTTTGTTAAACTAGAAGATATTAAAACATTTACTTTTAAAATTAAAATATTCAAGAACAAACAACCTAATTCACAACATATCAGTCTAACTTTAGAACCTAATACAATAAACTTTTATAAACCTTCTGAAGGTTCTAGTTCCTTAAGCCTTCTCTTTATCAGTACTTGGTTTTTGAAATCCTGCACCTAATACAGTTAACTTTAACAATGAGTTTCTTTTAATACAAGGAATATATAAATACAAAACATGTTAAACAACTTTAAAAACATATATAGTTACTTTATAAGCATTTTTATTTAATTTATTAAGCTTATCATTTACTTTTTATATTCAATTATGTAATTTTATGCATCATAATATTTATGTTGATAACATAGACTTATAAAGGCAAATGGGTTACTTTTTAACTGTTTCTATTTACTTTATAAATTGAATCTTTTAATTCAATATAATATACCTTTAATTGGAGATTTATTTGAATTTGCAGGTTTCTTTAGCGATATCTTTTGTGCTGCAGGAGCTTTATTTGCTCCATGATCTCTTTTCCCTGTAGGATCTTCCTTTGGAGGTTTCTTTGCTACATCAGGTTGTGTTGGAGGTTTTTTTGTAACATTTTTCTTTGAACTTTTTGTCATTTTAATTTGCATGCAATTTAAAACGAAAATGAATCACACTTTCTCGATTTATACTTGATGGTTTTATATTGCCTGATATATATACTTTTAAATCAACTCTTGTTATTATAATAACAACAACAAATGATTTCTATACATGCAACATTTCGAAACAAAAATCCATTCCTCATTTCAACCACATCAATTCTTGATTTATACTCAAGCCATAATAGCTACAAATATATAGTAATTCATTAACTTTTAATCAATTTAAAGTTACTTTTAGCCAATTTCTATCTACTTGTAAAAATAAACCACTCAAAATTAAAGGAAACTACTGAAACTCAAAGGAAAATACTCCAAATTAATGATTTTATTTTATTCACTTTAAATTATTTTATATTAACTTATATTTGATTTCTTTTAACTATTATCAACAACTACTCAAAAATTAACTAAAATTACTCGAAATTAGTAGCAATAGAACCAAAATTACTCAAATTCGTAAAAATAAAAAGTTATAAATTTTTACAAAAATTCTTTAAAAAAAATTAGATATAAATTTATTACCAAATTTGTAAAAAAAAGCTGATCTAAATTTATGGCAAAATTCATCAAAAAAATTAATAAATAAATAAACCTTTTGATTCAACTTCAATGAAACTTCTAATCAATTGTAAACTAAATTACAACAAATTTAACTTGAAATTAAAAGTAAATCAAACGAAATTGGACAAAAACAAAAAAAATTCCGAAAGTACCTGAATATCAAGCATATTGAACTTCGAAACACAAAAATTGAACATCGAACTACTCCGATTCAACTTCTGCTACTTCAAATTCAATAAATTCAAGAAAAAAACACAAAAATAAGTAAGAAATTGCCATAAAATTAGAAGAAAGGGTATGAACTTCAAAGTTTTGAAGTAATACCTAATTTTCGCCAATTATTGCTAAGTTTCGCGATTTTTGTTCCAAAACTTAAGAAATGTAGATGATAGAACTTGAATTGTGATTACATATTGTAATTAAGCAGTAAAAAACGGCGGTATTGGTGGTTTTTCAAAGGAAAGAGAGAGAAGATATAGAAAATGGCGCTTGAAATTTCGTGCCTTATTTAATTTGTCTGAATGAATTTGGGCCGTTAGATCGCGCGCCTCTTCCCTTAGATCTGACGGTCCAGATTAGTTCTTAGTTCGTATTATTCGGCTAGTTCTCACGCTAACCCAGTTATATATATATACATATATATGTATATATATATGTATATATATGTGTATATATGTATATATGTATATATATATATGTATATATATGCATATATATATATACACATATATATACATATATAAATATATATACATATATATACATTTGTCGGCTGAATCGGCTTTATTTCTATCAATACCTTTCAATTTCAATTTTTGCCATTTTGCTTCAATTTTTTGTAAATTCAATTTTTGAATTTAGTTTTTGCATTTCTAGTGTGCATGCAGTATGCTGGATGTATGAGCGTCACCAGCCCCATGACGGTTGTGTGCTTGGTAGTTGCCTTACTTAAGCATGTAGCCGTCCAAACGAGTATCCGGAGAAAAAACAGGCGGTCCCTTGACCATTTCGAAAGAAGCTAAATTGGCCCAAGTAGGAATAGCAGACGGTACTTGCTTATGCCCGTCGCTTATCTGACTGTTTTTTACCCTTAGGGTAATCATTCTTAAGCGATTGATAGGAAACAAGTGACCTTTGACCGGTTGTAGTACCTTTGAGTGAGGACCGGTTTTACCTGATCCAGACCATAAATACCAATTGTGCCACTTTGGGGCGACATGTGGTTGTGTCACAGTCTTAAATTTTAATAGTTAACTATTATAAATTTAGAGTGTGGTAGAAGAAATCCCTCTCCTTGGAATGAAGAGGTCGCGGCTGGAAAGCCACGGAAAGCCTGGGCCCGCGAGTTGAATTACCACGCCCATGGGGTCGTGAGGAGCGCCCGCTCCTCCCTGTTCAGCGGTTTTTTCTGGCAGTTGCGGTTTTCGTACATTCTTTTAATTGGTAAAATTAAAAGAAGTTGGTTTCTGGTTTTGGCTCTCTCTGATTTTTCTTCTCCAATATTTCACTCTTCTTCACAATTTCATTAAGAAACTTGCAATCTCTTCTTGAAATACTCTATCAATTAAGTTAATTTTGAGAATTTGATCATCTTACTACAATTCTAGTGTAAAGATTGTAGTGTTTGTCTGTTGTATCTCAAAGTAACTTTCCGGTTTCAACCCAAGCACCGTGGTGGGGGAAATAATCACTGTAGGAAAGTGTTTACACACCTTAGACAAGTATCCGGCATAGAAGACTTACGTGGTCCTTGGTATTCTCATCTTCTTGAAAGGAATGGTGTCCTTCCAACAAGTGTATTATTCCGATAAAGGGTTCAGAATTATCGGAAAGCTAATTCTTCAGTAAGGTCAAGTGATCGGAATGCCTAGGTGGAGGCCGCTTCCGATCAGTAATATTAATGTATAATTAATATTATCGCTTGATCTTGACTGAACCCTTCAGGATGAACCCAATCGAAAACCCGATCCGAGACAGCGAATCAATCCGAAGGATTTGATGAGTCGTCGGAGTTTTACGAACAAAGACGTCAGATATCGAGCTTAGAGCGTCGCAGGTCGAGTCGAATTTAGAATTTGACGAGATGCGAAATCAATCAAGTTACAAATACGAACCTAGTCGTAGCCTCGCATTGGCCTAGCCATGTGAGTACTAGGCTAGGCGAGATCCATCGCAAGCCTAGCATGCTAGGCGTGCTAGGCCGTTGCGTGCTAGCAGGCCATGCCCCCAAGCACCATCACAACATTGCATGTGCGTGTGGATATGCTAGGCGCTGGCGCTGGCGTTAGGAAAGGCCTAGCATTGCTTATCGCACCATGGCAGCATGTGCGTGTGTGTGTGCATGTGCGTATGCGTTGCTAGCACAGGACCATGCACCATCGCTGCATGTGCGTGTGCGTATGCATCGCTAGCACAACACCGAGCAGCAGCGTGCTTGTGCGTGTGCGTAGCAATGCGGCGCCCAGCATGCGTGGCTCGCTAGAAGCACGCATGCTGGTAGTGGGTGGGATGCTTGCTAACTGGCTGCGCTATGTGATAGCAGTGCTGGCTTGCAAGCACAGCCAAGGCGCTAGGTGCCAGGAAGGCTGCCTTGGCTGCCAAGGCTGGCTGGCAGCCAGCTGTCCCAGCCACATGGAGGATCTGGTTGTGTGTGGGGACTAAGGGTTGTGGCCATTGCCTTGGGCACCAAGGCTATGGTCCCTCCTCATGGAATGGTCCTCACCTAATCACTCTTCCTCCATTTGCCACTTGTAACTCATTGATTGCATTGCAATTTTATTTTGTTTTTAATTAAAATAAAATGGAAAAGTTGCCAATCTCCCACATTGATCAAGAGTGGGAGTTCAAGGGTTCATTTCCCTATAAATACCAAGGTATCTGCATTTGGGAAGAACACTTGCGTAGAACTCAATGCAGCATCTCCCTTAAGGTGAGAAAACCTCTAAGTTCGTAAAACTCCAGTTTTTATTGGTCGGGTCCCGACTAACCTTCGGGACTTGGACTGTTCAGGTCGGGTTCATGGGTACGGGCCGTTGGAGGCGGTCACGATTGTGACGCTCGAGCTTTCGAAGTAAGAGCTCGATTTGCGAGCGAAGCACGCGTCTAGGGTATAATTGTTTATCCCTTTTTCTTTTAATTATGTATTAATTGTGTTTGCATGCTTTAATTGCTTTAGTTATCGTGGCGGGATTTTGGGGGGTTTCTTTCCGCGTATTGAGGGTCACTACGAAACCCTACAACGGTATCGGAGCCGCGCTCCTTTTAGTTATTGCAATTATTTATTAATTAAGGTGTTTTAAAGTAGATTTAAATTCTTGTTTTGCTTTTCTAATTGGATTAGAAGGTCGTTTTAATTAATTTTAAAACTCGTATTTTCTCGTTTTGGCTTTCAAACCCAAATTTTGGCTCAAAAATAGTGTTTTTTGGGTGAAATTGATATTCTAAATCAGTTAAAACCCTTTTTAAGAACTGTCTAGAAGCCAAATTCGAACCAGAAACCCATTTTTTTGACGGTTTTTTCGTTTTCAATGAAAATTTTAAATCTTTTATGCCTTGATTAATGCAAGCATGTCAAGGGTAGATTAAATGCATTATTGCATCCCTAATCTACTGCAATTTAAGTATCTTTTAAGCATGATTATGGAGTTATAATATGTGCTTAAGTTGATATGTTCTTTTTCACATAAACTTGTTTTTCACAATTATGCAAATAAATTGCATTAGTGTGTGAATACTTGTTGTGAATATGTAATTTTAAGTTCCTAGTATGTTAAAGATCTAATCTTTAAATGTTTAAATGATTGGAACTTTAACCCTAAATTCCATGTTGAACTAATTTTGGATTTTTCATATTTGGTTGATTGAAATCCTTGGAGTTCAAATGCTTATGAGTAAATGTTGATTAATCTTCATATTGGAAGATGTAATCTTGTTATTTTACACAAGTATAAAAGTTGGAAAATTTTATCATTAGATGATTAATCTATTTTTCAAACTCTCTTTTTTGTCAAATCCATTATTAATTTGCATATCGGTTAAATTAATTATGGACATAGCTCTTTCAATTTTAAGCATAAAGGAAGACATAAATTATTTCAAAAGGAAATTTTGCAAAATTAGGCTTGTGCACCATCAAAATTGAAATTAATTAAGTTGGACTTATTTTATTATAATTTTGCCCTAAGTTAATACTAAAAATAAATTTAGATTAATTTTACGTCGCACGTAAATCGGGATAAAAATCCCGAGAAAAATGCACGCAAATCAAGGCAAGACCCCAAGCGTCACCAAGGCAAGCCGGGCTGCCCAGTAGCCCGCATGTAGGCTGCCTATGGTGCGCACAGGGGCCATGCCATGATGTTGATGTGCAAGTGCGTGGCAAGGGCTGTTGCGTGCTGTTGCATGATGCTGGGTGCGTGGGCCTCAGGCTGCTGGGGAGCTTGTGCTGCTGCTGGGCAGCGAGGCAGCAACCCGAGCCAGCCAGCCCACTGCTGCCTGCGCCAACAAGCAGCTAGCATGCGTAGCACGCATAGCGTGCTGCTGGTGCTAGCTAGTAGAGCAGGCTTCGCTAGGCGTGCTTGCTAGCAGCCAACACCACACGCACATGCCATGGGCTGCCTAGCAGCCATGGTGCGCAACCGACTAGGAATTGTGTGGGCTGTTTTTGCTTAATTTCGAGCTATGTGTTTTGCGAAAATTTTGTCGTTTTAAATTATTTATGTAATTATTTTAACAAGGTTAGACCTCGATTTTTCCGGCTCTTGCAAAAATTTTTATTTTGACAAATTTGGGTTAACCGGCTTAATTAATTGGATTAATTAAGTTGGATGCGGAATTTAGTGGGATCTTAGCTAATTACGTGAACAAATTGCACCTTAGTAATACATAATTTACTAAACAACTTTAACTAGTTTAATTAGGCGCGTTAATCGGATTAACCACCTAAGTTAGTTACTAGTTTTGCGTGATCACTTGTTATATCTTGTAAAATGCATGGGCCATTCATAAATAGTGAATGGGTGAATGAAAGATTGTTTCAAAACAGGTTATTGAAAAATGGCAACTAGTGGGACCCGAATAGGATAGAAAATACGAACTGTGTTCTGTTATGTATTTTTGTAAAATCTAAATACGGTCTGCGAACTGTTAAGTATTTTTGTACTTTAGATTAATCTTAGTCGTAGTAGCTAGTTATTTTTGGCAAAGATGTCTTAAGACGGCGTTTCGATGAAGACGAGCCAAGATGAAGACTCTTGAAGATTTGAAGATTTCAAGGGGTCATGCTATTTGCCAAATGCATCTATTTCTATGCTTTATATATATATTGTTATACTTATATATATATATTTGAATGCTAGATGCATGTTAAGGATTTCATAAGTTGCGATGATTAATTAAGTTCACTTAAATCAACCAACATAGAAACCCTAGGTCCCTAAAATATTGAGCTAAAATATGCCATTCCAAGAACAACACTTACCGAACTAATACGCGTATGTGATGGGCTACGCCAAAGCGAGGCATCACTACTTCCCTTGGAACGCAAGGTATACTAGGTATACAAGTTGTCTTGGTTAAGCTCAACGATATCAGTAAGGAGTCCTTAGATGTCGTGGCAGTGGAGATAAAATGTCAATGAAGCATTAGATGCGACATTTTATCAAAGCAAGAGTAGCTTGGAGCTATTAGCAATTGGATTTCTTACCCTAAAATATTAAGTGTTAAGACAAGCCAAAACATGCTTAATCACTTTCTGATTTTTGGGATCTTGGAATCGTTTTATTCTCGCCTAAAAGGGACAATTTATGATGCGTGGATAAGACGCATAATAAGATTCAAAGTTTGAATGTATGCTTTGAATTTCAAACTTATTATGAACTTGATAAATGGTTATACTTTGCACTTATATATGTAGAATTCTAAATCAAATTTTATTGTTTTCAATGATTGTTAAAATAAATCTTTTGAGAATGTTTCTCAAAGAATGGAAAGGCATTTCTAAAATACAACCTCTCATAATTTACTTTTATGACTTAAGGTCCGAAAGGACGGTTGGTAATCATGTATTCAAAATACTGGGTAGTTTTGATAAACATGAAATATGGAGTTGAAAAAACTCAAATTGTCAATAGTTGACAACCAACATATCTTTTCACTTCATACACTAATGAGTAGAACTCGTTGATGTAGCAATTCAAATACGAATTGAAGGAAAAGATGGAACTTTGTTTCACGGGGCATTAGATGCTTAATTATGCCTAACAAAGTGTAAAAGTCAAAGTACTTAAAAAGATGGTTCTTAAAGTCATGAGATGGCATATGATAAGAAATATAGGAAACAAGGAACAAAGGAAAGGAATAAGATTCCTTTTCTACCCATGAGTTCATGTTATTATGGCTAACTTAGCAATTCGTTATCTTCACAAGTATTAGATACTGCTTGAGTGTTCCACTTTGAAAGTGACCTCAAACCATTGAAGACAAGCTACATTATTGACTTACAAGCTTAGAATGAAGCAAGTAATGCTACATTAGTTGTAAGGTCACTTGTTTTGTTTAAAGTCCTTTTAAGCCAAGGCTGGAACAAATAATGGTTATTGTGTTCCATAATCAGCAAACGATCCGTTTACACACGGAAATACTCACATTCAATAAAAGAGCAATAGTTGCGGGCTTTATTTGAATAACATGGTTGTATAACCCATGAGTCAAGAATGCTTGATTATAAACAAACATTTCCCTGACATGAAAACTCAAAAGTTTAAGTCATGAACATGATTTGTGTTCCAAACATCTTTAGCAATGTCACATCGACAAGAACATACCAAGGCTCTATTAGATAGACTCTTGATAGTTGATCGATTCGGAATCGTTCTAAGACAAGCAAGTCTTACTTGTTGAAATTGACAAAGAAAGGAGCTATTGTGTTTGGCATAGACAATTGATTCCAAAAGCTAAAGAGGATTCCATTAAATCAACGTCTCACAAGAATTTGAAAGAATGTGGCTACGTTCATCAAATGTGAGCAAACTTGACCTTGAGTAGCTCAAATGTTCAGTGAAGTATAGAATCGACTTGGCAAGATATTACAACGTCTAGCTAGATTAGATCGAGCGATGTTTGCTTAAGCCAAGTGTGATCACATCAAACTTATGAAATTGAAATGAGCTCCACAAAGAACATAGTGTTTCTTGACGGAGACCTCGATGCCATTTGGAAATGACTTGAATGATGATGGATCACATCCCTTCCTATAAAGTTCTTAAAGATTTGCACAAATGACTAAATGTTACACTAACCATAAGTGTCGAAGCTAAGAAAGGAACCATATTCAGTTATGGAAAGAAATAGTTTCTAGCGTCTTTTCAAGTATATGTCTAGGGCTCTTAGCTCAGTGGGAGTTCATTGACTCGGTGGGAGCTAAGTGGCTCAATAAGGGCTAAGATAGCTCGAGAAGGAGCTAACTGTTTGTTTCACAACGAACTTTTACCCAAAGACAATATACATGTCTCTTTGTAAGTATTCAAGTGATACTACGGGCATAACCTCCACAACCTAATTGAGAACATACTATTTGTTGCTCTAAATGGTGTCTTTCTGGAAAGTAACACCTTTCCAAAATGACAAGTGGGAGGAAAATCGAACTCGACGAAGTTCGAGAAGACGAGCAACAGTGTCAACCTGATAAAACTGACAATCAAAATGCTTTAGAAGCAGTTGATAAGATTGGTCAAAATCAAACAGACAATGTAAATGCTTAACCTATTACCCCGTATAGGTATAGAATTCACCAAAGGCTTGGATTGAATCCTGTAAATTTCTATTAAGTTAGAAATGAACCTAAGACTTACAATCATACTATTTACTATTAGATGGTAAGGGAAGTAGTATATTGTAAATTAGCTACGACAAATTCAAATTCCGAAAAATGACTAGAGGTCATAAAATCTAAAACAGACTCCATGTTTAGAAATCATGTTTGGAACTTGATTAAGTTACGTGAAGGGTGAAAGACCCATCAATCGTAACAAACATGGATATGTATATGCATACATAGCTAGATTAGTTGAAAAGGATATTCACGGCGTTGATAAGACCTATTCACTAATCAGAATGCTTAAGTCTTTTCGTGAATATTCTAGCAAATTGCGCATATGAAATATGGAAAAATAGACACAAAGACCACCTTCCTAAAAATAAGATTTTGGAAGAGACTATGAGAAAGTCTAAAGGGTTTTCTATAAATAGTGCTAGATATGCAAGCAAGATCAAGAAATCCATTTGGGATTGAGGGAAGCATTGCATGAAGGAATTGGAACATGTATTCTCATAAAGTCAATAAAAGGTTTGGCTAATGGAGATTCATAGAAATTCTTATAAACAAGAAGTTTAGTGGGAGCAAGAGTCAATCTTGTATGGTCCAACAAGAAGTTTGTGAACTCTATTGTGAAATGAATATCAAATACTAAATGCTTAGGTTTGAAAGGATTTTCTACAATGGACCAAGCAAAAGGCGATACTTAGTACATAGTGGGAATTAAGATCTATTAATAGACTTAATGAAATGTTTAAACAAGTAGAGGAATTTACCGTGTTAAACATGAAGGACTTGAAAAGGCTTTCGACCCATATGTATAAAACTAAGTAAATGTTTGAACTAAGTCAAACAAGAAAGACTCTAGTAGAGACTTTCAACCGTATCACATAGCAAACAATTTAGCAGGACTCGGTGAAACTGGATGAGCTAAAAGGTCGCATGAATGGAACATATTGGGAATAATTCTGCGATTAAAACCATCATGTATGCTATGATATGTAGTCGTCACTCAACTTACTTTCTTAGAGCATGAGATGTATAAAATACCAATAAATCTAAATCTAAGTGATGAATCGTTAGATTGTGGTCAAGAAAATCCAAAGTACTTTGATAAGTAAAAAGGGGATAAGTTCTTGACGCGTAGAAACAATTATAATTTGAGAATGGATGTTGCAAGCACATCCTTAGCAAGGATTAGATCCTTAATAAGGAAGTCGTTTATAAGCACAAGCTAGAATGCGTCGTGGCTTGAGAATGGTAACATGGACGCAGATCCATGTATAATGTGCAGAAATTTAAGTTAAATTTCCATAATCACAAGTGATTATGGTCTCTCAAATCATTGTGAGTCGTTCGGAATAAAATTCGAGCAAAGTAACATCAGAATGTTTACTAAAATATATGTTGAGAATATTGTTGCATGGAAGGCAATAATAAGAAAGTGTTCAATGGAAAGTTTGTTGTTGAACGTTGATTGTAGGTTGTCAAGTTTAAAGATCTCAAGTCATGAAAATGAGTGGGAGCCATCACTTGGACAATAAATCCTAAATCACATATGATCCATAACACTCTCAAAATTTTATCGTCTTATTATGAAATTTTTAGATAATGAAGATGCTAAGATTTGCAAAGTAATAGTGGCTAAACCTATGCAATAAGTGAACGACAACATTCATAATTGCATGAAATAAATCAAGCATATTAAGTATGGGTGTGATTTCTATAAATGTTTAATGAAGAGTATTACTCTTGAAACATTTTAAGAAAACCATTTATCATAAGATAAAACGTTTGGAAGTTTTATAGTGGAATAAAATTTTACTAATTCAAATTCCACAAACTACTTAATTGTGGTTTAGAATTAAATAATGAGTCCATTTGATTTCTAAGAATATTCAAAATAGGGTATCAAGACCATGTCATGGATAAAGAAACACCTGTTAAGTGAACATTAAATATTAAAATAAAAAATTATCCCTAATCAAGGTCATTTAAGTGATGGACGATTAATGACCACTTGAGATTAGTGTGTAGTATGATTTACAGCACCGTTTCTTGTGCTGCAAGGACATAGTAGTCATAAATCATTTGCACGGGTGCTATTTTGGAACTTCACCGGATCGACCTATGAGACTGCTTTAAGAGATCAAAAATAGTCATAGGCACATTTCTCATTATAACTATCGGAACCTTTTTCCTCGACCATGAGTATTGTGAAGTTCTCTTGTTTGAGTACTAGTCGTTTTGATGTTGTCAAACGTCTGCCGTAACTGGGGATCATAACGAAAACACTTGGGCGACTAGGTCCTCTTAGTAAGGGAAAATTATAGTACAAGACTGTGAATGTGCCCCTATTAACAATAGGGAATGTGTCTTTGTTGTTTACAAGGCCGCTCGAGGAGCGAGACTGTGAAAATGCATGGTCGTGCTCAAATGGATATTAGAAATCATCTGCTTATTGACAGTCAAACTCGGAGATCGAGAAACAATTCTGAACGTAATAAGGATGACGAAGAATCTTACCTTATAGTTCATGAAGAGACATTTAACGACATTGGAAATTGGCTATACACTATTTGCACACTTGTCTGGAAGGACAAGTAGGAGATTGAAAGGAATGGTGTCCTTCCAATAAGTGTATTATTCCGATAGAGTGTTTAGAATTATCGAAAAGCTAATTCTTCAGTAAGGTCAAGTGATAGGAATGCCTAGGTAGAGGCCACTTCCAATCAGTAATATTAATGTACAATTAAAATTACAACTTGATATTGACTGAACCCTTTGGGTCAAACCCAATCGAACAACCGATCCGAGACAACGAATCAGTCAAAAGGATTTGATGAGTCGTCGAAGTTTTATGAACAAAGACGTTGGATATCGAGCTTAAAGTGTCGAGATCGAGCGTCGCTGGTCGAGTCGAATTTAGAATTCGACGAGACGTGAAACCAATCGAGTTACAAATACGAACCTAGTCGTAGCCTCGCATTGACATAGCCATATGAGTACTAGGCTAGGCGAGATCCATCGCAAGCCTAGCATGCTAGGCGTGCTAGGCCGTTGCGTGCTAGCAGGACATGCGCCCAAGCACCATCGCAGCATTGCATGTGCGTGTGGATGTGCTAGGCGCTGGCGCTCGCGCTAAGCAAGGCCTAGCACTGCTTATCGCATCATGGAAGCATGTGTGTGTGTGTGTGCGTGTGCGTATGCATTGCTAGCACAGCTCTATGCACCATCGCTGCATGTGCGTGTGAGTATGCATCGCTGGCACAACACCAAGCAGCAGCGTGCTTGTGCGTGTGCTTAACAATGTGGCGCCCAGCTTGCGTGGCTTGCTAGCAGCACACATGCTGGTAGTGGGTGGGATGCTTGCTAGCTGGCTGCGCTATGTGATAGCAGTGCTGGCTTGCAAGCACAGCCAAGGCGCCAGGCGCCAGCAAGGCTGCCTTGGCTGCCAAGGCTGGCTGGCAGCCAGCTGTCCCAGCCACATGGAGGATCCGATTGTGTGTGGGGACTAAGGGTTGTGGCCATTGCCTTGGGCACCAAGGTTATGGTCCCTCCACATGGAATGGTCCTCACCTAATCACTCTTCCTCCATTTGCCACTTGTAACTCATTGATTGCATTGCAATTTTATTTTGTTTTTAATTAAAATAAAATGGGAAAGTTGCCAATCTCCCACATTGATCAAGAGTGGGAGTTCAAGGGTTCATTTCCCTATAAATACCAAGGTATTGGCATTTGGGAAGAACACTTGCGTAGAACTCAATGCGGCATCTCCCTTAAGGTGAGAAAACCTCAAAGTTTGTAAAACTCCAGTTTTTATTGGTTGGGTCCCAACTAACCTTCGGGACTTGGACCGTTCGGGTCGGGTTCGTGGGTACGAGCCGTTGGAGGCGGTCACGATTGTGACGCTCGAGCTTTCGAAGTAAGAGCTCGATTTGCAAGCGAAGCACGCGTCTAGGGTATAATTCTTTATCCCTTCTTCTTTTAATTATGTATTTATTGTGTTTGCATGCTTTAATTGCTTTAGTTATCGAGGCTGGTCTTGGGGGGTTTCTTTCCGCGTAGTGAGGGTCACTACGAAACCCTACAGTTCTTGTTGGATTCTTTGGCTTGGAGTGAGGCAAGTGTATAATCTTTCATTTTAGTGTTTTACTTTTGTAATTTCTGAATTAAATTGTTTATTCAGTGCTTGGTTTGTAATACTTTAATTAGTATTCATTGTTGTATAATTTAAATTGGAATTATACACTGTTTAGGTTTTGTCACCACAATCTTAATGTAATTCTTAAATTATTGAATTGCTGTAAAACCCTAACATTAACTTGGGTTGATAAATTATTGAGCAGCCGCTTGTGCTACTTTGGAACGTCATGCGACTGTATCTCAACCTTTACATTCTTCTTAAGTGAACCGTCTATGTCACTTGAGAATAACATGAGGTATCTCGATTTCAATTGCATATTCAAATGAATGTTTGGACCAGGAAAGCCGGTTTTTAGCCGTTTATACATTTTGGTTTAACATGTTGGAGCAGGCGGTTGGTTTAAGATAAAACCTGGCCTTTGGCCTCAAAGTTTGCCCGGTCGTACATTGCATAAACAAGACTACAATATACAAAAATTAAGAGAATCTGGCCTTTAGCCTCAAAATTTGCCCGGTTGTGTAGTAGACAGTTGGGGCTTTGTACAGAACAAAAATTATTAAAGCATTCTTTCACTAATACTCTATTTACAAAAGATTACAAGTCTTAGAAGTAGTACTTTTTCAAGTTATCTACATTCTAAGTTTTGGCTAGCTGCCTGTCGTCTGGAGTTTCCAAGCGGTAGGTGCCGCCTCAAACTTCCTTAAAAATCCGGTAGGGGCCTTCCCAATTAGGAGTTAACTTCCCTTGCTCGTTGGCCCTGCCGGTTGCCTCCATCTTTAGTAGCACAAAATCCCCCACTTTCAAGGGCCGACTGTGCACTCTTTTGTTGTAGGCTCTAGTCATTCTCAGACGATATATCTCAGGACGCAAGGCGGCATTGCCTCTACGCTCCGAGAGTGAATCCAATGCTAGACACATGGCCTCCCAATTCGCCTCTTCATCATAGAGCATGATGCGGAGAGTTGGCTCATGAAGTTCAATAGGGAGGACAGCTTCAGTGTCGTATGTCATGAGGAACAAGGTTTCACCGGTTGCCCCTTTTTCAGTTGTTCTAATGGCCCATTGGACATGAGGCAACTCATCTGCCCATAGACCGCCAGCCCTTTCAATTTTCTTCTTGATACCGTCTGAGATCAATTTGTTGAAAGCTTCAACTTGGCCGTTTGCTTGGGGACGCCCGACTGATGCAAAACAATGTGGTATCCCTTGATCTCCCAACCAGTTCTTGAGGGTAGGCGTCTCAAACTGAGGGCCATTGTCAAAAACCATAGACATATGAACCCCAAACTGGGTGATGATGTTTCTCCAAATGATGGAGATGACGTCCTTTGTCTTAATGCCTTTAACCGCCTCTGCCTCTACCCATTTGGTGAAGTAATATACAGCCACTAGAATGTATCTTCGTCCACCTGTAACAGGTGTATAGGGACTAGGATCTGCATGCCTCACTTTGCAAATGGAACCGGGCTGTAAATCGTCGTCAGGTCAGTAGCCGGACGGTGTATGAGCCGGCTAAATCTCTGGCACTTGTCACACTTCTTCACCATTTCCATGGCGTCCGCCTCAAGAGTGGTCCAAAGGTAGCCTTGCCACCTGACCCTTTTTGCTAGAGTTCTGCCGCCTATATGTGATGCACAAAAGCCCGAGTGCAGATCCTCTAGAACTTATTTTCCCTTTTTCAGGGGTAACAAATTTCAGCAACGGCTGGAGGTAACCCTGTCTGAAGAGTTCCCCCTTATAGATCTCGAAACTTAAAGCTTGTTTTTTCAACGCTGCCGCTTCTGAAGGGACATTTGGCAAAGTGTTGTCTACCAAATAATCCCGGATGGCATCCATCCAGGTAGTGCTTTGGTCCAGAATTCCAATGGGATCATGTTCAATGCTTCTTTTTTCCATGACTTCCCAAAAGACTGACCTAGGCGCATCACAAGTGGCGGATAATGCCAGTTTTGACAGCGCATCCGCGTGATTATTTCCTGACCAGGGCACCTGAGTGAAATGAAATCCGTCAAGTGTCCCGGCCTAATTTTTGACCGCCTGCAGATACTTGATCATTGCCGGATGGGTGGCCTCATAGTCACCATGGTATTGACTAATGGTCAACTGAGAATCTGAGCAGGCGTTAACTTTCCTTGCCCTTGCCGCCTTACACATACGTATACCGGCAAGCAGGGCCTCATACTCCGCCTCATTATTTTAGGCTTGAAACTTGAACCGTAGTGCGTATTCATATGTATCTCTTTTCGGAGACTTGAAAATCACGCCTGCACCACAGCCGTTCATAGTAGAGCTCCCGTGTACATACACCTTCCAAACCTGATCAATGTTTACCTGCAGATCCAGCCTTGTCATTTCAACAATGAAGTCAGCCAATGCCTGGCCTTTCACTACCTTTCTCGGTTCGAAGGTTATTTCTAGGCACTACATCTCAATAGCCCATTTTAGCATCCTACCGGATGACTCCAAGGTTGTGATTGGCCGCTTGAGGGGTTGGTCTGTGTAGACCACCACCGGATGTGCCAAGGAGTATGGTTTCAACTTCTTTATGGCCATGAAAAAGGTAAGGCCAAATTTTTCAACCAAGGGGTACCGTAGTTCAGGATTTCTAAGCACATAGCTAATAAAATACACTAGGAGCTGATTGCAGTCTCTTTCAACTAGGAGAACGGCACTGAGGGTGTGATCTGAGACGACCAAGTACATGTAGAGAACCTCCCCAACTAAAGGACTAACCAGCCGAGGTAATGAGTGAAGGTGCTCTTTTAGCTTTTGGAATGCCACCTCAGCATTCTCCCCCATTTAAATCTTGTTTCCTTTTTTATTGCTTGGAAGAGTAAAGGCACTTGTCGCCTGACCGGTTGAGGAATCTCCCCAATGCCGCCAGACACCCGGTTAATTTTTGGACTTCCTTGACAGGGCGGGGTGACTTCATGTCAATAACCGCCTGTACCTTTTTCGGGTTAGCCTCCATTCCCCTTTGATCAATCAAAAATCCGAGAAACTTCCCAAACTCAACACCAAAGACACACTTTTTGGGATTAAGCATGACCTTATGCTGCCTGAGGGTGGTGAAGGTTTATCGGAGGTCAGCAAGGTGATCCCTCTACAGCTTGGATTTGACTATCATGTCATTAATATACGCCTCTATATGCCTCCCAATTTGATTAATGAAGACGGTATTAATCATACGTTGGAAGGTAGCAGGTGCATTCTTCAACCCAAACAACATCACCGTATAAAAGAATAGCCCTTGATCAGTGACGAATGTCGTCTTTTCTTGATCTTTTTTCCACAAGGGTATCTGATGGAAGCCTGAGTAGGCATCCATGAAGCTCATCAAGGCATGACCAGCTGTAGAGTCGACCAGACTGTTGATCTTTGGAAGCGGATAATTATCCTTTGGACATGCCTTGTTCAGCTCTGTGTAATCAACACACATCCGCCAGGTACCATTCAGCTTCTTTACCAGAACAACGTTGGCTACCCAATCTGGATAGTAGCATTGTCGAATGAACCCGGCATCCATCAATTTCATGACCTCGGTGGCAGCCGCCTGAGACCTTTCCTCACCGTGATTTCTTTCCTTTTGCCTAACCGGCTTCTTTTTAGGGTCCACGACGAGTTTGTGGACAGCAAGATCTAGGCTTATGCTTGGCATCTCTTCCACTTTAAAGGCAAAGATGTCATTGAATTCGATCTTTCAATACTTGGTGCAAGTCTGCACCCAACGTTGCAAAGGCAACCGTCCCCACCTTCACGGTTCGCTCTGGCCGACTGTCATCCAGAACGATATCAATGTTATCACCAGCCGGCTAGGGACGGAGATCATCTGTCCGCTCCCCGATTAGTAATTGCTATTACCTTTTTTTATTCCGGCCACTAAGTGGTCCGCCTTTCTATTTTTACCAGCTTCCTTGGGAGCAGGCGCGGCTTCTTGACAGTTGTCAAGGTCAATAGACTTCCTACCTTAGCCGGCTGCAGCCATAGTAGGTTTGACGTCTAAGAGATAGCACTCTCTCGCCTTCTGATCCCCGCGTAGAGAGCCTACTGACCCATCATCCCTCTCGAATTTCAGCAACATGAGAGACGGGATGATGACTGCCTTGGACTTGTTGAGGGTAGGACGGCCCAAAATCAGGTTATAGGCGGTCAATTCTTCGACCACTAAAAATTTGACAACCATGTGTCGCCCTTCCCCCTTCTCACTTAGCCGGATGGATAGGTCAATCCTTGCCACTAGATGCACCACTTCTCCCCCAAAACCGACCAAGGGGTGAGAGGCCTTGTGCATGCTGCTAGGCTTGTACTTGAGCTTTGCCAAGAACCTACAGCTGATAAGGTTAGATGATCTCCCGGTATCAATGAGGATCCGGTCTACTCGCTGATTGGCGACTTTGCACTCGATGACTATGGGGTCATCATGAGGCCGCCTGACCTTGCCCTGGTCCTTCTTAGAGATGATGACCTCAGGGAAGGTGTCTTTTAACGCCAAACCCTCATCCACTGAGTTGACCTCCAGCTTCCGGATGTTATCTTTTGTGCCCCAGATGGTTGGACCACCTCCGGCGAAATCGCTTGCTATAGTCATGATTTGCTCCTCATCAGTGTCAGAGCTTACATCAAGGTTGTTTGGCTTCTTGGACGGGCTGTCCATTGTTTGCCCGGGGGTTACCCTTGGGTTTCACAAGGTAGGACTTTAAAGCCCCCTCATCAGCCAGGTGGTCCAGTAGCCGCCTGAGGCTATAGCAACCATTGGTGTCATGGCCTATGTCCTCGTGAAAATGGCAGAACGTAGACTTGTCTCGGCTCTTGATGAGACTCTTCATTGTAGCCAATTTCTCTATAGACAACCGTTCTTTGACCACCATGAGGATGGAGGAGCAATCCTTGTTGAACTCGTACTTGGAGACGCACAGTTTCAACTCTTTCGTCTTCCTCTAGGATGACTGACCAGAGTGGTCAGACACCCAGACTTCTTTTCTCTTCTTGCTCTCTTCTTTTTTGACCGGCTGAGCTGGCTGGCTGTCCCTTTTGTCAGAATTTTTAGGTTCCGACGGCTTCTTGATGGCACTGAGCTCCGTTGCCTGTATGTAGGCTTCGGCTTCCATAAAAGCTTCCTGGAGGGTTGTTACCCTCTTTCTAACTAGGTCAAACTTGAAGGTCGACCTGTCTTTCAGTCCCTTGATGAAGTCTGTGTAGGAAAATTCGTCAGACAGTCCCTAGATTTGAATTCTCATCAGATTGAACTGCCTGACACAGGATCTCAGCCCTTCTCTATCTCTGGTGTATAGCCGCCAGGTCGAGACTTGTTTTCTTGGCCGGGATGTTCATAGAGAAGTTAGACACGAACAGGTATGCCAGTGTCTTGAAGTTGTTGACGCAACCGGCTGGCAGGTTGCCAAACCATCGTTAGGCTATGCCCTTCAATGTTGTCGGAAAGCATGAGGTTAGTGTACGCCATAAGGTGGTCTTCCAGGTTGGTGGTACCGTCATAGGCACCAACAAACATGTTCCTAACCTTTGTCGGCTAAGCCGCCTCGGTTATCTCCCTATAGAAAGCCGAAGGCTGTTCCCCAAGGTTCTGCAGTCGAAGCCTTCCTCTTCCCCGCTTCGGGGAAGCGGAATTTTGAAAGACCCACCATAGGCCAATCCGTTGCCTTTGGTTTAGGATGAGGAGTTGGAATCCGGTCTTTAACCGGCTTCTTCCCTGAGGGAGAAGGCTTCCTCCAAGACGGAGAAGGCCTCTTCCCAGAGGAAGATGGCTTTTTGGCCGACTGACCCTTATGGGAGCCTGCCTTCTTACTTATCAGGTTCTTAACTTCCCCTTTGAAACTACTCATGAATTTCATGAGTTCGTCTTTGGTAACAGGGGCAGCACCCTCAGCCGGCTGGCTGGCTGGATGGCTGGGACCTTTGTCATTATCCCGTTCCCTTGTTTCTTTGGGACGGGGGCGCCAGGATCTGAACAACCCGTCTGGGGCCATATAGGCTTCGACCCCTTAGTCGTCGCCACTATCTTGGTCCGTATGGACCTCAGGTTCAACCAGAGGCCGTTTCTCGTTATTAAGTGGTACAGACTCATGGGATGCCATTCTGGTAGTACTCTCCCCACAGACGATGTCAAATGTTTCAGGGTTTTTTAATGTATCCTGCGGGAGAGTTACAACACCAGAATTGGTAGCCGACCGCCTATACCTGCAAAAGCACGGACGGTTGATTGGAGTTCCGCCTCTGACAATCAAGTTAGAATACGTCTGAGTGAGTAAGAATGCGAAAAGTAAATGGTTTCTTGGATTCCGGGAGATTCTGCAATTAATATTGCTCGGTATTTGTATAGGTTTTTATGAATGTGCATGAATCTGCAATAAATGAGGACCTTCCTCTATTTATAGTAGAAGGAGATCAGTTCCACTATTAGGGTAACGGTGTCAGGTATCAGCATAGGAGTGGATCCCATTGGGCCTCTCTAAGGCTGAGACGTGTCAGCATACCATTGGGCCATGTGGCATAGGGTAATTTTACCCCAAACACTACTGGAAAAAATAAATATGGGGCCCTTTACCACCTACCTGAGTTAATTTACTGGGCCCTTTACCACCTCTGGAGTTAATTTCCGAGGCCCTTAACCACCTCCCGGAGTTAGTTTTCGGGGCCCTTTACTACCTACCGGAGTTATTTTTCGAGGCCTTTAATGTACTGTCTATAATTTTCAGAGTTTAAGTGGCATCATGCATGAACATCTCAATATCTCATGCCTGTTGAGTTTTTTGATTTTTAATTTTTTTTTCATCTTTATTATATTACAGGATGATAAAGTTGAATTTATATTGAAAACTTTCTAATCTTAAAATCCAAACACAAAGAACATACACATAATAATAGGGATTAATGATTCGTCTTCTCTTTCCTCTGCCATAAAAAAGTTTAATTTTGCATCCTTTAGTAATCAAATTATCAAAAGATGAAACTTTAAGAATGGAGACTGGAGAATAGGAGGGAGCGAACTTCTTAGTAATAAGGTAGAATGAAATTAGTTTGGGTATATAATATGGGTGATATAGTCTTTAAAATAGTTAAGTGTTATTATTTAGATCCTACATTTAGGTTATTTTATACTGCATTTAGTACTTGTGTTACATTATTGTGATTTTGAAGTAGCATGAAATTAGAAGAAGAATCGAGAAATTAGGAGAGGGAAAAAGAGGAGAGAGAAAATAACGCATGATAATGGAGGAGAGAGAAAGTAAAGGCTTTTGTGTGTAATTGAAAGAAAATAAAGCTCACCATAAGATTTGATGAATACGTGGTAGATTAAAATCTACGATCAAGATCTCATGTTAGCGCTGGTTTTCAGCTTTCTGCTTAAGGCTGGTTTTCACATGATCCAACTCCTATATATCATATATATATATATATATATATATATGTGTGTGTGTGTGTGTGTGTGTGTGTGTGTGTGTGTGTGTGTGTGTGTGTGTGTGTGTGTGTGTGTGTGTGTGTGTGTGTGTGTGTGTATTTATATATATGTATATATTGTAACTCTTTTAAATAAATTGTAACAATGAACCTATCGAATCGCGTTATACGTATTAGGCAGTGACCAAGTATGTAAGTTTATGTAAGTTTAGGTAAACATTTGATAAAGCACCTAACAAGTCGCCTTATATGTCTGATGCGACTTGATAGGTTACGAGTCGCACCTCTTACACATGCAACTCCAAAAGTCCAACTTATACACTAATTTGACTTCCTAATAATTTTGAATTTTAGAGTCGCCTATCTAAAAGGTAGGACTCATTAACTTATCTAGTCTCCTTATACATATTAGGCGACTCATTAGGTGGGAGTCAAAGTTAACAAAGCTCACCTAATGAGTCGCCTAATGTGTATAACGCGACTCGACAGGTTTTTGAGTCATCTCTTATATACTGGTGACTTTGAAAATCTAATTCAAACCACCAAATAAGTCGGGTTATAGAGTCGCATGCATATATGGTGCGATTTCGAGGGCTAAATATTAGGCTTGCTGCCATAGCCAATCTTGTTCATATGATGAAGTTATGCTGGAAAACTCACTCCATTCCTAATTTTGCCATCATTCTTCTTAAAGAAAAGTATGTTGAGGGAATATTTTATCCTTTTAAGTTCCATTTAGGCTCACACAATGGGAAAGGATGGGAGAAATACTAAGCTTTTGTGTCAAAGAATTTCCCATGTCTAGAGAGATTGCCATAGAATATCTGCTGTTTGGGAGCCCCATTACATATTTCAAGCCCATGAGTCCCAGTTAGTTTTAAACTAGATAGGAGAAAATTTAAAGTACCAAGAGTCTAATAATCCTATGGGAAAGCCATGGAATATTAGCTTTGCCATCATTGCTTGGATACTATGGATCAGAAGAAACAAATGGGTCATTGAGAGGGAAAACCCCTCTATTGAGGCTTGGTGAAAATCCACTACCAGGCTGATAGAGGAGACTTAAACTTCCCTGCTTCTAAACCTCCCCCAACTTTAAAAGCCTTCCCAATCCTTTTACATATCTCAGAAAATCAACTTATCATCCAAGTATATGCCTCCTTCTCTGCTACCTAACTCTTTGCATGGATTAGCTACTGCTGTAGAGATAGTGCTGGCTTGTGGCATTGTGGAATGGCTATGCATATCTGACTGTGAAGAATATCCTATACTCCCTGAGATGGGCTAGGAGTCAGGGTATTAGGGAAGGAATCATCATCTCTGACTGTGAAAGAGCTTTTTAGAGCATAAACTCGACAGATGTCATCTGGGATTTGTTGACTAATGCTTAAGATGAATGCAGGGAGCTTCTCCAGCAAACAAAAAGGCTATCCTTAATGCAAGGGAGGTGGGACCAAGTGCAGAAGCTTACAGGGTGGCAAGAACGGCTAGGAAGCAGCTTGGGATCTCCAGCTCATTTTATAGTACTTAACCTATCAGAAGTAGGGAACTACGTATTGATGGTCAAAATGATGTAATTTTTTGGTCTAGTAACTTGTAACTTAGCTCTTCTGTGTGTTATTTTTTTATGGTATGTAAAACTATAACTCTTTGTGGTGCTACCACTAAAACTCTTGATGTAAGTGACTTTCTAAGTAATAGCTAATTTAAAGCCTTTTGACCCAAAAAAAAAAAAAAATTGGTGCCACTTGTGAACCTATCAAGTCGCCTCATGTATATATGACGACTCGTTAAATTAGGTGCTCTGTTGATTTTAACCCCAACATAACAAGTCGCCTAATAAATGAGGTGGACTCGATAGGTTTATAAGTCGCACCTTATGTATAGGTGACTCTAAAAGTTCGACTTATTAGGTGATTTTTGTAGTAGTGTATTATGAATGCAAATCACTAGTGTGACTTTTTTTTTTACCAATGCAGCTTTTTGACTTGTTTTTTTTTTTCTCTATCTTATAAAAAGTTTGAGATAACTCTTATAAATATTTTCTTGGCAATTATGCCCTTTAAAATATTCATCTACTTATTTGCCCTTATTACGTTGGTTGACTGATCTTTTATTGAACTCTTGAAAATAAGTGTACCCCTAAAAATTTTTGTTTACATATTTTCCCTAATTAATGTTATCAACAAGTAAACAATTAGGTTATAACATACCGAATTAAAAGAGATTCTCGAACATGGTTAGCTATGTGCGCCATCACGCGCGTTAAAAGGCATTACGTTAAAATTGGGGTCACTATATTCAACATAATAATGTTGTTTACGACGTGTGTAATTTAGGTTCACAATACAATAGTGTTAAAGGTCATACAAATTTTAATAAATGTCATTATGTTAAAATTAGGGTCACTATTGTTCAACATAAAGTCAATTATGCGCGTATCGACGTCTGATGAACAGTAATTTATTGTGAATTAGTTCTACACAAGTTTTTCCCTTTTAGTGCACCGTGTAAATTTGTGTGTGTTTCTTTGTTGATTTCATTATTTGGTCTTACATTTGATATACAACTATACAAGTAGTAGATATCCAGTCTTTCAATGGATTCACATAAAACATGTAGCTGCTTGTCTTATAACTCCGATTAACTTAGAAAAATCCCACATTTTCAGTTAACACTAGGTATGTAATTGGTAGAAACACCAGCATACAATTATAAAACAAACAACACTTTGAATTTTGAGGAAATTATTATTAACCAAATATGTAAGATAATATATATAAGACAAACAATATATATTCATTCATTTTATTACAATGGTAACTAGTTACGTTACAACATAGTACGATAAATTTAAAATGCCCCTATACGTATAGGAGCTTATTCATTATTGATAAGCAAAGTAGCAAGGCACAAAGAGATTACTTATGAAGTAATCAAGCCATTATTATGATTATATATAATGAGTTGGTTCATCATTAAGGGGCTTTAGCTCCAACAACAGGAGCAGCACGAACCTTGCGAACTTGTTGAAGATCAGCAGATGGGTGAGCTTGAACCGCCGGCTGCACCCCACCACCACAGTAATCAGGACCGCTGCCACAGTAGCCATATTGGCTACAGCACAGCCCATTGGGGCACTGGCCGTTGACGCATTTGCCTGCTTGTCCCATTGATGTACCAACCATAAGGGTCATGATCACCATAATAACCACAAAGCTCTTCATCTTCATCATTTTCACTCCTCTTAATTCTTTATATGTAATTAATTAACTCTTACTATTGTTGCTTTTTTTTTTTTTTTTTTTTTTTTTCCTTTTTTTGCTGATGAGTTTAATGAGAGTGATATATTTGGTTTAAGAAGAAGGGTATTTATAGAGTTTTAAGATGAGTCATTTTGGACAATGCATGCATGCATGATAGTGCATCGGAGATATTATTTTATTAATTATTGGACCATTTTTAATTTCTTTCTATTAGGCCTAACTTAATCGTAGAATAATCAATGTTGGAACATGCAACTCACAACTTATTCCAATTTTGATGATCAAATTATTTAGAAGTTTTGGAAGATGAGTACTAATTGATTCTTGAATTATTATGATAGCCGCTGATAATGCAAAAACATGAAATGGAAGTGTAGACTAGTTAATGTGTACAAGACTATATTGTTGAAATTATAAATAGAGAGATGAGAGAGGGAAAAGAAAAACTTTTTATGTAATCAATCCACTTAAAACATAGTACATGCAACATATATATTGTGCTATGTGCAAATTAAAGTATGGAATATTTTGTTTAAAAAAAAAAAAAAAAAAAAAAAAAAAAAAAGAAGGTAAGGAACATAATCTCATGATCATTAGATCATGCCTAACATTAATCCACTTAATCTACAACTCTTATGACTCTTCTTACACAAACGAATTACTTAGAATAGATATCTTATTTCTATACATTAGAATTTAGGTAACCACTAGCAATTTGATGCAAATAAAATTTTGCAACAAAAATGAGTAATGAAACAGTTCATAATGTTCTCCCTCCATTCCCGAAACGTCAACTCACTTTGCATTTGCGCGATCTCCAATGAACATCTTTGATCGTGAATATCTTTTGCAATACATGAGTAAGAAGTAAAAAAAAAAAAAGTTGATATTTGAAAAAATTATAATAAAGTGAATCTAATAAGATCTCACATGCTAATTTATTTCTATTGTATAAGTCATAAAATGTGGTCAAACTTATTTTATTTTGGCTGCATGAATCGTAAGTGAGTCGAACTTTCAAAAACGGGGCTAGTATATCAAAAAATCTTTAACATGATTTCACATTTTAACATGATTTCACTTATATCTATATTTTCAGAAACGGTGCTAGTATATAAAGAGGAGTTTTTTCTCGAGTTTTTAGAGAGCCACATGAGATTTTGATTTTTAAAAATTTATTTGCACCATGTAGGCTTAGTATTTTAAGAGTGTGACGTGTAGGATTATGCCATGTAGGATTAAAATTAAAAGTTTAAATTTATTAGAGAAATTAAATATTATCTTTTTAAAGTGGAAATTTATTCTAAGATAAAAGAACCAATTTATTTTATTTCGTATCTATAATAAAAATACTATTAAACTTAAAAAATAAAATTCACATTCAATTGATAATAAAAAAAGATGGATTAGATAAAAAAAAATAATGAAATATGAGAAGTGATTATGATAATACCCAAAAAAAAATTATATTGTGCTTGATTTTTGATATAATTTCATGATTCATCCGCCATTATTAATTGTTACGGTTGAAGATGACTATTATACATAGGTTGAAGATGAATAATATTTTTTTATATTTTTAAAAAAATCTGTTGATTAGGTGCGTTTTTTAGGGAAATAAATATTATAATGTATTGATTATGGGGCTTTTTTTTAGGGAAATATATTATAAGATATTTTATTAAATCTAGTTGTTACAATTATGTCAATAAATAAAACCTAAATCAGAGAATAAATTCTTATCCTTAAATAAATTATCAAAATTAATTCTTAAATTTGTATAAATACACAATACATAATTTTTTATTTTTTTGAGGAAAATACGGAATTATTTTATAAATACACAATACATAATTTTCTGTAAAATACAATGTACAGATTATTTTTGTATAAAAACACAACACAAATTTTTTTTACGGATTTTTCTTAAAAATACAAAATACGGAATTATTTAAAAAGGAAATACATAATACAACTTTATTTATATTCGTATATAATATATAGATTATTTTTTTATACCCGTATTCAATTTAATTTTTTTTTACAAGGAACATCCGTATTATTTCGCATATGAGAAGAACGTAAATATAGTACGGAGTATGCATAATCTCATTAAGACATAAATAAATAATATGTAAAAGTAAGAAAAGTTATGAAAAAAATACATTCATGCAAATTGAAATTCATTTACATATTCCAATGATCCTCATCAAAGAGTTGATTAACTCTAAAGAGTAAACTCCTCATTAAAGAGTTGATTCATTCTAAACCCTAAACCCTAACCAGAACCCTCAAACCCTAAACCCCTAACCCTAAACCGTAATTGAAAAGGCAACATTTCTTTAGAGTAATTGAATATATTAATATTCCTAATATCAATACCCTAATGTATTGAGAATACCCAAATTAATGATTAGGAAGTCCTATAAAAAAATTAAAAAAAAAAAACATAAACAAAAAAAAACATTGCTAGTTTTGCATGCATAATTAAATAAATTTATCAATTATTTATCAAATAATTAGAATCAAGTTCTTATTGGATTTGTAGGATAATTTAAAATTAGGAAATTTTGTTAACAACTACCAATTTAAGTCTCTATTTTGAAAACAACTTCCTTTTTAATTTTATTTTTAAAACAACTACCACAAGATTGTAAAAAGTTAAGAGTAGCACTGCCACTTGTAAATTTCTGGCAAGAATCTCCGGTGAGTGGGTCCCACTTTCTACATTTCCCTCCAATTTTTTTTCTCTCTCCTCTCACTACTAGAAATAGGTTTATTTCCAAGGGATATCTTCCGACGGACTATAATTCCCTCGGAAAATTCAAAATTTCCGAGGGAAATTGACTTTGTAGGTACCCTACCGACGGAATATTCCCTCGGAATATTTCCGACGGAATATATTTCCCTCGGAATATTCGGAATATTCCCTCGGAAGCTGCGAGAAATAAAAAAAACGCAACCATTCTGACTTCTGTACAGAAGCGAAAACAGAAAAAAAAATGAAAGGAAGAGAGAGAAGGAGAAGGCGAACAAGGAAGAGGAAGAGGAAGAAGCAGAGAGAGAAAGAGGAAGAGGGAGAAAGCGGAAGAGAGAGAAAGGGAGGAGGAAGAGAAAGGGAGAAGGAGAAAGAGGAAGAGAGAGAAAGGCACGCCGCCACCGCCACCGCCACCGCAACGGCCCCCTCTGCTGCCGCCCCGCCGCCAGTAAGGGTTTTGGTAATTTTTTTAATTTATTTTTCCTTCAAATGCTAACCACCACCTTTCACCTAGGGTATATGGGAGTTTTCACCTAGGGCTTAAGTCGCCAGCGAGTCTGCAACAACCACGACCAGCCACCGCCGCCGCCGCCACCAGCAGGTAGTTTGTTTGCTTTTCTGTTTTTTTTTTTTTTTTTTTTTTTTTTAAGTTAAGTATTCAAGCTTAAATCATAAATGTAGTTTATGCTTTTGTTTGGTGTTAATTTTTTGTGTTAAATTTGAATATTTGTAGGTTTTGTGTATTGCATTGTTTATTTGGCAATTACAAACTCAGATCTATAGGTTAGACATTATTTTAAAGCTAAATTTATAAATTTAGTCCATACTTGGCATGTTAAATCCTAATGGTGTGTAGATATATGGTAGTTTATTATTGTTTTTAGTTATTGTATTTACAATTTGTTATATTTATATTTCAATTT
Organism: Chenopodium quinoa; assembly: GCF_001683475.1. Classification (NCBI taxonomy): domain Eukaryota; kingdom Viridiplantae; phylum Streptophyta; class Magnoliopsida; order Caryophyllales; family Amaranthaceae; genus Chenopodium; species Chenopodium quinoa. Next base: position 610,090 of record NW_018744502.1, on the reverse strand, counting down.
GTTGAAATATTTGAAATGAATGAGTTTGTGTTATAATATGTTAGATTAGTTTAGTTAATATAAGTATAGTTTTTAATTACTTTATTATAACACGTTACTTTAGTTTGGTATAGTTTAGGGTAATATGTTAGTTTAGTTTAGTTGTATTATAATAGGTTAGTTTAGTTTGGTTTAGTTTAATATAATAATGTTTGTTGGTTTAATTTAGTTTATATTAATATAACGTACGTTAGCTTACTTTATCATAATATAATGTTGTTTTGTTTTGTTTAATTTATTATAATGTAGGTTGGTTTGGTTTAGTTTAATATGATGTATGTTACATTACTTTAGTTTAATATATTGTAGCTTAGTTTAGTTTAATTTATATAATTTATCTTATTTTGGTTTAATATAATGATATTTTAGTTTAGTATGGTTTTGTTTGATTGGTTTTTTTTGAATATTATGATATTATGATATGTTAGTTTTCTTTAGATAAATTATGATATATTTGTTAGTTTAATGTAATGCAAGTTAGTTTATATATATATATATATATATATATATATATATATATATATATATATATATATATATATATATATATATATATATATATATATATATATATATATATATAATAAATGAATCATTTGCATAATCATATGCCTAGATACCCGTTCAAGTCATACACATTAGGACTATGTCTTGAATAGTCCCCAGTTGGGACTGTCCTTATACGCTTATTCTCACTTAGGTGGTGAATGTAAGCCTTGTTTTTTATTCTAGGGAAAATCCTGCCTTTTCATGCACTTCTCTACCGTGTTCTCTGGGTACATATGTAGGTGTGTATAATCGCCTACATCGTGTACTTGGAGAACTGTAGGAAAATGCTCGCGGATTTTCCATAGAATTGAAAACCTGGGTTACATTCACTAGTGAGAATAAACGTACAAGGATGGGTTAGGTTGGAGTGATAAGGACCCTTTGGAAGCATTTCAAATCTCATTTGCATTTCCATAACGCTGTGGTGGATAATGACTACGAAATACCGTTCATGACTAATGTGATTGTACATATGCGTGAGCTGTGTAGAAGTTGTAATCATGAAACGAAGAGAACGTAGCTAGATGTATAAAAGGACGATTGGGCAAAGTATTAATCCAGATTTCGTGAAAGGAGTTGATGAATTCATTCAGTACGTCAGAGATCATCCCGAGAGTAGTAATCCGGATGAGGTTAGGTGTCCATATGTTAAATGTAAGAACAAACGCCTTTGGAATCCGGATACGGTTAAAATTCATCTGTATGACAAGGGTTTCGTACCTAACTACTATGTGTGGATGTGTCAAGGGGAGGGGTATCCGGGAGTTCCCGAACGGCGGTCCAATGAATATCATGACATGGTTTTGGATGCTTTTGGTCATGGTCAAGATCAGGGGCATTCCGAGGAGGCTAGTGTTTCATCAGAGGAGGAGCCTAATGCAACTGCTAAGCATTTTCTGGATTTGTTGAAGGCTTCTGAAAGGCCATTATACGAAGGAAGTTCTTTGTCTGTGTTAGAGATGGCCGCTAGAATCACTAGTCTCAAATGTGAGTATAATTTGCCTCACAGATGTGTTGATGGATTTGCTTCTTTGCTAAGTGAGGCGATTCCGAACAACAATCATATGGCCGACACTTTCTACGAGGTGAAGAAGATTGTGAAGGGGTTGGAACTGTCCCATCAAAAGATTCATGCGTGCCCGAAAGGGTGTATGTTGTTTTGGAAGGATGATGCTCAGTTGTCTGAATGCAGGGTGTGTGGCAACGACCGATACAAGCAGACTTCCAAAGGTAGCCTAGTGCCTTTGAATGTTCTATTTTATTTCCCGATCACACCCAGGTTGCAAAGACTTTTTGCAACGAAGAACATTTCGGAGGAAATGACATGGCATTCAAAAAATCCCACAGTTCAAGGCACAATGGCACACCCTAGTGACAGCGCAGCTTGGAAGCACCTCGATTGTCGATTTCCAGAGTTTGCTTTTGAGCCTCGTAATGTGAGACTTGGCTTGTGTACAGATGGTTTTTCTCCTCATGGTAAGTTTGGGGGTCAATATTCTTGTTGGCCTGTCATTTTGACCCCTTATAACTTGCCTCCCTCAATGTGCATGAAAAGACAATTCATGTTCCTTTCGTTGCTCGTTCCTGGTCCTAAACACCCTAAGGGCAACTTGGATGTTTACATGCATCCGATGATAGAGGAGTTGAAACTGTTGTGGGAAGTCGGCGCGACTACTTGATATTTCGAAGAAACAGAACTTAAATCTTCGAGCAGCCATCCTATGGACCGTTAGTGACTTCCCGGTTTATGACATGTTGTCTGGTTGGGCCACGGCTGGTAAGAAAGCTTGTCCACATTGCATGGAGAAGACCAAAGCATTTTGGCTTGAACGTGGTGGTAAAGTTTCTTGGTTTGATTGCCACCGACAATTCCTGCCGACAGATCACCCTTTTCGGAACAGTAAAACAGCATTCTGTAAAAGCAAAGTAGAGAAAGGAGCCCCTCCACACATCATGTCAGGAGAGGAGCTGTGGGAATGTGTTAAGGACCTTCCGAAGGCTACAGATGGACCCGATTCAATTAAAAGGCTGAAAAATGAAAAGAAAGGGAGGTTCAAGCAAAGCACCTTGTAGGAGCTCCCATATTGGAAGCATCTCCTCATTCGTCACAACTTAGATGTCATGCACATCGAGAAGAACTTCTTTGATCAGTTAATTCACACTGTAATGGATGTGAAAAAGCTTACGTGTGACACGCCTTCAGCTCTTGACAAGGCTCAGAGAAAAGTTTTGTGCGAGTGGGTTAAACAGCTGTGGTTCCTTGATGGTTACGCCTCCAATTTGAGCAGATGCGTAGATTTCCAAGCGTGTGAGCTCTATGGAATGAAAAGCCATGACTGTCACATGTTCATGGAGAGGATGTTGCCCACAGCTTTGAGGGAATTGCTCCCTGGCCATATTTGGAATGCAATTACAGAGATCAGCCAATTCTTCCGCAACTTGTGTTGCTATACAACATCAGTTAGTGACATGGAGCGATTGGAGAAAAACATACATGAGATCTTCTACAAGCTTGAGAAGATCTTCCCTCCTGCATTCTTTAACTCCATGCAGCATTTGCCTACACATTTGCCGTACGAGGGGAAGTTATGTGGTCCTGTACAATACAGGTGGATGTATCCCTTCGAAAGGTAAATCAAATACCCTTATTTCACATCCTTTATTTTACATCCTAATCAATTGTTCATACAGTTACATAACAATTGTAATTGCAGGTTCCTCAATCATTTGAAACGGAAAATTGGGAACAAGGCTCGAGTTGAAGGGTCCATATGCAATGCTTATCTCACTGAAGAGATAGCAAACTTCTGCTCCAATTACTTTTAGTCGACAGTTGACACTAAAACTCGAGATCTTGGTCGAAATTTGAATGTCGACGTTGAGTCCACATCGGACGACGCTGAAATACCAGAGTTGTTCAAAGAGGACAGTGGTCGTGTGTCAAATGAGGGTAGAACTCGGTTCTTAGATGACAAAGAACTAGAGTGTGAACATTTGTTTGTGTTACGAAACACCGGCATTCTTGGCGAATACGAAAGGTATATTAGGCTCAGGTATTCAGTGTATTCGTATTTACGATCATTTACAATGATGACTTTGTAGATTTACATTGTGTGTTTGGCCTCGTAGGAAGTTTGAGGACTACATTCTTAGTACTCGACCTTTCTTGCATAGAGAAGATGTCATGGAGAATTTCGAAACTGAATTTTCTGATTGGTTTCATCACAAGGTGATATACGCAGTGTAACCGTGAAATAATAATGAATTTTACATGTTACATTTCAATTCATTGAATTCAGGAACCTTGATGCTGATATTCAACCACTTTATAGGTGGTCGAAGAGAAGCCAAACTCGGATGTCCTGCGAGCGTTGTGCATGCGTCCCTTCAGGCGAGTTCGTACTTGGGGCTAGATTTTTGTAGGTCATATAGGCCATAGTTGGCTCCATTTGGCACAAAATGCGTCCCAAACCTTAGGAACTTGTAGTTTTTTGTGATTTCAAGGCCTGTACCCCTTACAATACCTAAAATATGCATGTTTAGAGAAAAAAATAGTTCATTTAGTTTAAAACATAGAAAATGGGCTAAGAATAGGTCATATAGGCCATAGTTGGCTCAATTTGGCTCCAAAATGCGTCCCAAGCCTTAGGGAGTTGTATTTTTTTGGCATTTCAAGGCATGTACCCCTTAGACTACCTGTAATAGAGATGTTTAGGGAAAAAAATAGTTCATTTGGTCAAAAACATAGAAAAATGAGCAAATAACAGGTCATATAGGCCATAGTTGGCTCAATTTGGCTCTAAAATGCGTCCCACACCTTAGGGAGTTGTATTTTTTGGGCATTTCAAGGCATGTACCCCTTAGACTACCTGTAATAGAGATGTTTAGAGAAAAAAATAGTTCATTTGGTGAAAAACATAGAAAATGGGCGAAGAATAGGTCATATAGGCCATAGTTGGCTCAATTTGGTTTAGCTTATTTGTATAACTTACTACCTCGTTTTTTCCCTTTTATATGTTTACCTTGTAGGAGGCCTACCAAAAGAAAGTTAAGGCGGCTAGCACTCAAAGGACTCAGAAGAGTCCGAATGAGCTGTATTGGGAGACAGTGGGTGGTCGGAACAAAAAAGGACGTGTGAAGGGACTAGGCGAAAGTGCTGACATGTACTATGGCAGCCAGATAGGTCGCCGACTTTCCACCTCTTCCATGCAGTACACTCCCTCCTTTGTTTCTCAGATGCAGGATCAGAAGGAATCTAGGGTCCAGGCTATTCGGGAACAAATGGAAGCCGACATGGAAGCCCGAGTTCAAGCCCAAGTTTAAGCCCAAGTTCAAGCCCAACGACAAGCCCAAATGGAAGAAATGGAGAAGAGGCTGGAAGAAAGGATGATGGTTCGTTACGCCAATGACCCATGTTCCAACGTGCGACCTCCATTTCGAGATCCCAGGGACGACGACCCGGGTTTTGGTGGAGCTGGCCAGGGCTCTCGCGCTGTTGTATAGCATTGATGAACTTATTGTTTGTTAGTTGTAATTTTATATTAACTTAGTGTTTATTGTAAACATTGGAATTAGTATCTATATATATATATTTGCACAAATTATTCAATGAGTAATATAATATAAGAAGTAGGAATTACAGGTTTATCCCGGAGGAAAATATATAGCCAAAATAGAAATTTATTTCGTCGCAAAGAAGAAAAGTTTCGACGGAATTATAATCCCTCGAAAAAGGAGACCTTCCGACGGAATTATAATCCCTCGGAAAAGGAGACCTTCCGACGGAAATACAATCCCTCGGAAAAGGGGATCTTCCGACGGAATTATAATACCTCGGAAAAGGGGACCTTCCGACGGAATAAATCCCGCGTAACATTCCCCTGTTCCGACGGAAATTTCCCTCGGAAAGGTGGGGCCTTCAGACGGAAATTTCCGTCAGAACAGGGGAATATTCCGAGGGATTTTATCCCGTCGGAAGGTTGCGACGGACCTCCAATTCTGGTCAAACTAAGGTTCCGAGAAACTAAATTCCGTCGGAAATTCCGTCGGTAAGTATGTTTCCGACGGAAAATCCCTCGGTATAACCCAAATTTCCTACAAAGGGGTCTCCGACAGCGTGTTCCAACGGAATTCCGTCGGAAACTGGTTTTTCCGACGGATTTTTAAGGTTTACCGACGGAATATTTCCCTCGTAAATCAGCTGTTTTCTAGTAGTGTCTCTATATAACTGCTAATGTTCGTTTTCCAATTGAACAAAATTTCCTAATTTTTTTCTCAAAATTTCTTCCTTTTTTCACCAATTGAGCAAGAGGAGGAATTTCTTGAACATTCATCAGGTAATTTGAGAATCTTATATGCTAATTTGGGTTCGAAATTGGGAAAATTGGGGAAATTGGGAAAATTAGGGTTTCACAATTTTTTGTTTTTTGGGTAAATTGAATGGATTTATTCACATTAATTAGGGTTTATTAATTGGTTGTTATCCATGTATTTGCAGGATTTTTGCGAATTGAATCATGTCCAATTCATCTTATGAGTCAGCTCGTCCTTTTCCTAGCAAGTGCTATTGTGGAATCCCCCCCTAATGTGGAGACTTCTTGGACCAGCACCAATCCTAGAAGAAGGTTTTTTGCTTGTAAGTTTTACGACGCCTATATTGGTAGGCGTGGATGCAAGTTTTTTGAATGGATTGATGTAAAGATTGTGGAATGGCAAAGGGTCATTACCAACCAGCTTGTGTTGGAGAAGAAGTTGATGAAGGTAGAAATTGCTAATTTGAAGCAAGAGGTTTGTTTGCTACAAGATTAAAAAGCAAGATTGGTTGAGCAAAATGAAAAATTCAGCAAGAAATTGAAGTGTTCATCCTTGGAATTGAAGAACTCAAGTTCCCCTGCCAAACCAGGCTATAGGACAATTTGTGTCTATGTTGTAGTTGGGATGATGATTATGTACATAGCATTTATTTTTATGCTTTGAGTTGTTGTAATTAGTTCATGCACAATCAGTGAATGCCATTAATTTTGTTATAATATATGTATTGTAGAAGTGGAAAACTACAAATGATATGTGCATTTGTGGTTGTAATTGGTGATGGTTATGAAATGAAAATGCATTATTATCTTAGAAACGTGTTAGGAAAATGACCACAAAAGCTGATAATTGTATTAGTGAAAATGATACCAAACTTAATTACATCAGTGTTTGTCAAAAGAAGCAAAAACTTAGTTGGTGCTATCACTATTACAGAAAACTACAACACATAATACTGACAGAACCTAAACAAACTAAACTAAGCCTAAAATATCAAGGCTTCCAAGATGCTTGTTTTTTCTTTGTTGACTCGACTGGTAGCTTTAATTGGGTGGCTGTTTTGGAGGCTGCTTTGATTTGGCAGCTTGTTTAGCCTTTCCTGTTGTTAAAGCCTGGGAGGAAGGTTGTGCTTGATCAAGAGTGACATTGGAAGACCCTGCCTGACTGCATTGGGGATCCATGGTTTGAGTCCCTGCAGCTAGTACATCATGCATCAACAAAGGAATACATAAACAACAAATTAAAAACCAAATATAACTGTGAAAATCAATTATACCACAAGTACTCAAACCTGTCTCAAAACCCTTTCCATTTTTTTCTTCCTTCTCGAGACCGTCCAAGCGTTTGTTGAAAAGGGCCTTCCACCTTTGTCTAGTGATGGAGGGGCAGGAGGATTTTTGCATTTGTTTATGTAATGCCCAACAACTCCAAAGTTTGAGCATTTGTTCTGTCTTTTTGGCCTCTTGATGAACCTTGACTCTTCTCCCTCTCCAGGCTCCTTCCTTCTTTTTTTCAAGGAGGGTCTCCCTGGCATTTTCTTCATTAAAGATGGCAAGGGTTGAACCATCTTGGATGTCTCGCACTACTTCATTCCTGGCATGGGTTTGATTGTTGGGGTATAAGCTTGCAAATATGTTTGCTTTGTGTAGCAGTCATGGACATAATATTCAGGCTTGAGTATTTTTGTCACAATAAATGCTTATGCATGAGGACATGGAATACCAGTCAACTCCCAGTGAAAGCATGTGCATAAATTATCATTTAGGTTGACTACAAACCTGTCATAGTCAAAATCCACCTCCCACACATCAAACCTAGATGACACAACAGTACACTTAGTTGCATATTATGAAATCCATTAAAATACCTTATTCACATATGGCATAAACCTCCTCTCCTGAGCTTGAACTGCCTCCCACTTCTCTGTGTTCCTTTTCATAACAAACCTTCTGATCCATTTAAGGCATCTTATGAAAGGCTTATCTCTATCATCTCTGATCACAACATTAAAGGTCTCACAGAGGTTATTGAGCAGCATGTTTGACTTAGAGAAAGTGCTGAAAGCATGCCTTGCCCAATGCTGTGGTGGGATAACATGTAGGTAGTTGAATGCATCCTGATCTAGGAGCCTTATGCATTCCAGTTGAGCAACAAAATCAGCCTAATCCAAACATGTACAAAAGTAAACAATATCATCATCACACACACACATTACTTTAAAATTTCAAACCCATAGTCAAAAATCCATATCCATAGTCTAACATTAGTGTTAGTCCATGGCCATCTTCAAAACCATTGTCCTTCAACAGCAAATCTAAAAACCAAGTCCAACTGTCCTTGTTTTCATCCTCCACAATAGCACATGCAACTTGGAATATATTATTATTCCCATCCTTACTCACTGCAATCAAAATCTGGCCTGGAAAAGCACCCTTTAGGTGACAGCCATCAACACCTAGCAATGGCCTACAACCCCTTTTAAATCCCACTTTGCAAGCCTCTAAGCAAACACACATTCTTTGAAAATAAGGGGGAGGTCTCTCAATTCCTTCAATCACAACTATGACACTAGAACAAGGGTTGTATTTTAAAATTGCATACCCATAGTAAAAAAATCCTTGCATACTCTTCTGATGCATGTCCATAGAGTATCAGTTTTGCTCTAGCCCTAGCATACCAAGCCTTGTAATAACTGATACGTATGCCCAAATCTTTATACACCCTATCCTTAAATCTTTCCAACTTCAAGTAGGATCGGACCTCCAATCATCAAGGTACTTCAATGCAAGCCACTCTAAGTTCACTTTTGAATTTGAATGAAAAAACCCACAAGTATGCTTCAGGTTCATGGTCTTCACTTGAATAGTGGATTCACCTTTCAACTGTCTTAAATGTATCCTAAAATTGCACTAATTTTCATCACCACACTTACACTCTTTCAATTTCCCATGTTTCTTATCCCAAGGACATTTACACCTATTCCTACAATATGAAGTGACTCTATTGCTACTGTTATGCAACAAATAATAATCAAAAGTATTCTCAATGCTGTGATTCCAAATTGCATTTCTAACTGCATAAACACTTGGAAATTTCAAACCAATCGTAAAGTTAATTTTGCTCTTAAAATCTACCTCAAGATTGAATGTTGGGTATGGATCTACCTCATCATCTGATCCATGTAAACTTCTCAGCTCCTCAGAATCATACTCAACCTCTTGCACATCACCAATGACCACATCTTCTTGTTGCACACTGTCTGCATTCACTTTGTTGTCATCATGTGTTGTGGGTTGAGATGTTCCCTCTCCATTTTCCCTGGCTACAACCTTTACAGAGCTGCCTCCCTCACCATGTTCTTCACCATCATCTTCCTTACATGGATCAAAATCAACATCAAGGTCAGAGAACTCTAACTCACTTGACCACTGCCCTTCATCACTGCAGTCAGAGTTACATCCTAACTTAAGCAATCTCTTTGCTTTCTTGTTGTCGTGCCCTTTCTTCCCCTTCTGTACTCCCTTCCCTGTTTTCATCTCCTTCTGTACTCCCTTCCCTATCTTCTTCTCCTTCTGTACTGCCTTCCCTGTCTTCTTCCTCCTCACAGCAACACTCTTTCTTCTGGGTGTTCCCTTACTTAGAAGTGATACAGATGCAATATTAGGGTTGGTAAAGGTAGAGTTGTTGTTCAGAGATGGAACATTGGGCTCAGAGGTAGTTATTGGATTTATTTCACATTCTATGGGTTTGTAGGGAGTGGTGGTTGATGTGTGAGGCAGCATTGGGCCTTTTCTAGCTACTGAAGCCATGTGTTCTTCAAACTCCCTTTTAGTGACAACCACAACATCTAAATCCACATTTGAACCACTTGCTTTAACAGGAGATACCCTACAACTTCTTCTTAACTCAGCACTCTCCTTTTTAATGGATTTAAGCTTCTTTGGAGGTGATTTTTTGGTGGGGTTGGACAGAATTTGGGCTGCTGGTCTAGGTGGGACATAATTTGGATTTTTGGACCTAACATTGGGGTTGGGCCTAATTTGTGGGGTATCAGGCTCAACTATAACCCATATAATCACCCTGTCATTCATATCCCTCCCATTAACCAAATTCCACAAGTCCTCTTCTGATTCCACCTTCCTCCTCCCATTTATCAAATTTCTTCCATGCAACCTGTACCATACACTGAAGT